>NC_059487.1:662016-993024 GCF_018139145.2 Gymnogyps californianus | reverse complement strand
AGCCTCCTCCTGCCCTTGCTCTGCTGCCGGCATCAGCTCCCAGCCCCCAGTGGGCATGGAGACCTCTGCCCACCCACCCAGACCACGCTGGAGAAGAGCTGTGAGGCTCCTCAGGCTCTGCGAGGAGCCGGGCACTCAGGGAACCTGTGATTATTTCAAGGCTGGGGACAGATCCTCCCTTGGGGACACCTCATATTCCTGTGGGACGGGGATGGCGATGTGCTCAGCAGTGGGGGGTGGCGTGGGGGGCAGGAGATGCCAGCCTGAGCAAGGTGGGGAGGGGATGGATGCTGATCACGCCTACAGGGCAACCACAGCCCTCCAGCCCCAAGAAACCCCCTTGTGCCACCAATAGATGCCCACAGCCCGCATGGCACCCAAGGGTGCAGGGGAGAGACAGGGGCCTGGCTCACCAGCCTTCCCCAGATGCTCTGCCCGAGGAGCCGGCAGCAGGCAGGCTTCACACCGCGCTTTCGGCCCAGAGGAACTGCCCATCACCTGAGATGGGGATGGTCCATCACATGAAGAGCAGCAGCCCCAGGCCTGGGATTTGCCGGAGGCTCTGAGCGTGGCTTTCCAGCAGTGAAGGAGCATGGAGGAGTTTACCTAGAGCAAATAACCGTGAAAGCACTCCAAGAATGACCACAGCCAGGAGGTGACCTCACTTGAAAGAAATCTGGGTGTTATATTTACACTTCTCTGACAAAAAGACCTATTTCCCAAAGATGAACGTGGTACAGATGTTTTGCATTTGTTACCAAAAAATGGACTTGCTTCTATATTTAGAATTTGGGTCACCAGCAGCTTTCTGCCAGGAGACACCAAAACGTCTTTTGAAAACAGGGTTGCAAACCGGCTTTTGGCCAGGCAGCGGTGTCCCGTTAGGAAGGCTGCCCAGGGAGGCAGATACTTTGGGGGAGTCATCAGGGGAGAAGTTGGCCGCCTTCCACAGCAGCACCCGGCCGGGGTGGGGTGTCCCTCCCGGCTGGGGACGCTGCAGAGAGCCCATTGCCGTGAGCAGCCCCGCGTGACCCGAGCCCAGGAGCTCTCTGACTCAGTGTGCCCTTTGACTGACACGTTCTTGTTTTCTACAAGCTTCTCGCTTGGCTTTGGGACAGAAGGAAATAGCAGCTGGTGAGATGAGCCCAGTAATTTGACCCAGGGCGATTTTGGGGTGTGTGTCTCAGCATGGAGTAACCTTGCTGGTCTGGGTGCAGGCAGCCAGGATCACTGCCCGTGCTGTGAGGGGCTGGCGCGGGACCGGGCACAGCAGTGCCCCGTCACCCCCTGCCACTGCCATCTCCCGGCAGCCTCGGCACCTCTGCCAGAGCCTGGCGGTGGGAGCAGGCAGCTTTCAGGGGCAAGGAGAGCGGGCAAAGGTTTGCCCTCTCCCTGCCTGCACTGCAGAAAAAGGGAGTGGGGACCCCAGCTGCTGCCCCCACTAACAGCCACTGGCCATGGGTCATCTCATCCTTAGTGGTATCTCAGTGATGGGTCCCCACAAATGTGGCTGATACCCAGCTTCCACCTTCACGCCGCCGCCGAGAGAAGGAGCCTGCCCACCTTGCACCCCTCCGCTGCCGGGGGAATGGCCAGTCCTTCCTCCTCCCTGATCGGTTCAGCCTTCGCATCCCCCCGAGGCTCCCCCTTCCCCGCGCGGGCTGCCTCTGTGGTTTCCAGCAGCAGCAGTTACCTCCCAGGCTGCCCCCGCCTCACCCCCAAAAGGGCTCAAGCCACGAGCCATAGGGGTGCTGTGTTCTCCATAGGGGCTGGGTGTTCTCCATAGGGGTGGGGTGTTCTCCATAAGGATGGGGTGTGCTCCGTAGGAGGTGGGGTGTTCTCCATGGGGGTGGGTGTTCTCCACAGAGAGGAGTATGTGCACCGGGGGTGGTGCCCCGGAAGGCACATGGTGGTGCGGAGGTGAAGAATGGACCCCGGCTCAAGGCTTGCTCTTCCTACGGTCCTACTGACTCCAGCCAGTCCAGACAAGGACCCTGGAGGCCCTTGGATGCCTCAGGACTACAGAGTCCCCCCAGACCTCTGACACCCCCTGAGTGGCTTCAGCGATGACACGGGCTTGCAGCTTTTATAAATCAGGGCAGCTGGATTTTCCAGGGGTTGGATCATGTATGTCTGTGGCTCTTCTGCCCGCTCCTGGGTTGGAAGTGACCCCCTCCAGATAGGTGTCATGAGGTGGACAGTGCTCTGCCCGGTGATGCTTTACTCAAGGGTGCTCCCGGGTTGCCCTCAAGTCCTCGAGCTCAGCCATGTGTCCCAAAAGGAGGATGAGCATTTGAATCAGCATTCAGGGCCTCTTTAAGGCCAGGGTTAAATCCTGCCTAAGCTGACCCCAGGCCAGTGGAAGTTCAAGCCTGGCCATGCCTCGGTCACTGGAGGTGCTGCAGCCCGCTGGGTCAGGGCAGGTCACGCCAGGATGCGGCTGGGGCCCTGTGCCTGTTGTCCTGCTTTCGGCTGGGATACAGTTAATTTTCTTCTTAGTAGCTGGTACAGTGCTGTGTTTTGGATTGAGTGTGAGAATGATGTTGATAACATCAATGCTTTAGTTGTCGCTAAGTAGCGCTTATCCTAAGTGAAAGATTTTTCAGTTGCCGTGTTCTGCCAGGAAGCCGGTGTGCAAGGAGCTGGGAGGGAGCACGGCCAGGGCAGCTGACCCCAACTAGCCAAAGCGATATTCCATACCATGGAATGTCATGCCCCATATATAAACTGGGGGGAGTTGGCTGGGAGGGACAGATCGCTGCTGGGGCATCGGTCAGCGGGTGGTGAGCAACTGCATTGTGCATCACTGGTTTTTTTCCTTGGGTTTTATTTCTTTTTTCTCTTTTTTTTTGTTATATTCCTTTTCATTACAATTGTTGTTATTATTATTATATTATATTTTTATTATTATTATTGTTAGTATTTTATTTTCTTTTGCTTTAGTTATTAAACTGTTCTTATCTCAACCCACAAGTTTTACCTTTTTTCCCAATTCTACTCCCCATCCCCCTGGCAGAGGGGAGGGGTGAGGGAGCGGCTGCGTGGCGCTTAGCTGCTGGCTGGGGTTAAACCACGACAGTGTCCAGGCTGGGTGCATCAAGCAACCTGCAAGCTGTCAGCTCTCGCACAAGAAGGTTTCTGGCTCTTTTGACTCCTGCCACATATTTGTCTTGTGCAAGATGAGGTCTTGGCTGTCAGTCCCACTGGAGAATGGCGCTGAGCCCCGGGGATCCATCCAGGCAGGGGAGGCTCAGCCCTCTCATGGCAAGGGTGAAAAACGATGCTGGGTTGCAGCTGAATAAAAGAGCAACCCCTCGATCACCCGGCCAGGCTGCCCCACGGTTCAGTATGGATTTGCTTATTGCTCGCCTGCTCGAGCTGGAGCCCTGGGAGTGCACACACTTAAATGCGAACCCCAGCTGGGCTGAGGCACACAGCAGCGGTGATCATGGAGGACATAGCATGGCAGCAGCACCCTCACATGCTCCCAGCCCACGGCAGGCAGCGGCAGCGTGCTGGCCTTTACCCTGGATCAGCTTTATCTGCTCACCATTTAATTGTATCAATTTCAAATCACTCCCTAGGACAAGAGGCAGGAACTTCCTACACTCAAATTCAAGCCAGGCCAATTATGAGCAAATAAAATGAAACCTGGGTCTTCCATTTCAGGGGATGGGAAAATTATGGGGGAGAAAATCACTCTTCCATGGGTGCCCAGCCTTGCTTGTTCAGCTAAGGCTTTTCGGAGAGTGGTCAGAGTGGTATGTCCCAGGTGGACTGGTTCTCCTGAACTTTGCTGGTGCCATCCAGACGTGCCCTTCCCTTTGGTCCTGGTACCTCATGGTACAGGGTCTACACCACACCTTCCCTAGCAGCTGGTGTCGCAGGGGACACTGCTGCTGGCCACCACCATGGTGACATAGTGACACGGTGACACGGTGTCGTGGTGACATGGTCCGGTTCTCCCTTGGGCTTTCCTCCGGATGCCCATGCTCCCATCCAAACTGCACAGTCAAAGCCTCATCATGGGCATCCTCATCTAAGTGAAGCGGGGAAAAGTGAACCCATCACCCCCTCCAGAGGAGTTTTGTGTCCTGCAGTTTGGTTTTGTCCTGATGTGGAGAGAAAGGGCTCCCCAGAGCATCCCAGGAAGGGGCTGGGGGCCTTGTCCCGGCAGCGGCTGGCAGGAGCAGCTTCGGGATGGCCACGCTGCACTCAGCTGCCCTGGCCAGATCACCAGCCCCAACTCTGCTCTACTTTCTCTTTCCTCATTAGTGAGTTTTCTGCAATCTAAGGAGTTCGTGCTGGAGTAAGATCGCTGGGACAAGGACGGGTTTAACCAGCACTCAGTGTGACCCTCAGCCTTAAATAACAGTCTTGGAGGATCTGTTCCAGGCCGTGTCTCAGCTGTGTTGATGGCTGTCCTTGCGGTGAGTCACCGCAACTCTTTTTATGGTGTCTTCAGACTACAACGTGCCAGCCAGGAGAGAGGGCAGCTCCCACCATGGTGTCTCAGCCCCCCAACTCCCTGTCCCCGGGGGGTTAGAGGGCAGCCAGGCAGTGACCTGCTCTCTGCAGCTGCCCCGGGGCGAGAAGGGACCTCACTGCTGCTGCAGCCCTGAGCCCTGGCCTGGCTCTCCCTGGGGGATGGGCACTGGGTGCCTCCAGTTTTCCCAAGTGCTGCCCATGAGCTGGTCCGTGATGCTGGGAAGGTTCCTGCCCCACCCTGGGATCCCCCTGCCCTTTTGGCACTTTGGCTCAGAGCCTCTCCCTGGAGAGTCCCTTGCTCTCGGGACCCTGTGGAGCAGCTCTTTATCCCCTTCTTGAAGCAAGACTGTAAAGCTAGCTGTGAAAAATGGAGAAGAGGGACCCAGGGAGCTGATGGGGAGCCTGGAGCAAGTTCACCAATTTGCACGTGGCATCTCTCCAAAGGAGGGATTTTCCTCCCTGTCGAGCTCCTGTGGCTGGGGTAAAGGCTACGGTAGCACTGAGCAAAGTCTTTGGAGTCTTACGGCACAGATACCAGCAGAAGCAGCGTGATACCAGGCCAAGAGATCTCCCCTGCCCGCTGCTCACAGAGAAATGGGGTGGCTCCGAGGAGCATGAGATGGGTGCTGCAGGTGCCTGTCACCACAGCTACGCCCCCCACTTTGCACAACACCGGCTCCAGACCGCAGGGACCGGGGGGCTGTGCAGCATGTGCAGGGCAGGACGGCTCTGCAACCCCCTCTCAGCTGCCTACAGCAGCACCCGAGCACGCTCCCAGGTGTCACCCAGGAGTGAAACCCAAGAGAGCTCCCGATAAGGGAGGGCAGCTATAAATGTCCTGCCCTGCGCAGGTTTCGCTATATTGAGGGGAGGAAGGGAACACTAAAGTCTTCTCTTAATCCGCAGTCTGGTTTTGTGCTGAGATGATAGGACCGGATCCCCTGTTACCATACCCAGGGTGCCTCCCCCGAGCTTTAATGTCTGTGCAGACGCCCGTGTGCACACATCCCTGCACACACCATGCCCCTAGCACGCTCCCTCCCTGTGCTCCCCACCACTCATCCCAATGACCTGAAAAATATAACACCGCCACAGTTAAAATTAGCTGCGGGCTATTTTCAGCCAGGCCAGCAACACTGCTTGGCGGCAACACCAGCGGCATGGCTGGCTGAGCCACGGCTGTGGCCCGAGCCCAGAGAAGGAGCACAGCTCCCACACAGGAGCAGTGTGAAATTTGGGACCACGAATCCAGGCAGCCAGGCATGGGATGGGCATCTGGAGAGAGGGGCTGCGAACCCGGCAGTGGACGTCCATGCTCCATTTTCTGTGCTCCCGGGGACGTTCAGAGTTTCTGGTTAGTCCCTTGGGCTTGAGCCACGGCCACACGCACAGTGCCAGGGCAGGCGGCACCACAGTGCACAGCCACATTAGGGCCATCGTGGAGAAACTTCCCACCCCACCGCTGTGCATCTGGTGCCTGACACGAGATGAGTTGATAGGCACTGGGCTGCAGTGCCTATAGGTCCCAGACAAATTGGGACAAGTGAAGGACATTCAGGGCCAGCAGAAGGGCTGAGTCCTGGTCTCATCCTGGCTCTGGTCGTGGCTCTGGTTCTCCTCTTGCTGCACCTCTCCCATGGTCGGGCTGTGCCCAGGCACCAAACCACCACCGCCTCGCAGCCGTGCTGCCTTCTGCATGGCCGGGAGCGAGCCCCTCCGCACGGAGCTGTGCTTCATGTGCAGCAGACTCCTGAAAGCCTGAGGACAAGCCACCTCCACTTGGCTGCAGTAATGGATGGGCAGCGTTAACAGCCACGTTTGCTCCAGGTGCTGCCAAGCATCTGGTCGCGCTGGCAGGGCATCCTCCGGCAGCCCAGCACAGGGGCTGGGAGGGGGGTCCTGCCGCGGCTGGGTGCTGGGTGAGCTGGGCTCTGCCAATGCTGCTTGGGTGCTGCAGGCTGGGACCCAAGCCAGATGGGAGGCAGCGGCTCTGCCCTTCCATGAGCCCTGGGCCGACCTCGGCTGTGTGCAGCCGGTCTCACCATGCGCAGGCTGGGGTGGCGATAAACACCACAGGGCTCGGTGACAGAGGACTGAAAGCCTTCGAGGACTCTGTGGCATTTCGAAATTCCTCCCCCAGACAACTGATGCAAGGCAGAGTCTGGCCATGTGTACCTTGGCACCTCACTGAAGGACTGTGTCACCCTCCCCGGGAGCCGGGAGAGGCAGTAGGATCGCAGTGACATTGGAGATGGGACTCCAAATTTGAGGAGAGGAAAGGACAAGGGGAAAGTTTTTCCTTTGCTCTTTGGGCACCATCCCAAGACTTTTGACACATACAGGAGTTTTAAAATACGTACAATCCTGGTCACCCCGTGCCTCTGGGTCACAGCGTCTGGGTCCTGGTTGCAGATCAAGGGCAGAGCGTGGTGGGAGACACAGCAATACACAGCTCTGCAGCGTTCGCCCTTCTGGATCAGGCACGGTGGTGGGACTGGTCTGGTTTGACTTGCAGGAGCGCTGCACTGCCGTGCCCGACCCCACATCAAAGCGTGGTGGCTCCACTCCCCATGACCTCAGGAGCCGTTGCTGCTTTTGGAAACCTTAGAGAGCTCTGATATAACGGGGAGAGCACAGCAAGCTCTTGAGGGGGTGAAGCTCCCCCAGCACTTGGGTCAACACGCTGCTCTGGCCCGTCACAGGAGCAGGCAAGGGGGTGCGCCACATCGGCACGGGGCTGCTGGGGACACGTGTGCCTGTCAGTTTGCTCCTCAGATGGTGGCCTGCTCAAGCATGGCGCTTTCCAAGGAGCTGACCTTAAAAAGAGCAAAACACAGGCTGCTTTGAAGGTTTCTACTCTCAGGCGTTTCCACTGGGTCTTGGCAGGCGCCCTGGTCCTGCCGGCCAAGCTCTCCCACTGGGAGGGTGGCTGTCACCGAGCCCAGCCACAGCAGCCTTATAAGGACCCATCACTGAAACTGCTCTCAGACCCCTCTGCTCTCTCCGTGATGCACATGGAGATGAAACCTTCAAAACCCACCCAAGGCAGAAGATGCCCCGGCACCTTCTCCCCTTCCCTCACACGTGAAGCCCAGGTTTCTGTTCCTCTGAAAGTCTCGTTGGAAGGAGGGAGAGGTGCCAAGGGCCTTTTCACGATTTCCAGGCTTAGCTGCTCCATCAAAATGCTTAAAAAAATTATTTTCTCACCTTTTTTGAAATACTAATAAAGAAGCCAAAAAGCCCATTTTCCTGCCTTCTCCTCAAACTCCTTCCGAACATTTGGGTATCTGAGGATCCCAAAACCAGAAAGGCTTTGAACCTGTGATACAGCCAAGCACAAGAGCAAAAAGGGGCCCTATGTCAGCACATGGCCCAAAAATAGAACGAGAGGGTTATCTGAAAAATGCACTAAATATAGACAAAAAAGTTTCGGCCCCCAGCTGCAGCGCTGGCCAGCCCGGCGCATAGCAAAGTGTCACTTGCAGACAGACAGGCTTTTTAAAGGTCCATGTCTGTCCCAGCTGATGTGCTCAGAGCAGGTTCCTATCATACCTTGGTTGGATACAGCCCCACGTCACTCTGCCACGGCTCTCAGGGCACTCAGAAAGTGGGTGACCGAGATTATCATCCCTGCAGATGCTCCCAGGGTGAGCATCCCGCCTGAGGGGGAGAGGCAGCGAGCCTGGGGTCTGTACAACCCCGGTCACAGGGGAACACGTCCGCTATGCGAGAGATTTCCATAGCGGATCTGCACCTGCTTTTTGAAGGCATAGGCGCTAGGTGATCCTGCTGGGAGTGGTATCAACCAGGCTCCGCTGCTGCCACCGCAGTCTGACAGCAGTTTGGACAAGAATCATCTCCACCAGATTGGCCAAATCACCCTGAACTTCAGAAATGGCTTTGCTGTTGGTTTAACCCAGAGGGGATGGTGCAGGCAGGGGCTCCTTTCATCTGAGGCAGGTCATTCAGCTCCGCTGACAGCACAGAGTGGGAAACCTTCCAGTTTTCCGGCACTTTACAGCCCTGTAAAACCCAACCCTGCCTTCTGCCCTGCACGGCATGAAACGGCGACCTGCTGCAAAAGCTTTCAGGGCAGGGGGGGTCCAGGCAGCCCTGAGCCCAGCAGCATCCGTCAGTCCGAGCAGGCACTGCTCCATTTGGCACTTTGCAGTTGAGCTGTCCCCAGTGGGTCTCTGCTTGCCCAGGTTGGGGCTTTAAAGCCATGTCCTGGGTGGGCTTTTTCCTCCTGCAGCCTGGCAGACCCCTGCCAACGTCTTGGCCTGATAAATACACTGCTTCCCCATCTCCTGGCCCATTGAGGTGCAGGAGTGACCGAGCCATCCGGGCACGTAAGTTGCCAAGGAGGACAAGCATGGCCAGGGGGAGCAGAGGTGAACACCGGTGGGCAGGAGGGGAGAAAGGGAATTTTGCCCATGCAGTCCCCAGATTCTGGAGGACTGCTCTCCCAGGAGAAGATCTCCAGAGCACCAAAGCAGATCCAGCAGCTCTGCATGCTTCTGAGATTCAGTGATTTTTGGTCACCAGCTCCCGGGATTAAAAAACCACCCCCCTGAGCATGAGGACTGAGACAAAGGCAGAAAGAAGCTCATAAAGTGTGTCTGATAAGGCCAAGCCTTGCTATCTTTTTGAAATGAGACAGGAAAGTCTCCTTGAAAAAGGTCCAGGATCCTTTGAAGTCCTTACGGCTCATTAACTGCAGCCTGAGCGAGCCCTGGCAGCCCGGCACCTTCCGCCGCTGGTGCCGGCGGCAGATCCAAGCTGCCAAGAAACAGCCTCACCTGCGGCAGCGGGGTCTCTTTTGGGAACAAAGTCACGCCTGGAGCACGAGGCTGGCTTCATCAGCTGATGCTTGCAGATGCACTTTATTCATGGATTTTTAGGTAAATACACACTTTGCCAGGTACGTCTGACGCAGCCGGCTCAGCGCACGGGGCACGGGAAGAGGCGCCGCTCCCCACGGCATTGCCCTCAGGAGCTAAGGTGCTTCCCCAGCATTTCTGCCCCCAACTCACATCAGCCCTTCCTGACCTCCAGCTGCAGCAGCCCGGTTTCGGCCACCATGGTAGCTGGTTTTGCAATATCAGAAACACAAACACGCCTCCAAGATCTGCAACCAGACCTTCCCCAATGCCCCAGACCTTCTTAATGACTTCTTTCATAAAAACTGTGTCACGGCATGGTACAGATAAGCTCTCACAAACAATGTCAGGCGTTCCCATCCTCACCTGTCCTTCACGGGACCGTGACACCCTGTCATTATAGTTGAGACCAGGAAGGGGCTGGAGAGGCGAGGTCAGCGCAGGGAATTGCCCCGCGGCTGTCCGGGGCAGGTTGCTGGCTGGTGGCTAAGGAGAACCCACAACATGGAGGAGGAACGGGATGGGGAACTGCTGCGGTCACATGAGTCGGTAACCCCGGGGGCTCGTGGCCCCTGCAAGCCTTCTCCCTTCCTCCCCCAGGAGTGGGGTCACCTGCTGCTGGAAGTGCAGTTGGAGACGGACCAAGGAGAAACAGCACTTCGTGGGATTCAGGGGCAGAGCTGGCAGTGCTTCAGCGGGCATGGATGGCTCTGCCCACCTGCCTGCTAGCTGTGACCTGGGCAGGAAGGGGACCAGGGACCAGAGCCCAGAGCTCTGCCTCCTCCTCCTTGAGCCATCCACTTCTCAAAGTTATGGGGCTTGATTCTGCCTTACTGAGGGCACCGTGAGGCTCATCCAGCAAAGCACATGCATGGCTGGTGTTTGGAGCCGGCGGGGTTGAAGCCAGGCAGCACTGGGAATGACTGCCCCCGACACCACTTCTCTCCGCACTGCCACCCGGGCAGCAGCACTAGTGTGGTATCGTGCCTGTGTGCCCAGGGTGATGTTAACCTTAGGCAAACGCTCCCCTGAGCAAGGACAGACACCAGTGAGGTTGTTAGGGGCTGATCCATAATGGGGGGGACCAAAGCATGGGTCCAGTGGGAAAAATCACCCCCATATCCTTCACCCCAGCTCCTGTCCCTGCACCAACAACCCCAAGTCCCTGCAACACCCACCTAGGCAGCTCTGCAGCATCCCTTCCCAGGTGGGCTGTAGACAGGAATTTTATTTCAATAAGCTCTTTCCCTGGTCTCATCCAAATGAAAGCAATGACACCAGGGCAGCAGCAGAAAGAGCACGTTTAGGAGCGCTACTGCTTTTCTGGCTACAAACCTCTTCACCTCTGAACCATCACACACTTAGATAAAAGTCTCCTGCAGAACTGCTGCTCCTGCAAACCCCCTTTTGCCCCAGTTGGATAATTGGGGGGTGTGTATAACTCGGGTCGTTAAAAAAAAGCCTTTTTACTTCCTGCTGTTCTGCAACTGAAGGCCGCCGGCAAGGTGATGCAAGAGGCGGCTGTGATTGCAGCCGGGGTAGGCAGAGGCACCGCTGCCAGCTCCGCTCTCCTGCCCTGGGTACACAGGGTGTTGTGCAAGGGGGGATTTACGGAACTGCTGTAAAGGTAAAGCTGGAGACAGAGCCAACTGCCAGGCCTGGCCTCGCCTGCGGTGGGGGGAGGCTGTGGAAAAGCAACAGGGAGGATAGAAACCATGCTTTTGGTTGCAATAAAGTATTTTAGATGTGCCTGGTTCAGCATCCCAAACACTGCAATTGGGATGGAGCCAAAATATTGTAATTCCACCACTGGGGCTGGCATCAGCAGGGCCGGTTCAAGAGGTTGCCATTATAGAGGAGCACTCACGGATGTGCTTCTCTTCAGGAAGACACTTCCGAAGTCAGTGGGACTCCACCTGCTCCTGTGCCGCCCTATAACCAGGAAGCTAAAGGTGGTTTCATCGCTACCCCTTTCCGTCAGCAATCTGAAGAAATAAAGCTGGAGCGGAACGAAGACGAATTAATTGGACTGACACACCAAGGAGGGTGGCGCACCCCCTGCCCTGCTTCCCTCAGGTCTAGCGGTGGCAGAGGTGAGCGAGCAGGTCAGCGCCTGAGCCAGGATCCCTTCCATGCCCACCCACTGTGGGCACGGCGGGGTGGCACCGGCACAGCGTGGCTGGGCTGTGCTGGGGCCATGCAGCAGCGAGGACCATGTCCAGCAGACCCTCCTGCTGCCTCCTGCCGCCGTGAGTGCAGGCAGCCAAGCCAGGACAAGCACTGGCCAAAACACTGGGGATCACCCTGGGGACAAAAACTGGGGAGAGCCGGCCTGAGCAATCCGGCCAGGCGAGTAGAGCCGGGGTGGTGAGGAGCCGGAGAGACAGGTTTGGGAGAGGGACAGCACCTCCTCATAGCTTTCTCCAAACACCCCACGCAGCCTGGGCCGGTCCCTCTGTGGCCACATCGCCCGGACGTGCGTCCCTGCTGTGGCCATCGAACCCACCAGTGCCCTGCGGCTGCCTGGGGGGAGCAGCAAAGCAAGAGGTGCAGTGCAGGGGGAGCAGAGCGGGGGACCCCCAGGGTCTGTCCGTCTGTCCTCCCTGCCATGTCGCCCAGCACAGCCCCGACCTGCTGTTTGCAGCAGGTGGGAAGAGTCCGTCGGCATGCGGGCAGGAGGACGCATGGGTGCTGGGCTGGTGGGGGCAGTGCCCAGCTTGCACTCGCCCTCCCTTGGCCCCCCGCAAACCACTGTGGTTACTGTGGCAGACATGCCGGCAGTCTCTGGAGCACAGCACAGCGTGCCTGGCACACGGCTAGCAGAGGTGCTGCGGTGGCACTGACACGGTCTGGAACAACCGACCCACCTGGGCAGGGCTGTGAGCCCCGGCCCCGTGGGGGCTGATGCTCTGCTCCCCGCTGTGCCCTGGGGTCCCTCCCCGTGAGGACAGGAATAGCCATCACGGCTAGAGGCGGGCAGTGAGTGCACCCCAGTGGGACAGGGTGCACCCCGATGGGACAGCGTCCACCACAATGGGACAGGGTCCATCCCAGAGGGACATGGTGCACCCCAACCGGACAGGGTGCACCCCCATGCTCTCATCCTTCACCAAGCAGGACACAGGGTGGGGGTTTGGCCGGGGCAGGGTGGGGGTGCACGGCAGGGCTGGGGCACAGCAGCGCTGGGTGCAGGGATGCTCTAGTGTGGTGGTGATGGGGAGGACACAGTTTTCCAAATGTTGGCCATAAACACCCCATTGCTTCCCCAGAGCTTACAGCTCAGGGGCGGGCAGCCCCCGACGCGGTCAGAGACCCCCAACACTCCCGTTACCCAGCACACAAGGGCAGGGGCTTGCCCTCAGGGTCAACCTCCTCTAGAGAGGCAGCAGCAAAACCTTCTGCCTTGCTGAGCCCCCCAGGCCCTGCACCCTCCGCCCGGCCACAGGGTGGGGAGAGCATGGGGCTGTGGTCGGCAGCTCAGGCAACACGTGATGGGCACAAGGGAAGGGTCCCCGGGGCAGCCGGCAGCCGAGTCACACACCACAGGACAGGCTGGGTGTGGACTTCAAAGAGCCAGGTCCCACAGGACAAAACAGTTGGGAGGTGACTCCTCTTGGAGAGCCGGTCACAAGGCCGAGCACCCAGCAGCCATGCTGAGTGTCCAGAGTGGTGACAGAGTCATGGCCAGGCAAGTTATGCATCATGAAGGCTTCATGCATGACTGTGAATGGCCGCAGGTTCAGGCCTGGGGAGGCAGGAAGACCACAGGTCACCGGCTGAGTCACCGGCAGGTCTGCGCCCCACGCTCCTCAGCACCAGCCACCGGCTCCCCTCCAGCCCTGCTTCCCAAAGCATTGCCCAGTGTCTCCTGCTGGCACCATCCCACCTTGACCGAATTTCTGCCCTCTCCCTGGGAATGCCTGTCCCCCTCCTTTTCATCCTGACACCCCCCATCTGTGACAGGAGGCTCCATCCCCACCGCACTGGTGCCATGGGGAGACCTCCAGGAGGGCTCAGGGTTGGGGTGACCTGCGCCCAGGCAGGATCACCCTCAGCCCTGCAAGGAGCCAGCCCTCAGTGCTGGCCTGGCACCAGGAGAGGGAGCTGGGAGTCCTCTGCTCGGAGGGCCCACCTCACCCACGCTGCTGCCTCCCTGTCCCAGCCCACCCGGGTCCCAGCCCACCCGGGTCCCAGCAGGCACACGAAGCTGTGGCAGGGCCGGCATGACACACGGTGGTGCCGGCACCTCCCGCCCTGGTTCAGCCAGCGGTACGGGCTATGCTGGGCAAAACAATCCCAGATGGTTCCTTGAGCTGGTTTGCTCATGGCCACCACCTCACACCAGGGCTGGAGGAGGGCAGAGATCTTTTTTTTTAACCCTAAAAGCCTGGGAGCATCTGGACGAGGCCTTGGGGTGAGGCAGGAACATTCTGAGCTGAATCTGCTGCCGAGGAAGAAAACATAAGCATGTGGCTCTGGCCCTGCCTGTGGGGTCCAGTGTGGTTTGTCACACGAGATGGATGTTTGCCACCTCAGAGGTTGTGCGGTCACCTGGGAAAGCCCGGCTGATGCATCCCACGCCAGCGGGAAGGGAGCTCCTCGCAGCCCAGGAGCACTGCACAGACCATGGTCCCAACGCCGCCAGGATCACCCATCGCCTGGAGGAGCTGGGGCCACCGGGGGCTCTGACATGTCAGGATGGCGTGGGCGGAGGGAGGGACCGTCCCAGCCGTACCCTGACCTGCAAACTTTTCTAATGAAAAAATTCAGCATATTTTCAAGGCGGGGGCAGCCCCTTCTCGAGGAGGGAGCAGGCAGCGTGGGCTAGGGAAAAGTCTCCAGTGAAGGACCATTTATGGGGGAACGTGGTTTTGGGGAAACTCCTTTGCTCTTCATCCCCAGAGAGGACAGAAACGGGGCGGAGAGTGGGGGTAGCTGCAGCTGTGGGCAGGTTTCATGCAGGTTCACGGCAGGATGGCCATGCCCGGGGGAGTCTCAAAGAGCCGGAGCAGATATGGGGTCTGTGCGTCCATGCGGTGCCCCAGCCGACGGTCCCAGTAAGATGTTGGACACCCTCACCCACCTGGGGCCCCAGCCGGTGGGGACGAGCCTGGTCCCATCCCCTCCTCAGCATCCTCAGCAGCACGGTGCATCCTGCACAGAAAGCACTGTTGTACTTCAGGTCGTGAGAGAGCAAGAAGAAACGCCTGTTTTAGCCTGGCTTTTGTCCTCCAAAGCCCAGCGGTCGCAGAGAGCATCAAGTCGACAGATGACCAGACTTGGCCTCCCAAATCCCTCACACCTGGTAGTGTGTTCTATAGGCAGGCTTTTCGCAGTAATAGGTATGCAAATAAAAACCAATTAGCGGTTCAAAAGGTCCGACCTAAAACGTTTGCTAGTAGGACACAGGTGTACTTGGGCTTCAGAATGAATATATAGAATATATAGAATGAATAACTTCAATATATGGGAGAGATGTAAAGTCCATCTTAGCCCACAAAATAAGATGTATTAAGTGTTGTGACAGGCATGTAACCAGTGGGAATTTCGGCAAATCCATATGAAAGCAGGAGCGGTGGGGTTTGCAGAGAGAGGTAATGACTTTGTTGAAGTGGAAAAAAACAGGCTTTGGGACCTCTGAGTCTTCCTCAAGTCTGAAAAAAAGAGGCCTGCATCTTTAAAGCTAAATAAATTCGTAAATCAAAAGGTTTAATGCTGAAAACAAGCTGTTTGATGGTTAGGCAGAGATGCAACTCTTTGTGAGAGACCTCCGACATCTCTCCTTGATCTGGTTTCTCCTACGGCAGAGTGACGTCTGCCAGGATGGAGAACTGCCGGGGATTTGGGTTTGCTATAAACCTCACCTGATGTGAGGAAGCAGGTGGAAACAGCACAGTTCTTCTGGGCAAATGCAGGCGTTTCCCCAGAGTAACGTCAGCAGCTTTCCTGTGGCTGCTCAGACGGAGGGACACAACCAAAAAGGTGTTGGAGCAGGCAGTCGCTACCTGGCAGTGTCTGTCCACACCACTCACCAGCTGACAGACCGAAATTGAGCTTCTGTAACCCCTGTTATCATTTTGGAAACTGTCCCTTGAGGGCAGCATGCCTGCTGCGGCCACTGTCACAGACAGACCTCGGCAGTGTCCCGTCTGTGTCAGCGGGGCTTGGCAGCGGCTGGGATCGGCGCCCTGCCTGCTGCCTGTCCTTGGGCGCCGATAGAAGTTCTTTATCTTGTGTAACGGTGGATACGCTCATCATCCATATAGGTGTGATGCCTTTCTCAGGCAGGGCTCAAGATGCCCTTTGCTATGGGCATGTCCTCCCGCTTCACACCGGGAGGGAAAGCTGTGCTGTGAAGAGCCGCCACAGCCGAAACCCTGGGGATGAGGAGGGGATGGCACCGTGTGGGGAGGACATTTGCTGTCCCTGCAGTCCACACATTTTTCTTTCTTTCTCCAGCTCAGGCCCCCCTGCGAGGTACGGTTTGCTCCGAGCTGGGTGCACCAAGAGCTGCTGGCAGGGCTCAGGGCTCTCATTTTCCAGTAACGGGCATGACTCAGTCACCCTGTTTTGGCTTGGTGGCCTTTCCTTTTCTATGACACTCTATCTTTTCCTTTTCTGTCTTCCACTCGTCTCTCCAGCCTCCCAGAAAATGACACTTGTTTTTAATTACCGAGTCCCAAGCAGAGGGAACCAGGGGATTAGGACCGTGGAGCTGGGCTCAGGGTCTGAATCAGCTCCCAGCTGATTTGGGGCAAGCGGCTTCACCTCTCTCTACTTTGCTTTGCCATTTGGGAAAGAAAAACAGACCCTTCCTCTTGCCTGTTTCAACAGGGAGTGTGTTAGTGCAACCCCTAATAGTGCTAAAAATGACTATATTCATAATGTAACAAAAAACTGTACAAAATGCTCGCTCAGACCCGTAGTGCCCACTGAGGGGGAATGACATCAGTAGGACATTTGGGTTAACTACAGTTGTAAGCTTTGGCTAGGAAGGGCATGCCATTCCCCAGTGGCTCCTTCCAGAGAGAATCATAGAATCACAGAATGGTTTGGGTCGGAAGGGACCTTTGAAGATCATCTAGTTCCAACCCCCCTGCCATGGGCAGGGACATCTTTCACTAGATGAGGTTGCTCAAAGCCCGTCCAACCTGGCCTTGAACACTTCCAATGATGGGGCATCCACAGCTTCTCTGCACAACCTGGTCCAGTGTCTCACCACCCTTGAGATAATGAAATCCTTTTTGCAACAAGAGAAGTCCCTTCCCTGCAGGCTTCTCTTTGGATGCGTGAAGTGTCCTCTCCACTGCGGAGCTGACAGAGGAGCAGAGGGTAGGTGGACGTCACAGCCCTTGCTCTCCTGCGCAGTGCAGGCGAGACCGGCACAGAGGCACGTGGGGCCTTCCCATTCCGCCCGTGCCCGTCCCACCTCCAACTCACAGATGACCGGTCCCTGCCACACACATCCAGCTGCCCCCTCTGCCACAGCCTTGTAGCCCCTCCAACAGTTCAACCCAGTGTGAACATGGGAATACAACTGCAGACTAAGCCACGCTTTAATTTCCCTTTAATCTGGTGTTACACATTGCCCTCTTTGTTCCTCCTACTGGACTTAATCCCTGCAATTGCCGCTGAAACCCCAGGTGGCAATGCGACGCTTCCCAGCCATCGGCCCTTAAATTGGCTTTCTGTGGGGAACTCCCAGGAACTAGCAGCGTTTCTTCAATGAATATCCACAGAATTAATGGATTAGGAAGAGGAGTACTTCTAGGTGTCATCCAGGGTCACCAAATGATGGAAGTGACAAGCCTGCACTTCCCGGGGCTGGTGTTGGTTTTTGCTGCACTGGTTTGGACCAGGATCAAGCTGTTCACAAGTTTTGTTGATGTTTTGTGGAGGAGGTTGCAACTCACCTGACTTTAAATCTTTTATGTCGTCATTTAGCCTGTTCCCTCCCGTCCCTTCTGAGGATTAGCTGGAACAATACTGATCCAGACTCTTACCTGGTTTCAGCTTAGCATTGGCTTTCCAAGTGAGGGCCGCTCCCTGCTCTAAGGACAGCACTGCTGCCTTCTGTTATGCAGCAGGGACGGACACAAAACTTGTCACAGGACGAATTTGCAATTCCATGACTTTAAACCAAGAAATATGTTCACTGTAACTAAAACTACACATGACAAGGTGGATTCTGTATTCCTGCCACCTTTATTTCCCGGAATACAGAATCTAAATTCATACTTCAGTGGTTTAAAACAACACTGAGCTTCTACAGTTCAAAAAGATTGGCAAGAATTGACACACGAGTGCCCACAGGCTCTGCCACTCTGCTTCCTGTGGCCCTCCAGCCACCTCCACCATCTGCCATAGCCCACATAGCAGGAAACCTCTGTGGCATCTATAGCGTGTCGCACTATACACCACCACGTGCCTTTTTTCCACATTCCTGGTGAAAGATAAGGAGAAAGACAGGACAAACCCTCAGACACCTCCACTGCAGTGCCCCGGGGCTGGATCGGGCGTGAGAGGCTGATGCCGGAGAGGACAGTCCGCGGGTGGACCTGATGCTCCAGGAAAGCTCAGCAGCCGGGAAGGGCTGCTCGGGTGCTCGATAGGACCAACACACATCCCTCTGCACAAAACCCTCCTGAGGCCAAGGTCCCAAGTTGGCTGGGGGGGGTCACAGGTTGTTCTTTCATCCCTCCACTGGAAAATTCGGTGTGCAAGCTGGTCCCTGAGCCTGGAGGAAGTTTAGTCCAGGAACAGTGCGTGAGTGGTGACAGGGGTGCAGGGTGGGGATTCGTTGCTCAGGGATGGAGTGGAAATGGGTTCCCAGTGCCTGGGTCAGAGCAGGGCTGCTCATAGGGCTTCTCTGCATCTGGGTTTTGCCTGAAAACACACACTTGCCTTGAAACAAATCAATCTAATGAAATGGCTGAGAAAAACACTCTGCTCTAGCAGTCCCCACAGCACACAAAGGCACAGTACAGTTCAGCAGCTGCCAGCCAAAAATCAGCTTTGTTTTCTTAAAACACACTAACACTCCTGTGTAACCACACAAGGAGAGGGAGCATCCATCATACAAACCGACTGCTTTATCACACTGGCAGCAAAGGCTGAAGCAAAAGGAATGAGACACGTGTGTCAAAACAACAGTGTGTGCTACCACCATAGCTGCGGGTCAGCAAGAATTGTGCAAGGGGCAGGAGACGGGTGCGGGAGATGCTCGGGGAAGGCACGGTGCTGAGCAGCAGTATCTCCTGCACCCACGGTCCTGCTCCCAAAGGCAGTGGGTGACCGGCAGTTCCCGGGTGACTGGAAGGAGTCTGCCCAAGGAAGTGTGTGCTTTGTTTTTCTCCGCTTTCCTTGTCTGGCTGTCACCAGCGGCTCCTCCTCAGCTGGGACAGTGCTGAGCTGGGTAACGTACCCCCTCGCTGCTCTTTGCAAAGGCAGGTGAGCCAGACCCAAGCTGAACTCACAGATCTGTCTTCCTTCAAGACCGTGTCATCCCACTGGCCTCCCATAGAGGAAAACATGGACAATAAAAGAGAGTGTGATATAGAGAGCTGCTTTTCATAACCCACTTTGCCTTTCCAGTCTCTCCTTGCTCCAGCTGTTACAGACCTGCCTGGTTTTCTTTTGCTTGAAAAGGAGGAAGGAAATGGGGCTGCCGGCTGTGAATGCTCAGCCTGTGCTCTCAGGATCCTGGACCTGACCCAGCCTTTTGGCATAAAGGACTTGGAAGCCAATATTCTACTTGATCAGAACAAAAACCATGTGTTTGTTATAAATGAGTGCCTCTAGAAGATCCACAAGTCTGTTCAGTTGCAAAAATATTGTCTAGAATACTGCAGATCTGGCTGCAAATTTGCTGCCACATTAAAATTGCTATTAGGCTCTTTGATGTATTAAAATCACAGAGATATGCAGAAGTCAAAGTGCTGAATGTACTTAGCAGAGCAAAGACAAAGTGACTGCCCTCCGCAAGGAGAGGGAAGGGAATCAATAGCAACATGTTTCATTACTGTTTCTTTAGCCAGGTTAATCTGCCACCAGGATGCAACCAATGCCGTGTCCAAATGTGTGATCCCGTTGTCCGGGAAAGCATTAACAGCTTCAGGGCTTATCTACATACAACAATTAGAGCAGCAACCTAAAAAAATGCTGAAGTGACAGTTAATCATGAAATTCATGAACCCCAGAGAGCTCTTGAAAGGTCACTTGCTAATCAAGATTGGCTCAGTCGCTGCAGCACTTCTGGCTCCAACAGCGAGGGACCTCTGGTGATGGAGAAGGGGCAGGGATTGCACTGACCCCCTGCTTTGCTGAAAAGCTTTTCCAACAGCCTCATTGCTGGCTCCCAGTCACCTACATCCACAGCAGTCATACTCCTTTTACTCCTTTTTAAATATTTTTCTTTTTTTTTTTTAAATGACAACAAGATGTTGTGTATCTTGAGGCAGCTCAGCTCCTCGTTGCTCTCTGAATGGGCAGTTCTAGCCAGAATTTGTCTTAAATCTTGAAAGAAAGGTTTTGAGCTGTTCTTGGCTAGATTTGCTCTGAATTTCAAGCTCCTGATGTCATGTGGCAGTTGTGTTTAGACTAATCCCCCTATATTGAGGGCTTCAGTTGGTCTCCGCTCCAGGTTATTATGACAATGACATATTAACTAAGCCTTGTTCCAAATACAGCTTTGTCAAGACTGGATCACAAAATTTAAGTTGCTTTTATTTCTGTCTGCAGTCTGAGAATTTGCAGAGCCTGAGCCTCTTGAGTCTTTGAAAGACTAATCGGTGAAGGTGGTTGTGTGGTCCTGATCTGTTGACCGGTGAGTAGATGACCTGGACTTACATCAGTAACTGGTGGGCAGCTGGAGGTGGAACAGCTTCATACCATCTTTATTAACTTCTTAGTCAGTGCCCCCATGCAAAGAAGGGGAGACAGAAATAACGCCATTTCACAGACGGGTTTCTCACTGCTAACCATACTCCCCCAGTCTGGACAGTGTGAACATCTTGATAATGCGATACCTTTGCCCACTGAAATTCCTCACTGGAGAAGTATCCATCTTTTTTCCTGAACCACAAAGTTCACTGGGGAATGCTCAGTATCCCCACTGCTGTTTTAGGAGCCCTGGTCTGCCCCTGTTACCTTCCTCTAGGCTTCAAGATTGAGGCTGAGGTTAAATGAAGGATTTGAGAGGTATACGTGTAAAATAGGCCCCTGCATAGCGAGATCTTTGCTAGCTAAGGGAGACAAAAGAGGTGAGGTTTGTGAGCTCAGCACTTTTACACTGGTTGTTTAAAAGAAAATCTTTAATTCCTGGGATTTCTGTGCAAATGTAATTGTTTGAATGCCTCCGCTTCATGGTCACACGACCTCTGGAGTAGCAGTCATATAGACTGTATCTAGACCAGTTACGTATTGCTCAAGGCCTTGGATGGTTCTGCACAAAACAGAGGATGTGACACTGCTCCAGACACGCAGCCTGGGAGAGGAGCGCCAGCTGCTCTGGACTCACTCCAACACATTGCTTTCTGTAGTGGCTCACATGTTGTCCCTTGCCTCTGTGACAGGTCACTGCTGAAGTACGTGGTTCTCAGGCAGCTTTCCATGAAAACACCTCTCTAGGAAGGCAGAGCTCCAGTGTCACTGGCATAAGCCACCAGCCTCACCGGTTAATGTTGCAGACAACCCATTGCAGCAAACAGCCAAATTTTAAACACTTGCATTCTCTTTCCCAACACTTAATGGTTTCCTTCTGGCTGGACTGTTCCCAAAGCTGAAAAGAGACAGAACAACTACAAATAATTCATCCAAACCTTGCTGACTGCAAACACCCTACCTGTGATTCCCTGCTGCAGTGGGGATGTTTGTGCTCCAGCACATTACTGCAGTTGGAAAACGTGAATTAGGTACCATGGCACAGGTCTGGTAGGGGAAAAGACACTGCTCCTGCGACTACCAATGCGCCCTGGAGATGATCAAGTGAGAACAGAAGAGAAATACAAAGGAAGGTGGAGGGGAGCGACCTGGGCAAGGGCTGGTTTGCAAAGAGTCTTGGTAATGCACAGATAGATCCCTTTTCATTTCTTTCCCATCTGATTTTATGGCAGACCCCAGATGGAGGTAAACAAGTTGAGCTAGATCTAACTGGGAAAAGCTGACAAGCTTCCAGGTGCACAGCACGTTCTCTGAGTTCCCTCATCTGCCTGTTCCCATTCCTCATGTCAAGTGAATAAGGCAAAGGAAAAAGCACATCCAGTTTTAACAATTGCTTTTCCATCCATCACACCCTGTTGGCTTCAGTTCTTTCATTGAGTTCCCACAAATGAAGAAAATCATGTTGATTTGGAAATCTGTATTGTCAGTGTCTTGCTTTCGGCTGGGATAGAGTTAATTCTCTTCTTAGTAGCTGGTGCAGTGCTGTGTTTTGGATTGAGTGTGAGAATGATGTTGATAACACACTGATGTTTTAGTTGTCGCTAAGTAGTGCTTATCCTAAGCCAAGGACTTTTCAGTTCCCCATGCTCTGCCAGCAAGCAGGTGTGCAAGAAGCTGGGAGGGAGCATGGCCAGGGCAGCTGACCCGAACTAGTCAAGGGGATATTCCATACCATAGAACGTCATGCCCAGTATATACATGGGGGGGGAGTTGGGCAGGAGGGGCAGATCGCTGCTGGGGCATCGGTCAGCGGGTGGTGAGCAATTGCATTGTGCATCACTGGGGTTTTTTTCTTTTTTTTCCCTCCTCTTTTTTTTTGTTATATTCCTTTTCATTACAATTCTTCTTATTATTATATTTCATTATTATTATTATTGTTAGTATTATATTTTACTTTAGTTATTAAACCGTTCTTATCTCAACCCACGAGTTTTACCTTCTTTCCAGATTCTCCTCCCCATCCCACTGGGAGCCGGGGGTGTGTGAGGGAGCGGCTGCGTGGTGCTTAGCTGCTGACCGGGGTTAAACCATGACAGCCAGCTTGGCAGCGCACACATCCCGTATGTTCCCTCCTCTCCTCCTTTCTGCTTCGCCTTTTCTTTAGCCCAGCTGGTGGACGCACTTCCATGACAGTGGGGGTCTCTGCACGTGGGTCCCTGGCCTTGGTAAGCACAGTATGTGTAACAGATCATAACGCAGGTTGTTACAACAGTGGGTGTTGCAGACCCTTCTCAAACCCTCCGAATGAGCAATACTGTGGAAAAGTAAAGCACTGTTGAAATACTGGTACAGAAGTACTCTGAACTGTTAAACCAGTGACCTATGAACTCATCACACCTGAAGTGCTTCTCATCGTATTAAAAAAGACCTAAGACACCCACTGGTCTGCAAGACCATACTTACCCTCCGGTCTTTCCTCAGATTTGCCAAGAAAGGTGCAAAGCAGATGACTCTGTCAGGCAGCTACTAGGATGAGATGTGAAACCAACAACCAAATCCATAAACCTTCACAAGTCTGATATGAACAATCATCACTGCCACCCAGCAAGGGATTTTAACCAGGGACCTTCCCAGAAGAAGGGTGCCAGGTCCATCACGATGTTATTACTGGGAGCTGATCACACGCCCAGGCGGTGCAGCCCTGAGTAGGACAGCCCATTTTTTAAGACGCTGCTGTCACGGTGAGTAGTCTGTAATGCTCTGTTTAGACAATGCCCAAAAGCTGATCAGTGCTGTTTGTCAGAGCCTTTAGATTCATCTTGCCTAACTTCAGCTGTCCAGAGTTTCGGCGTTCAGCTCACGTAACCAGCTTGGCCCTTCCCCACCTAGGAGAGATGTCTGAAGTAAGTTTTTAGCTCTCTGGACAAGCCCATCTCTCCCTCACGTAGATGACGAGCTTCCGCTAGATGATTAGTTGGCTTAAGTTAGCTGGCAGGAATTACAGCTTTCCTCTTTGGGTGTTTTTATTTTTTTAATGTTGCCATTTAAAACTCACTCTGGAAAATGTTCAATGCAGTACCAGAAATATAATCTTCCTGGGGGCTGAGAAAAGCTGATTTCCTTTCTTACAAAGAGATCTGTCTCTCATGTAAAGGAACTTGCTGGCATATGAAGCCACCAGAGAAATCTGAAGTGCAATTTATTCACTCCTCTCTCTGAAGCCAAAGAAGAGGAGCTGATCACCCAGACTCCCTTTTTGATACAGACTGCTGCTAACCTCCATAAACGACCACAAAGTTCATGCTGTCTTCTGTCAATCAGCAGCAGAAAGACTCGACACCTACAGTACTGCTATTCCAGCCTGCTAGGAAAATGTGTTGTTTTCCAAGCTAGTAAATAAAAGGCAAGCACCTTTCTCCCAGCAATTTATAAAAACAGCAATACCCTTCAATTTAACAGCAGTTTTTACCCAAGAATGCTGAAGAAAAGAAGTAATGAGAACTCATGTAGCCCACCCAAATTAAATGCGTATGAATGGGGAGGTGGGCATTTTTTCATTGGCAAAACCAAAAGCTGGCAGATGTTCCAGCCAATAAACTCCAAGAGGAGACAACTTGGAAAAGAAGAGGCAAAAGCAACTGAAGTGTTTTATCAATAAAGGATCCTGGTATGTAAGACAGAGTACGTAAAAGTGGACTTCACAGGAAAAGCAAAACCACTGAGGAACAGTAATGACTACGTTGCAACTATTGCTGTGTAAGGTCTGTGGTAGGAAAGGCAGAAGAAGAGAACACAGTGTAGCACTGAAGTGGTTGACTGTAAGGAAATAAAACGTGGCAGCTTGGCCCAAATAAATGGTGGGTGAAAATTATCCCTCTGGGACATGGGGATGGGGTGGAATAGATCCCATAGGAAGAGGAAGCATCTCTGAACTATGAATGCCATTGCACAGGGCCCTGCTGAGATCTCAGTTAGAATAATACATCTCCCAAGTGCAAAAAGATTGAATTAGATTGGAAGAGCTACCAGGAAGGACTGTAGGGTGCCTAAGGAATCAGAACAGCCATTTTGTACAGTGAAGCTAGAAAAGGAGTGGCTTGTTTACCCAGAAAAATGTCACCATTGCGTAATTCCAAGAGGGCAGACAAAAAGTGCCCAAACCAGCATCCGTTTGCAGGAACAAAGATGAATCATCCCTGAATTGGCTCAGTCTTAAACAGAGTGTTTTATGAAAGTTCTGTGATGCAACATCACCAGGTTGTATTCATCACCTAAATTATCAGCGTGGGTGCCCCACGTAGGCAATGCAATCAATGAAGCGAAGAAGCTTCCAACAGCAGCTCTCAATTGCCTTTTGGCTCCATCTAGATCTGCACTTTTCTGTTAGGCAACAAAAGCTGGCGGCTTCAGGGTAGGCAGTGAGAGCAAGTCCTCTTCAGAGCTGCATTTGCCACTACCTGTGTGGACCAACAATCACTTCACCATCCCACTGCAGTACTACTGGTGGTACCACAGCAGGAGATACTCAAACTTCAGATGGTTAAACTGCTCCCACGCTTCAGTATACCAAGCCCTCTGTGCATGTTAGTGCCAGCTCACTTGCACAGCAAGGAATTTCAGGAAGAAAGGATAGCACGTAAAACCCCCGATGCTGCAAAAACTACCATCAGTTTGGGGTAAACACCAGGACGCAGAAGATCAGGTTTATGCCTCTGCTGAAGAAAACCAAATTGTTGCATGAACATAGAAAGCCCTTATTTCTCAGAGTTTTCTGTTTTGTATCCTTACAGCTCTTGGCTGCAAGTCTCCGTTCAGCTCTCAGTATCAGTCGCTGATAGCCCCTGAGACCTCTTCTCTACTGCTTCCACTATCGTCCCTCCCTGCCTCTTCACTGCTGCCTGGGAAAGCGGCCGTCTACGCTGTGCTGGCTTTGAGCTACACAGCACTGCTTGGCTGCACAGTACACGCTGCCAGCTGATCTCAAACTATTGCCTTTCCCAAACCCACACCAGTTTGGGTCTCTTTAACCTCTTCCTGATTTTCACAAAGCTTGTAGGAACCCTGAGGTTTTTAGAGGTCTGCTCCTGTGTCTCATTTGGCTGAAGCGGGTTCAAAAGTTACTGCCAGACAAACGGTAGCGCCACACAGTGTGTGTGCTTATTGCAACTCCTTAAAGACCTAGGTCTAACTCCCCAAATTAGTGTCAGTCTGTAGACAGATACCAAGACTCCAGCACTTAACCCACTCATATTTGCCTTACATATTTGATGCTTTGAGGGGGCTAAACATGTGAACGTTGCTTATGAACTTCGCTTATGAACTTCACTCCATTGCTAGCCCCAGGATCTCCTACTGGAGAAACATCTGAGCAAACCTATGCTCCAGAAATAATTGCTGCATTTGTCATGAATTATTCTTTTGACCTTTTCTTTTTAGTTGGCTTTTGCACTCCAATTGAACACAGAACAACTGTAGTGGCATGATTTCACATCTGATTCCTGGTGCCCTCGGAGGTTTTCTGAATTTCCCCAGGGCTTCCATTTCCCTGTGGTGCATCAGATGGTGCTGGAAAGCATATGGCACAGATGAGACTAGCAAAATCAGCATCTCGGAGCAGTGCAGCTTTAACCACACAACTGTTTTCCAATTATTCAGCAAAGTAGCACTCTCAGGCAACTGCTGTCAATTACATTGGATCAGAACTGTCACTTGGAGAGCAATCAGTGCTCAAAAAAAAGCATTTCTGATCAGAAAATTCAAGAGAGCATTGTTAACAGCTGCAAAGAAGAAGAATCAGCATTTCTGGCTTCTTATTTACAGATGCCTGCACAAATAAATTAACTTGAACAAATCCACTCTGATTAATCAGAGGATGTGCCAAGCCCAGTCAGTCCTGGGGCCATCAAGTCCCACGGCCAGCTAGTGCCCATGCTAATAGGAAATCAGTTTTACCACCACAACCAGTGCCTTCATGCCAGCAGCCTGAGAGCAGAAGAGCTGCCACATGACGGACTGAACACTGAAGCTCCCCTTACTGCTTCAGGACCAGATTTGCTGTCCTGTGGCAGTGGGTAGGACCACATTTGAGGAAAGCCCTGCAAAGGCAGCAGCTGAACAGATATGCTGCCTCACCCCGGCAAGGGAGTGAGCACAGTAGGAAACACTCCTTGGACCATCTGAAGCTGGTTTTGTAGCATGAAGGGATTAATGCTGTTCTAAGTAGCTATGGTCTTGGTCCAGAAAGTGCATGGGACTTACCATCTAAATCCACCAGCCTCTCCAGTCCTGGGGAGAGTATATGCCGTGCCATCTGGGCCTTTAGGGATCATGTCCCAGAAGCATTTAGCCTTTCTCCATTTCTGCAGGTGGGTGCAAGTCTACACTATGGCTCTGAAGCTGCATAAATCCAATGTAAATGTTGTGACTTGGACATTATCCAGCGCTTTTAAATGGCAATCCCAGTACAGTCAGCAAATCCTATCGGTTTCTTACATGAAAATAAGTGTTATTTTCACATACCATATGAAATGTGTGTTTTCATTCTGTCCTTCGATTTTTTAAGAGACTACCGGGTCTTCCTTCCATCTGTCTCCACTCCAGAGGGAGGTGTTACAAAGGCTGCTTTTGTGAGTTGGTGTGAATGGGCTGTATAAGCACTTAGGGATATGGACAGAGAAACAGTTATCGGAAAACAGCAGGAAAGCACGTGCTGGGAAGGTAGCGTGTGAAAGTCTCCCAAGAACTCGTAAGCTCTGGAGACTGATGGTCCTGTTGAAACCAGACAGACTGACAATCTCAGTTCACCAAGAGCCTGCTGAAACCGTACAAGGCCACCAGCACTCACTGCCATCAACGACAGCTGTCTAACTCTGACCATAGCCAAAAGGGTGGCGGCAGCTACATGCAGGCAAAGACTACAGGGGTATACATACACCTGATGAAATAAAGAACAGTCCGAGGGACTTTCCAAACAGCTGCCCAGAAGCCACTGATCCTCCACTTCTGAGCGTGCAGCTGGGCTCAGCCTGCCAGCCTCTGTTCCAGCTGGGCAACCTAGTCAGTGAAGAAGTGAATGCGACGTGTGAGTAGCTCATGCTCGGGGGTAGAGCTGCCATCCAGAGGCACCTCACCTTCACAGGCTGGAGAAATGGGCCAAGAGGAGCCTGCTGAAACTCGAGAAGGACACATGCAGTGTCCTGCAGCTGAGGAGGAGGAATCTCTTGCAGCAGTCCTGCTCGAGCTCAGCGCAAGGCCGCCATGACGCTCAGGTGCTGGAGCACCGGCTCCGAGGAGAGGCCGAGGCACCAGGGCCTGCTCCCTGCAGGACACAAGATGGCTTCGTGGGGCAGCACAGCCGCCCGCGGGAAGGCCAGCGAGGAGACGGAGCCAGGCTCTCCACAGAGGCGGGAGGATGAGAGGCGACGTGCCGAAGTGGAAAGCGGAGGGCCCTGACCGGACCGACGGAGCGGCCCGGCCCCGCGAGGCGCTGGGACAGGCCCCGTGCCCGGGCTCTGCCGGCGCAGGCGGCACCGGCCGGCGAAGGACAGCAAAGCTGACTGGAAAGGGGCAGCTCGGGGGGTGGAAAGCGGGACCCCCGCCCCGGGCCCGGCCGCCCCGCCAGAGCGGGTGTCCCCGGCCCCGCTCCAGCCGGGCCCGGTCCTCCCCGGCCCGGCCGCTCCCGCCCTCGCCAGGCGGGCCAGGGGAGGCAGCCTTCGCGCTCCGGCTAAGTTCGCCCCGCCGCGCTCGCCGTAGCTCTCAAGCGGGGTCGGGAAGCGGTGGGGCGGCGCGGCGCGGGGCCTCCTGGGACATGTAGTCTTCCCGGCCGGGCCGGTGCATTGGCGCCGCGTTCTCCGGCGCCGCCCGGGAACTACAGCCGGCGGCAGCCGGTGTGTGCCCGCGAGGATGGCGGCTCCCTTGGTGCTGGTGGTCCTGGTGGCCGTGACGGTCCGGGCCGTGCTCTACCGCTCCAGCCTCGCCGCCTTCATCTCCGAGCGGGTCGAGGTGGCGTCCCCGTTAAACGCCTGGAAGCGAGGTGAGGCCCGGCGAGCCCGGGCCGGTGCACCGCTCCCCCGGCGCGGCTGAATGGGCCGAGGCCCGCGGGGGTGGCGGTGAGGGGGCCGGGGGCGGCGGCCGCCCGGGCGCCGGGGGCGCAGTTGCAGGCGGGCAGGGGCCTGTCCCCGGCCCGGCGCCAGGCTGGGGTACGGCCCCGCGGGGAGAGGGGCCGGGCTGCGGTCCCGGGGCTGGGGACGTGCCTCTCCGCTCCCGGGCCCGATGAAAAGCTGCATGAAATGGTCCGCGGCAGTTGTCCCCGAGGGAAGAGCGAGTGTTCGGCAGCTGCAAGGGGACGGGAGGGACAGGGGACCGACGGCAGGAGGACTGGGGTTTAGGCGTTGTGTGCAGCTGGCCTGGTTGCACTTGTACAAACGGATTGTGCCACAGATGTACGTAAAATGGAAGAATGACAAAATCTGGCACTGAATATGTGGTTTCAGCAGCCTTGATTGAGTCGCTTTCATTACGCTGTAGCTGCACAAGCACTGCCTCGTGGTGTGAACGCGACTGCATGGTTCCCAGTTCGGGCAGAGCTATTCACCGTTTCATTTTCCTTGTTCAGTTTGTGGCCCCACACGTTGTTACCAACATGATTCAAATTCTCTTCTGAAGACTGAGGTACAGTTTAATCACAGCTTTTCCATGGCATTCACCTCTATAGCATCTGAGCCCGTTAGGAACCTTAATTTATTTTAAAATTAAATTTCCCAGCCCTGTGGGAAAATAATATCCAGTTATTACGCAGGTAAAATTGTCTGCAGTTTTGGGGTGGAAAGCAGTGACACAGAGTAATAAAGGTCAAAAGCATGAACGCATTGGATGACCTGAGGCCTCTGCTCCACAGTGTGTAGCACTTCACACTTCGTAGTTTCAAAATACAGCTCCCAGAAATTCCCTTGCAGCAATGGATGCTTTCTAAATCTTACCTTAGAGCATCAAGGTAGGCATCTAGATAGTAAGGAGCACAATTAGGATCACCTTGAAGTCTGGGCTGTCATCATATGGGAACTTTGTGGCAGAGACAGAATCTACTTCTCCAGTATCTCGCTGAACTGAGAACCTCTTGTTGCTTCCTGCAGTCTCCTGCCTCGTTTCCCTCTGAACAAATGGACCCATTTCCCATAGCTGCTTTCACTGCATACGCTGCTCAGTCCCCAGGGAACCTTTGTGCTCAGTAAGGTGGAGATCCTATGGAAAAATGTGTGCATGCATTGCAGTGCAAGCTGTGATTACATGATTGCAAAGGATCTGAATTAAGGCTGCAAAATGTCAGGAAGTTTCAACAACGGATAAAGCTTTTAGCTTTGCCTGGTAATATGTATTCATTTCTGCTTTTTTCTTGTGGCTTTGGATGTTTCAGGTCTCTCTACATCTAATTAGGCAAAATAGTTCAAATTCTATATTATGTTGTGATTTGTCCTCTTAGACTTAAGTATTTCTCCAGCATGGGCACCATGTATCACGTAATAGGTGGCTTAAAATCAGTAAATATCATTCATGTGATTTATATATAGTTAAGTGAAAAACATTTCAGCTATGACATTTTTAGCTGAGACAAATAAATAGATTACAACTGACCATTCAGTTACTAAAGAAATTTGCATGGCAGAAGTAAGGAAGCAATCAATTTTAGCTGGTTGTTGGCTTTGTGAGATTTTATATCACCCATTCAGATGGCGATTCGATGCAAGATTCTTACAAGTGTGGGTGTTTTAAAAACTACAGTTTTACCATCATGAGATCTTTCTCTTCCCGTATTACAGGATTCTAATGCAGGCGTTTTGTATGTTTCAGTGGTCGAAGGATTAGCTCTGCTGGATTTAGGGGTCTCGCCATATTCTGGAGCTATTTTTCATGAGGTCGGTATGCATGCTTCGTTTTAAACGTGATATTCAAGTGGCACATTTCTTAGTCTTACTGCTCATGGACTGGCAAAGGCTGGGGACCTGTCTTGTCCCAAAGACTTCCGAGAACTTGGAGTCGTGTAGTTGTCTGTGCAATAGTTGTATACGTAGTGACTAGCACAATGAGGAAATACAGTTCATCACAGAATAACTCATTGCTGTGCAGATGATAGACATTGTAATATTTGTTACTGCATAAGGAGAGTCTGAAATAGGGGAAATCCGTAATAAGTAAAATACTCTGTTCACATCCAGATGTTTCTGTCAGCAGAAGCCGGAGCAGGGAGAGACAGTGTCATTGTGAGTCTGAATACAGCTTTACTAGATAGCAGCATCTTGAGTTTCTGCATTTCCAGAAATATTATCGTTAGCACAAGCATGCAGTACATTTATTCCTCATCTTGAAAACACCTTGTTCCTCCAAACACTTAAGCACCTGTGGGGTTTTCTGCCCTTGAGTGGTCTTACTGACAGGAAGGTACACGCATACATAGTGTCACCTAGGAGTGAGGCAGATATTTTGTATACCTCTGAAAACTTGTTTCTCTTCAATAAATTCTCCTTCTTCAAACACAGTTTTCTCCCAGGCTCTGAATACTTTCCCATGCTTATTTATACCATCACATTATTTTAAAAGTATTTCAAAAGAAATGTATTTTCTCACAGGGAAGACTGAATTTACACAATGTAAATATAGTACTTCCAGATTAAGCTTTTCTGTCATAGGAATAATTCAGAAACATGCTCTTCCTCTTACCCTAGAAGGGAAAAGCTGTGGGAGTAAGAGGATGATAGGACTGTAGTCCTACTGCTTTATGTTTTTAACATGCTTTCTTCTTTTTGCTTTTTAAGACTCATCTAAACAACAGGCTAAACAGTGAGACCAGCTATGTAGGAAATACTTTCAAAAGTACCTGCAAACAACCTGAAAGAATAGACTCTCTAGAAAAAATTATTTTCTAAAGCTGTTCTTTATATGCTTTCTACTGTAACTCTACTGCTATACTAGTAGAATTGAAAAGTTGGAATAGAATTTTCAAAGTTGATGGTGTCTTTTATAAAGTGTATTGAGAACTTTGCAAGGAAAAAGACCAGTAAGTGTGCTTTGATTAATCACTTTACTCTGAAGTAACAGCGTTGTAGAAGAGGCTAAGGAAAATTACCTTTCGTAGTCTCTCATAGTACTACTCCATTTTTCTCATCAAATTGCCTGTTGTTTTATCTGGACAGTATTTGACATGGGTTTCCCTTCTGCTCTCTTTTAGACTCCGCTGATAATATATCTCTTTCACTTCCTGATTGAATACGCTGAATTGGTGTTCATGGTAAGTGCTCCTGGAAAGCTCCTCTTGAAAGGTTCCATTCTGTGAAATGCTGAGTATGACTTCCCTTTCAGTCCTGCAAGAATCAGGGACCTTCAGCCTCCCTGTGGTTCAGATTCCTGCTGAGCTCACAGTTTAATTAGAAAGGCAGCTTTGCCTGTACAAATCCATGTTCGGGCTTTTCCCTTGTTGTACATATTCCTTCTTTTTTTGAGTTCTTGGTTAGATAAGTATCCCCACAGAGGGATAGGAAGTTGGCATTTGGTTTCACATTTCAAAGGTTACCTCTGACAGGTCAGAATATTTTGTCCCCCCAGCCTAATCCCTGCACTGCAGTGTTTCTCGCTAAAACCCGCTGCCAAACCCCAGGCCTGCAAAGAGAGCACGAACGGGTTTGTCCTCCAAATCTCTCTTGTAAACTATTCTCCGAGTTCTGCATAATTCGGAAGGACAGAAATCATATAGCTGGCTGCACATGCCACCTGGTGGAGCCTCTCTCCGCAGATCCCTGCTGGGCAGGCCTCATGCAGAGCTGACAGCCATCTGCGTTGTGCTTGTGCTGGTTGTTCAGATGACTGTACTGCTGCCTGCTAAGGTTGGGACAGCTCAAGGCACTGTCATGCTGGATTAATGGACAGGTGGGTTTAGCCAGCTGGGTACTGCCCCAGTGTTGCCTGTGCTCTGATTAGACCAGTGATTCTCTCTGTTACCCTTGCATACTTCTTTCCATGAACAATTTCTGTCCCCTTAATTCCCCATTCTCTTGTTTTGTAAATATTAACATCTTTGATAGAGCTCGTGGCTTCAAGGTTAAGCGGTGGTGTGTGAGCACAGTGTACAAATCAGCAATCTAGTGTTTTTAAAGCTTGTTTTTTTCTTCTCACAAGCTGAGTCAGATCAGAGTCCTTATTCAGCATTGCAGTACTGTCCAGTATCTTTTTCTCCATTTGTTTATGTCCATTTGCTTACGGTCAGTCTGTCTGTGCCTTGCTTTTTTAGATAACTGATGTGCTAACTGCTGTTGCCCTTTACTTGGCTATCCAGGACTTCAACAAAGTTGTGGTAAGCTGACTTGCCAGTGTTGCTGGTCCTCTTCTCCCAGCAAGTGTAATTGTCTTGTACCAAAAAAAACACATGCCAGAGGATGCAGTATCAACCAGTCCTTGTTGCAGTAAATCTGATGATATCTGGATGATAATAAACATGGGGACTGAATGCGGTAAACAACTGAGGTACTTTAAGTTTTGTTGTGGCAGTATTACAGTATGAAACAAATTAGTGTCTGTAGCTACCACACTGCACTTGAATGGTGATCACAGCAGTGTAGATTCTTTGATCTGAAAGGAGTATAAAGAATTTGAGAAATCTGTGAGAATGCAATAGCCAATGAAATGCAGACAAGTCTAGGGTCACAGTACACAAGAGGAGATATGAGATTTTAGAACATGTACTGAAAACTCACCTTCAGTTGTTGTGGCAGTTTGCAATATGCAGAATTTAATTACTGGACTATGGATTTGGCAAGACTTGAGCACTCCCTTTTCTCACCTCTGCTCCTGCTACCATCTTCTGTACATTTTGTAACTAGAGCCTGGAATGTTTTACCTTGAACAGGGTTTGTGTTTGCACACAGCATGAGTTAATACACAGACTGGAAATGTGTAAAGGAAGGAATAAAACTTTCCAAGGATGCTGAGGTGACGTAAATCATTCGAGTGAGTAAGGTGAAAGTCTGACACCAAATATTAATTGTTCCCTTCAAATTACAAGTACATGTATGTGGACATGAGTGATTTCTCCCAGCTGTCTCTCATAAGTAGCTCAAAGAACATTTTGTGTAAGCAGTGCTGTGCTCTCTGCGATCCTAGAGGAGCAGTGATTCAGTATCAGCATGAACAGGGAGGCTGCATTTTCTACAGCATCTGCGTGGTCTCACATCCGGCTACGTGCTTGCTCCTTGTCCTCTGACTTTGAGGTTGAAGAAGTAACTCATGATATAACTGCAGACATGTAAAAATCCTGCTTGTGAGTTACTTTGCTCGTTGAGAATTTATTGCCAGCATCTCTCTCCTTCTGTCTCACCATAACATAGTTCAGTAGGTTCATAATTCAGATTTCTCTTTTGTCTCCATAGAGAGCGTCATAGAACAAGATAGATTAGAGGGAGAGATTTAGGGTCCCTCAAGGAGATTTGGCATAGAGGTATCCATCTTAAAAATAACAAAGACTGCGTACTTCTGTGACTTGGTTTCTCAGGGGCTTGTATGTTGAACAGTGAATTTATAGTCAGCTTTTCATTGGAGATCCAGACAGGCTTTAGGAAGATTGAAAGTATTGAACTCTGGTGTGGTGAATTCACTGTCAGCTGTGTCAAGAGCTAGACACAGGTAATTAAGGAAGTTCAAATAAGTAGAGATTATCTGCTTTCTCCTGACTTCCACTTCAGTTGTTAAGTATTTGGGAAAAGAGAAGGGGTTTTGTTCTGTTTGTACAACACCTCACATAACATGAGTTTTGGCTCATGCCTGGGGCTCATATTGTTCTACAGTAATGGAAATCCTGAGTAATAAGAAATAATGACTTCCCTCATCTGACAGTCTTTGGTCATTCTCCCTTGTTCAGTTCAAAAAGCAAAAGCTCCTAATAGAACTGGATAAATATGCACCAGATGTGGCTGAACTCATCCAGACGCCCATGGAAATGCACTACATCCCCCTCAAGGTAGCACTATTGTAAGTATTGCTTCTTGTAGGCTGCAGTAGGCTGCTTTGGTTCCTCAGCTCCCTTTGGGTTTTATTTGTCTGATTTGGGGCTTCAACATTTGTTGAAAATTCCCGCCCCCGAAATTCTGAATTTCCTGTTGTATGTAAAAATCCCCCCAGCCCTGAATACTCGGTTTGAAAGTGAAAAGCAGATGCTTTTCCAAATGTTTGTTGCCAACAAGTAAATTCACTCAGGCCCTCTAAGACAGGCTCAACAGCATAAGGTCATTAATTTGGTAGCAAGAATGTTGTGTCTGCACAGATCATATTCCCGTTTATTTTGACTGTGTGCTAATGTTATCAAAATTGATTCTGTGCCTCCCAAATGTCTCAGGTGTCTTTTCAGAAAAGTTAGGAGAGTTTTTGAGCAGTTAGACAAAATGTTTGCTGAGTATCACAACTTGAATATCCCAGAATTGCTTATAACGATTCAAAGACATTTTCAGGTTGTCATCTTAATAATGTCATGTCTTGGTGTTCCTCTGTATACTAAACATTTTTTTTATTTCAGAAAGTTTCAACTAAAAAAAATAACATACAAGCAATGTATTTAATGTCAAAGAATTTTTTTTTCATTGGGATTTTGACATGAATAAATTATTATCTGAATTATTCTCTGTCAGAGAGAGTTTTCCATTAGATAAGTTGTTATTTTTTCTTATTTTCGTATGAATGTTGTAAAATGGTAAATTCCTCAGGGCAAGAAAGGTAGAGTTGGTAAATTGCAGACTGTTTTGTATTTAACATTGTTGCACATTACCACAGCGAAGTTGGCCTTAAATTGTACCTATGCTGCTGTAGGCTGTCTCTCTGGAAACACAGAAAAAGGCAGACTGGGACTCAAGAGTAGTAGGAAAAATGTAAAGAGATGATTAGGAAATCATCAGCCCTGTCTACTCAATCTGATGATTGATTTAGTTATTAGCAAGGCTGATCGGTACATTTTCTTGCTTATTGTATTGGTAATCCTTCCAAACATTTTTCTGTGCTTTGAACCTAGTTAAATGAGATTACTGTAATTCTCATTTCCAAAAGGAGCTGGCATCCTTACTAACTAAAGTGTGGCTGCATTCTGGAAGGTAAAGGTGTTCAGAGTTTGCTGTCTTTCCATAATTCCAATTAAAATATGCCAGATTTTCATAGCTGGCAGGTTTTGTGCTCAGGTCATGCCATGGTGGACATAAATGATTGCTCTGTCATAGCAGGAGTGCGCAGGTGCAGCTGGGTTCGGGGAAAAGCTGCTAATGTCTCAGGATTTGTTTCCATCTTGCTATCTTCTTATTTTTATTAATTCTTCAGAGCCAGTAGATGTGAGTAGCAGAAAGAGTTTACTTTGGACTCAATAGTCCTAGGTCTGACTGAATAAATGCACAATGTTTCTGCAAAGCAAGAAACATTTTTGGTAGTCATTTTCTAGGATAGAACTTGCATTTTAGACATCTTCCCAACTGTCTCCTTTTCTCCAGTGTGTTCCCTGTGGCCACTGTGTCCAAGGCTACAATCCAAAGATCTGGTTTTTGCTCCAGACTGAAGAACCTGTTCAGCTGAGTTAATTTGATGATGAGAGGATCCCATCAAATGTAAATAAACGAAAAGAAATGGCAAAGTGCATCTGTTTTTCCTTTGAACATCTCTTTAATTAAATGCTATCTCCTTTGAATGTAACTCGAGCTTTGATCTTTTTCAGCTATCTGTTAAACCCCTACACTGTGATGTCTTGTGTGGCAAAGTCCACCTGCGCCATCAACAATACTGTCGTTGCATTCTTCATTTTAGCTACAATAAAAGGTAACGCAATGAAGAAAAAAATGGTTCTTTATGACTTTCTATAAAGATTAGAAAAGTAGCAGAAATTAAATCAAGGTGGAACTTTACAGATATGATTGCTACAAAGATCTCAGTGAAACACAGCAGAAATGGGACTGGAGCAAGGTCAAAGCTCTACCTGAAATCACGAGATCAGGAGACTTTATAGTCAAGTCAAAACTTACTTTCACCTCAATGTACCTAGGAGTTTCATCTCTAAAAACTGACTCCTTTTCCTGGATGACTTCAAATAGTTTTCTGGTTATGAAGAAATGCGTGTCTGTGTGTAGGAGGACATAATGCTCTGCTGCTCTTTCTTTTGTACATGAATATGCACTTAAAGTGTTGTATACAGTTTATTTTCAGAGTGTATCTTTGAACGTTTATTCAAAAGCAAGCAGTTGCCTGCAGCTATTATTTGGATTTCACTCATAGTTGTAAACTTGGTTTGAAGTTACCAAATTGAGCTTTGGGGAAGCAGAAACAGGAACCAAAGACCGATGCTGGCACAGTTGAATAGATTATGACAGAACAGCTGTTTCATTCATTTTGTGCATAATATCAGGTTTCTGTTTCTTTTATGACTCCCCAGTGCTAAAGTCTTTTAGCATATGTGATTTGTACTAGTCACATAAGTTTTAGGAGTTCTCTGCTAGATCAGAGGAAAGGTCAGTCTGATCTCTTGTCTCCAGCAGTGCCCAGACCCAGACATTGCAAAGAAAGCTGATATAGATTGTTTTTATTAGTGTTTCCAAAAGAAAGTTTTCCTCCAATTATTGACTAATTGAGGCAGGAGGGGTTTTGATTTAAAAGCATTTGCAAAGGCAAACGAGCGGGATCCGTTTAGTTAAACTGATTTTCAACTGTTCACTGATACCATAAGACGAATAGTTCAGTCATAGACAAAACTGTAGTGGCTGTCCCCTGTGTTTTCTCCCTGGCTGGGAGTGTGGCAGCCTCTAGGTTTTAAAGTGGGCAAAGAGAGGATATCGGATTATGACTGATTTCTGGGTACCAGTTCTTTCGATCTGTGCAGAATTGAACACTCGACAAAATAGAGGATAGGGAGGTTTCTGTCTAGGAGAGTGTCGTTGAAGAATGGAGAAGGCTCATCACCAGGTAACCCTATATTTTCTCTTTCAAAAGTGGAAGCAGAGAGAAGCTTACCGAGTGTTTGATGTCAGTAGGCTGACAATTACTCCAATGCACTGAGTCAGGATTCTTGCTGTCTAAGCTGTATTTTTACAGATGACTTCCATCAAGTGACATAAGACTGAAAGCGATAACCAGGCTACTGCACTGGGTGCTTGTATTTTTATGGTTTAATGTGGGACCTTTTGGACTTGATTTCTGGTGTTGGTAGTTGGGCAGTGTGAGTACTCAGCGGTGAGCTCAACCTGAGACACCTCAAATAAGGTTCCTCAATAAAGGCATTCATATTTTTAAGACCACTTGGAAAAGCTGTGCTAATCCTTTCTATGCCTCCATTTTGGTATCTGTAAAGTAGGGCTAATGCCACTTCATTCCTTCAGCTGCAGACTTTCGCTTGCTCTCTTTTATAGAGCTTTGCTGAGGGCCCTGACACAGTCTGGTGACGAGGTTATCCAGCATGCCCAGTATGAGTATAACAGCTGTTTCATGCGGATATGACTTAAGTGAATGCATTCCCATGCATAAACAGCAGCCAGCATGGCCTATATATAGACTGAATTACATGAATCTCTTTCTGTGTGGGAATGATAGGAGATATAAACCAGTCAGTGGTTCTTTCTTGTGGGAGAATCACCTTGGTATGAGTCATTCTCTGTTCAAAATATAGTTAAGAAAAGGACACTCTCCAGGACACATTCTGCTAGCACGCCTTTGAAGTGGTGTTCTGACATTTGTGAAGCCCCTGCAGAGGGTTATCCATTTCTTCCCATTTGGGTTTCCTGTCTGTAAGGCTATTTATATTAAATGTTCCTTACAAATGAACATATTTTTTTCTTTGCAGGTAGTGCCTTCCTCAGTGCTGTGTTCCTGGCCTTAGCAACATACCAGTCACTCTACCCTCTCACATTGTTTGCTCCAGCACTCCTTTACCTTCTACAGGTAGATGATTTCTAACTGTTGGTACCTGTCATCTTCTTGTAGCTGTGCAGCGACTGTCCTTAGCTATTGAGAGGGGAGTCGGGCAAGTCCTGAGTTTCAGAAAAAGTGACTCTCCTTAAGCTGTGGGAAGTTTGAAGCCTTAATGGGGATGCCTGTGCATAGAGAGAAGGGAGCAGAAAGTCATCTACAGAAGTGGCTGGTGTTTAGCTTGCCCAAAATAAGTGCTGTTCTTTGTGTCATGTGAATAGCAATGAGGATTTTAGACCTGGAGAATTTCCTTTGCACTGACATGGATCACTGAGCTGTGTTTGAATGAGGAGCTGTATGTTTGAATCACTCAAACTCGGAAATGCTGATTTGGAGTTTAATGGCAAAAAGCGTGTGCTTGTGAAAGTGGCTGGCTGCCCTTGTCCTTTCTCCCTCCCCATTAACAGGACCTCTGAATTCCAGCAGGGCTGACCTTGATCAGTCATGGGTACACAGTGCCTCAACAGACAGACACTGCTCCAGGCAAAATTAGCCCAGCAGTGGGCTGGTAGGCACATCTGCAGGCAGGGGTAGGGTTTAAAGCTGAGGCAGCTCTTTGCTGGTGAGTGGATTCATCACCAGTCTGCCTGCCTGCTTCCCACTGGTCTCTCTCATAGCTCTTGTGCTGATACTGTAAACAACGACTTAACCAAGAGTCCAAATTATAATGCACGTAATGAAAACTGATCATTTGCTAGTCTTATTCTGATAGGGGAGCAAGGTGAGGCTGTGACCGCTAGCAGAGGACTCTTATCCCAATTCACAGATCACTTGGTGATCATTTTTATTATTTTGCCATTCTGAAAGTCCTGCTGTTGAGTGTTTCGCCAGTCTTTCTTCGTTGCTTCTGTCCTGTCTGCCTCATGATTTTTATAGCTAATCTTAACTACAGGTTCATGACAGCCTATTCTCAAATCTCTGAGCTTCAAAAGAGAATGGAGAGTCAGTTCTAGTCCATTTTCTTTCCCTGACTATCTGACATGAATGTTTCTTACTTTTTTCCAGAGATTTTATTATTATTACTCTTTGTAAGACAAGAACTGCTGCAGACACAGTGTTGCTTTTTCAGTTTGATATTTTTTAGGAGCATTTACTTTATATATTTTATATTTTGGTCTTGTTTGTTCTTTTTTAACTTTAGTCAAAGTAAAGTGGCAGTGAAATACAAGCATTGTGTTCACAAGCAACAAGTGCTTTGATATGTGAATGCCTAATTTGCAACTTGTAAAGGGGGTCATGCTAGTGTGTGTTCTTTTATCCAGATTTGTAAATGAACTTTCCTGCATTCTTTGTACAGAATCAAATAGCTTTTCTCCAGCACTTTCCAATCTGTCCTGCCAAAAGTCCTTGGTAAACTTGCTTACATTGTTCCAGCAAGTGGCGTTAAACAGACTGTGACTGAGAAAACAGAGCATGCTTTACGCGGAGCCCACATCAGTTAGAGCTGGCTCTCTGTACATCTCCTGACAGTGTAAACCCTAGGACCAAATGGAAAAGCTACATCACTGACTTGGAGCTGCAGAACTTTGAGCAATTCCCAAAGGTGTTTAACCCTCTGTGTATATTTGTCTTTACAAATGCAATCAGGGGACTTCTTGGAGTCAGATACCCATATGTCATGTGTCCTGGTTTTGGCTGGGATAGAGTTACTTCTCTTTGTAGTAGCTGGTACAGTGCTGTGTTTTGGATTGAGTGTGAGAATAATGTTATAACACGCTGATGTTTTAGTTGTTGCTAAGTAGCGCTTATCCTAAGTTTAGGATATTTTTCAGTTTCCCATGCTCTGCCAGCAAGCAGGTGTGCAAGAAGCTGGGAGGGAGCATGGCCAGGGCAGCTGACCCAACTAGCCAAAGGGATATTCCATACCATGGAACGTCATGCCCAGTATATAAACAGGGGGGAGTTGGCCAGGAGGGGCGGATTGCTGCTGGGGCATTGGTCAGCGGGTGGTGAGCAATTGCATTGTGCATCACTGGGGTTTTTCTTCTTTTTTTTTTTTTGTTATCTTCCTTTTCATTACAATTATTATTATTATTATTATTATATGAAATTGCCTCCCTCCTCCCAACCCAGCCGCTGCCGAGCCCCGTCTCCTCAGGACCAAGCTGCCGCACGAAAAAAAGGACATCATGTTATGTCACAAGGGCTTGTGGTTGACCTGTCAGGACATGTGGCAGTGGCAGGACTGCAGCAGTTGTCTTTGTCTGAGGAGGCAACCTTTTAGAGGGGCTCCTTGTGCTTAGGAACCCCTGGATGTCCTCTCTCCCTGATTTCAGCAGAGCGTGAGTGCCAGTCCATGTGGTGGAGACCTGGCGTCACAGGGTGGTGGGTCGTGGAGCAGGGCTCTCGGTCACCCAGTGGATGCGGATTCACGCAGCAGTACAGTATTGCAGACATCTGAGATACAAGTGTAGCTGTGAGGAGGTGTGTGTAAATCTTACATTGAGTGCATGAGACTTGACTCGCTGCAAGCAGAAATGACCAGCTTAGCTACTGTATTTTCAAGCACAGTTCTGGAAATATGTGCAATGTGTATGACTTAATTGGCCAGAATGAAGAACATCAAGCAAATTGTGCTTGAGAGCTGCTCCTTCCAGTGCCATAGTGCCAGTGTTTGATGCTTTCTTTCATCGATTTAAAATGATGTTCTGAACGCTCAGGCCTTCTTGTGGCTTTCCACCTGATGAGGTATATCCACCTGCTTGTATTTCATTTTCAGCGTCAGTTCATACCAATAAAACTGAAAAGTAAAAGCTTCTGGCTCTACACCATGCAGTATGCAGCCCTGTACCTGTGCAGCCTGGTGGTGATCATCTGCCTCTCCTTCTTCCTCCTCAACTCCTGGGATTTTATCCCATCTGTATACGGGTTTATGTAAGTATAAGGATTCTTACTTTTTTTTCTGTCTAGCCCCCCCACGTTGTTTCTTGTGCATCACACACAGGTGTCCCACTCCCTGTCCTAAGGACACAGATCTGTGATTTTACTGGCAATGCAAGAAAAGAAAGTGTGTGGAGGAGAGCAGGCATTAGCCAGCTTCTGTGAATTAAGTAACAGCAAGAATTAGAGAAGACAGGAGGTGTTTTCCACTGAGTTGACTGGAAATGGATTTGATCGTTGAGCTACCATGGCTGTGAAATTTTCACCTGGAGAAATGTCTGCTTGGGAACGGTTTAAATCGTGCTGGGGCATAGGGAAGGATTAGTGCCTTTTCTCTCCAGGTTTTCACCCCTTTGGTTTCTCTTCCATGGATTTAAAATGTAGGTCCTCCGTCCAGTAGCACACAATGATTAATTGATGTAACAGAAGCAGGGCTGTGAAAAACAACCATTTTAAAATGTTACCTTGACTTTTCTTTTCACATTTCAGCCTTTCCGTTCCTGATCTGACACCCAATATTGGCCTTTTCTGGTACTTCTTTGCAGAGATGTTTGAACACTTTAGTCTTTTCTTCGTATGCGTGTTTCAAATCAATGTGTTCTTCTACACCATTCCCTTGGCAATAAAACTAAAGTAAGTATGTTTCTCTGCTAGTTTTTTTACTCTCAGTTGGCCAGTAGAAGCTTGTAAGGCTGGCGTCAGATGTCTGGATCTACAAGCCTGAAAAAGATAGGTTTTTTAACAGGGCCGATCCTCCTCATTTCCCAAAGTTTCAATCTTTATTCCTCTTAAATAGAGTGAGTTACAGGCATCAAAATGTGTTACAGGCATCAAAAGAGAGAGCAGAAATTTAGGCTATAGAGGTGCCTGCTCCCTGCCAGCATAAGCCAGTGTAGTCAGAAAGCAAGAACTCTTGGCTGGAACTTCAAGTTCTTTGTTGTGAGAAAAGAAGTGAAAACTTGGGGACGTTCCTAGTGGACTGCACTGACAATGTTACCCTTCTTTCTGATAAAAACACCCGTTAACACGCCTGGATTCTTGGTGAGTTTATCCTGTTGACTTGGAATGGGTACAGACATCATGACATACCAGAGGGATAACTATGGGCTTCTCCAAATAACCTTCAGAGAGGAGGTGCTGACTGCTTTTCGGTGAATAAGACAGAGCTGGGGAAGAGCAGCCCAGATGACCAACTGTATAAATGTATGTTGAGTTGAGGCACGAAGTTTCTGTGTGAGGGCAGTGAGCCGATGTGCATCCCCTTAACAGTGCTGCTCTGCAGAGTAGCTCAGTCTACCCCACCCAGCACTCTAAGCCTTGTTTGGAGAGAACAGGGGTATGGGCGCCTCTCTGAGCCTATCCCACAGTACCTTTGTGCCCTTGCTGGTATTTATTTCCAGTTTCCAGAGACCCTACTGCATCCTCTTATCCTTTGTGTCTTTTTCTTCTAGGGAACACCCTGTGTTCTTCATGTTTGTCCAGATCGCAATCATTTCTATCTTCAAGTCCTATCCCACTGTGGGAGACATTGCACTGTACATGGCCTTCCTTCCAGTCTGGAGCCACCTTTACAGATGTAAGTTCTTCGTGTTTGATTGTTCCTTATCTGGAATGGGAAAGGGCCTGTCCAATAATTGTCACCACTAAACCAAACCAGGCCCATGTCCGCAGGCTCTTGTGGCCTCCTTGGGGTGTCTGGCAGGAGGCTTGATTTTTCTGGTGCTACAGTCTCTAATGTGTCTTTAGGACTAGGGTTGAAATTGGTCGAGGAGGGAATTTTCACTTGTACCTTATCTTCCCCCTCGCTCCAAGTTGTTCTGAAGATTAACTTTTTTGTAAGAACCTTTTACAGTCCTGTGCAAGGGATGTGGCTTATTTAAAGTACATCCATCCTTCAAATGCTTCGCTCCCATTTAAGGCAGTGTAATTTGAACACTGCTCCTGCAGCTGGTGAGTCCCCCAGCCTTAAAATCCTGCACCTTGCAGTGGTTCCTTGTTTTGTGTCTGCTTGTTTGCTTAGAGTGAAAGTAACTGAACTACTCCAAGCAATTGTCCAGTTTTTCTTAAATGCTTCATAAAGAACCTCTTTAGCTCTTTAAATCACCAGAGAGCTTCCTGATGATTTTCAAACTCAGTCTCTAGAACCTGCTACACTGGGGAGATTTGGAAGCGCTGTGTTTTTCCTGGTGTTTCTTGCTTAAACCAACTGCTTTGACCAACCCTGCCAGGTTGTCCGGGCCTTTTACTGCGGTCTTCTCTAACCCAGGCCAAGTGTGTTTATGGACAGCTAGCCTGCCTGATGTCAGGAGACATAATCAGGAGTCAAGAGGCTTGGACACCATCTGCTCTATTGGTTTCAGACTAAGGAAAGCTAAGGCCAAAGCAGCCGTGATAAAACAGGACAGGAAGCCCCAGGCTAGCCCTGAGCATGTCGCAGCCATAGCAGGTGATGTACTTCTGAGAAATCCCGATTCAGCGTAGTTCAGTTGCACGTTCCAAGCGTGCGGATAAGGGGACTATGACCAGTGAGAGGGACAGTCATCTGTCACATCCTCCCACCCCACAGTGAGTGAATAGACCTCCTGAACAAGAAGTTTAAAAAGATAGGTCTGAACAGGTTCGGATGTGACAATGCTCTTAAAATGTCAGATAGCTCCCTTCAGCTGCAGAATGATCGGGAGTCTTTCAGTTACCTTCAGGGACATTGGCTGAGCTATAGCCAAGCGCAGCCACACAAGTGCTAGGATGAATTATAATACTGCTGCCAAAGGACAGGCGTAAATAGTTCACAGCAAACAAAATCTCTTCTGGCCTAGTAGTTCCTAGCTCTTTTGGGCAAAGTTGTCCTTGGTTTTTGTCCATCTGACACATACTCACGCAGACTAATGGATTCTGGCCACACTTGCACCTCCCAAGGTCATGTATCTGTCAATGCGTTTGGCCTGTATGAGTTTCCTCCTTTTATGGTGCTTTCATTTCCTTACCACCTCCCAAGAAAGTATCTCTTTTCCTATGGCCCACAGGTTCATTTTTTTCCTTTGTCATCAGCTTGACGAGGCTAGGGAATGGCATGCTCTGCTCTCTGAATCGTGATGCTGGTGGAAAGGCCCTTCTCAAAACTGCTAGTTACTGTAGTGTAGACACCCAAAAGCCAAAGTCCTCTGAGGAAGAGTGTTTGGAAGCAGGACCTAGAAGAAAAGAGCTACAAATGAGGATTTCACACTCAAGCAAAGGCAGAAGTATTTATTTTAAAGGGAAATATGGTGGATTTCTTATAAAAGCTAGCCAGGAAATTATTAAAGCAAACTGTGAAACATTATTGGAGAGAAGTATGTGTTGGCAAGTGCCTCTCCTCCACTGCACATACCCTAAATACCATTGCTGGTTGCGTGAGCATGGCTGCTCAGTAATGCATCATTTTAACAGCTTGGTTTTCTTTTGCAGTCCTCCGGAACATCTTCATCCTGTCATGTGTGCTCATTGTCTGCTCCCTCCTGTTCCCCGTTCTGTGGCATCTATGGATTTATGCAGGAAGTGCCAACTCCAATTTTTATTATGCCATCACGTTGACTTTCAACATAGGGCAGGTCAGTAGAGCGAGGCAAACAAGGCTGCACTTTGGGTAGGTCACTGCATCGGTGTCCTGTCAGCAACAGTGAATTCTGCAGGACGTGTCTGGCTCTTTGCATCCCGTGTAGTCCCGCATAGCAGCTTCCTGCCTCTCCTTGCTCCAGCTGAAACCTGCCCAGTCCTCACCCTCTGGCACACTAATGGGAAAGAGTTCTTGTAGTATTTGAGCTATAGCTGAACGATCCAGCTAGACTGTACTGCAAGTTACACAGTCTGTTGCTTGATAGCAGAGGAAAAGCATCTCGGTATGGCAGGACTAAGATCACACGTGAATGGAGAAGGTGAGCTAAGAGGGGAAATGGAGAAAACCATGGGGCAGCAGCAGTGGGGCCAGACAACAGGCAAATGAGAACTGCCAGTACACGGGGACATGGCACCAGTTTTTCTGAGCACTATACCTCACTGAAACGTAGGATTGTGGGCACGTGCAGGGTCCCAGTCATGCCAGGGCTTCCTCTCCCTGCTGCTCTCAAGGCCGTTCTAGATACGTGACCTTCACTGGCCTTAGGCAAAACAGAGCTTAGCACCCCTGGAGGATGGGATTCAATGTACACAGTTGCTACGACCTTTTCTAAGTCCTTCCTCTTCTCTGTGCTATTTCTTATGTCCCTAAGCCCTGGGACAGTTTCACGTGTGGGTGAGCAGAATGTTCATTTCATGTTAAAGTTGCCTTTATTTTGAATGTGCCTCAGCCATTTATGTTTGTCTGCTTCTCCTGAAACTAGAGGAGCAGTTTTGCCAGGGACTGAAAATCACCTGCTTGTACATCCCCCACCCCCTTGATAAATGGGGACAAACACCCATTCTGTAAAAGCAAAAAGAGACTCCATGCATGAGTGAGTGGGTGAGAGGGAGTATAGCGATACTACTAAGAAGGGCTTAAAGGAAATTGGGAGTGGTTTGTTAGCTCTCTAACTACATGTCTTGCTATGGAATGAAAGGAATAGTAAAACTTTGATTAGAGATGGCAGGTGTTGATATTCGAAGAGGATTTTATTTCCTACCTGAGAAAGTCATAGCAGATCCTGCAAGGTCTTGTGCTCTGTGTAAATGCAGACAGAGCAAATATCTGCTTTTTCCTTGTGAGAAAGAGCTAGCCCTCATTCCCACTAACCTCAGCTCTTTCTTTTCCCATTAAGACATCTGCAGAGAAGTTTAGTTAAAAGCAAAATCAACCATATTGATATAGCATGTCAGTAGTCAGCCATGGTGTTCAGCCAAACAAGCGGACAGAATAAGCGTGGCTGTTTTCACTCTCCCTGGGCACCTCTACCCTTCTCTGTCTGTTCTCCTTCGCACTTTGTCCTCTGACCTCGGCAGACTGCAGCCCTGTTTCTCTTTCCCTCAGTCTCCACCCAATCCTCCATGTCCTCCTGTCCTGCCACTGAGCCTTCTCCGCAGGAGCTGTATTTAACAGTAACCCAAGCAGGCTCTGGCTTGACAGCCTGACTCTCCCTCCCTCCGTCCCCTTAGCACTGCAGCATACTTCAGGTGAGGCACTGCGCCAAAGCGATGCATGAAGTGGCATCTGGACATCAGGACAATAACTGCTAGCTTGGTCTGGCACTGAAAACGTTTTCCACTCTAGTTATGTGATGCTGTTTCCAGATGGAGGAGGTCAGCGTTCCTGGGGAAGGGTCGCACTACAAGAGGCTAAATGACAAAGAAGGGCACTACGGAGGCAGCGGGTCGCTGCCTGCGCTCACAGCAGCCCAGCCTGCCCCTGCAGAGGCAGCTTGCCCGAGGTGGCTGCTTTAGAAAAACCAGAGACCCACTCTTGCGTTCTCAGTGCTTTTAGGCAAAGGAGCAGTCACGCTGTGGTGCCTCAGTACAACCAAAGTGGGGCTGAGGAGCGGAGGGACCTTGTGATTTCCACGTCAGGTTTCCGTGTTCGCTGCGGTTCTCTGGCACTTCGGTTGCAATGCTTCAACTTCAATCACAACTTCAGTTGTGATTTCGCACTACAACGCGGCCGGTGGCAATACCAGCCTAAGGTACGCCCATCTCCCGAGCAGCGCAGGACAGTGCCAACATCCGTCTGTGTGGCAGCGTGCTCTGACCTGGAGCAGGGCGAAATCGGGGGGATAGCCAGCTCTGTTCGTCACTTAAAGGGAGACAGTGTGCAAACGTATACGTGGGGTTGGCTGCCGCACAGAGAGGGCGTGACGGCACAGGGGCAGGAAGGAGATGCAGAAGTGATGGGGGTGGAAGGAGTGCTTTTATCTGGTGTTGCTCCTGGACGTTGTACTGTGAAGCCACAGCCTTGACGTTTCAGCTCTGCTCTTCACCCCTTAGCCTGGTAAGTATTATTTTGTTAAACTGCTAAAGCTTCTGTTTGCTAAGGCTGACCTGGGGAGCTGTGGTATTCCTTCTGCTGCCTGCAAGCTTCTTACCCTTTTGGAGTAGCAATGGCAGTTGAAAAACAATCATCACAATTGAAAAGTGCTTAATAGCAATCAGCAGCAGGAGACTTTCAGCATTGGGGTTGAACTGCATGACAGTGCTTGCATGGAGGGAGTCCTGTGGGTGAGGCTGAGATGGTCTGTAAAGCTGTGGCACAGATGGACCTGCCATTGTCATATATGTTGGCCGGTTTACGGAGCTACCATCTCCTTGGTGGAGATGTCTGTGAGAACACACTGGTAGCGCAACAAATAATAGATTAGTTTAAGTCTCCCTTGGCTTAATACTGCAAGGCAATGGACAAGGAGTGTTCACAGGATCCCAGTGTCTCCTCTTGCAAAGCATGATGAACAGCCTAAGAACTTCTTAAACCCCGTCAGGGTCCATCACAAACACATGTCCCTTTTTATTCCTGTTCTGAAGCATCACTGATGTGTCTGAACATCTCACTTCTGCAGATCCTGCTCATCTCGGATTATTTCTATGCCTTCCTTCGGCGGGAGTACTACCTCACTCACGGACTCCATTTGACAAGGCAAGATGGGACAGAGGCCATGCTTGTTTTGAAATAAAGATTGTGCCCACCATTCCCTGGGACATGGACCACTCTAAGGAACATGCAAAGCTTGGGATATGTGGGGTGGGTGGGGAAGGTTCCCTGAATGAGGTCTGACTGGTAATGAAACCTACTGAAAGAAAGGGCTGAGGTTCTGGGAATACCCTCCTGAGCTGTGGGCTCAGTGCAGAGACTGTGAGAGCTACAAGTCGGAGCTGCAGTGCCTCCGTTGGCGCGTCTCCCTTCTTCCCTCAGCTGTGCTTTTCACTGCGACCTCGGCCATCAACTCTGGGCAGTCCAGCAGGAACTGGAGAAAGTGTCTGAGCTAAAACCGGGGCTGAATCTCTGGCCCAGAAAGAATTCAACCATAAACTGTTTACTTTGCTCTCACTGCTTCTTGGAGATGTTTGCTTCTGGAAATTTCCCCTTCACTGCTTTGACCAGTAATGCTCCTGCTTGGCACAAGGCAATCTCTGGGTACCTGGTGCCTGAGCCCTGGCTGCAGATGCCATTTCTTGGTTCTCCTGCTGTTGTAGGATCTGGAAAGATCAGGTGTGCTCAGGCACAGTGGGTGCTTGTGAAACAAATGGCTGACCAAGGATGAATGACCTGTTGGAAGGAGGACAGCTGAAGCTGCTGCCACAGGTAATAATCTTGGCGCTCAAACACTAGTAAGGACTGGGATTGGGGTGAAAGCAGGGGCAGGGTGGGTACCGGGTGACTGCTGTATCCCACTGAAGCAACACAGACACTTTCATGTGAGGAGCTGCACAGAAGCATTACAGGGTCTGCCGAAGAAGGAACACTAGCGTGGAGATTAGATAGATACACTCCCACTGCTCCTTGTTTCTGTAGGGTAACAAAGCTTGGCAGTGCAGGGCTCACACTTTTTACCATTGTGATCGCTTGGGGCAGCAGCCTGGACGTGGAATGAGCAAGCTGCCTGCCTGGGCTAGGGACCAGGAGGTGTCAAAATCTCCCCTTTAAGGCCCCAGACCAAATCCAGGAGCCTCAGCCACCGCTGTTGTGGAGTTGTTGGGCTCCAGGTGTTCCAGAGCCAGTTAACGCTATGGGATATGCACTTCCCCATGTTACCCTCTTGCAAGGACAGTGATGGTATGTTGTGGCTGTGCACGGAGGACTGCGTTAGCGCGCTGCCCCTTGGTTCCCCCATGGCTCCCCTCTGTCTGTGCTCAGACCGGCTCACTTCAGAGCTGCTGCCGCTGCTGACCCCATGAACATGACCCACCGGGGTGAATCCACCAGGCTGGCGGCCTGCTCTGCTGGTTGCGTGGTGGCACTGAGAAGCGGTAACCGCAGCGTGAAAGCCGCCTCACTGGTGTCGGGGCAGCAGGCAGCCGGCTTCCCCACTGATCCCAAGACAAATCCGAAGGGCTGGGAATGTGACAACATCGAAACCAAACTGCGCCTGGTACATAGCAACTGAGAGACCGACGTGCCCGGGCAGTTGTGTAAACAGCTCTTCTTTCTTTCTGGACAATTAAAACTTTTGCCTTACTGCACTGCTATTAGCGCTTTGGTGGGGGGTTGTTAATCCAAGCCCAGCTCAGCCCCCGCGCTCAGCCGCTGCGGCTGGGGCAGGCCGTGCAGCAGCCCTGCGCCTCCAGCCGCGGCGGGGGCACCCGGCGGCAGGGCTGCGCTGGGCTCCCGGCTGTGTGGCATGTCGAGGAGCATAATAAACTGTGCAAGTTTTAAATGCCTCTTGTGTGTTCTGTGTTTGGGAGTGGGGGGAGGATGCGGGGGGGGGGGGGGGACCTAGAGGGTGAGTGGGGGCTATGGGAGGCACCGAGAGGCACATGGAGGGGTCGTGAGGGGATGTGAAAGCAAACGCAGGGGTCAGGAGGGAAAACAAGTGGCCCTGGGGCACACCAAAAAGCAAACAGACATCTCTGGGCCACGCTGAAACCCACTCTGGTTTTAGGAAATGCCAGCTATGCACAGTTCAACCTGACAGCAGTGTAAAAGAAAATAAAAGGGTGTGTAGCTGGGGCTATCATCTGGGGGTATCCGTTTTACAGCCCCTGTCTTCCCACAAAGTAGAAAATAATTCACCCGTCAGGAGGGAGACGATGCTGATGGGAGGCGACAGGACTGAGCCGAGGGGCTGCGGGCAGCAGCTCCGTCCTCTGTCTCCAGAAGCTGAATTGGTTCCTGTGACGGTGCCCAGGGCCCCACTCCCGGCCATCCACCAACCCCCCCGGCGCTGGCTCCATCTGGGTCTCCCAGGGGAGCAGGTCCCAAAGTTGGACTCAAAAGTGGTCCTGAGAAGAGGTAACAACGTGAGCACCAGGGGCAGAGGAAGAGCAAGGGGCAGAGGCATGGGCACTGGCATGAACAGGGACAGGGACAGGGCAGGGGCAAGGGCAGGAGCAGGGGCAGGGGCAGGGGCAGGGGATGAGGCAGGGGCAAGAGAAGGCAAAGGGCAGGGACAAGGACAGGGCAGGGGAAGGGGAAAGGGGCAATGGGCAGGAGCAAGGGCAGGGAAAGGGCAAGGGCAGAGGCAGGGACAGGAACGGGGAAGGGGCAGGGGCAGAGGCAGGGACAGGGGCATGAGCAGGGATAAAGAAATGAACAGGGCAGGGTCAAGGGCAGGGGCAGGGGCAATGCAGGGACAGTGCAGTGGCAGGCGCAGCGTCAAGGGCAGGGACAGGCAATGGACAGGCAGGGACAGGGACAGAATCAGGGGCAGGGGTACGGAAAGGGCCAGGCAGAAGCTTGGATGGGGCAGGGGCAGGAGCAGGGTCAAGGGCTGGGTAAAGGAAAGCACTGGCATGGGTGGGGTACGAAAAGGGCAGGGGCAGGGATGGGGCAGAAGCAAGTGTAGGGGCAGGGACAGGGGCAGGGGCAAGGGCAAGGGCAGGGACAGGGACAGGGACAGGGACAGGAACTGGGCAGGGGCAGGAGCAGGAGCAGGGAGAGGGAGAGGGACGTAGGATGGCCACCCCACAGCAGCTCAGGCAGGGACTGGGTGCCCCGTCCTGGCTCCTGAGCAGGGGGTAGGTCCTAGGGGAGGCTTTTGGGGCCACCAGGACCTCCTGGCCCACTCAGGGTCCTGCCAGTGGTCAAGTGCCAGCCATGCCAGGCACCAGGAACCCCCAACCTCCTGCTGCCATCCTGGGGCCACCGCTGCCATCAAAGCCTGGTGGGGGCAGCGGAGCTGGGACCCACCCACCCAGGCAGCCAGGACCGACGGGGCTGCAATGGGCCCTGCCATGGAGGTGAGCAGCACCCCCAAAAATGCCTGCAGTGGGGCCAGGGCCTGGGACAGGCCATTGTGGCTGTCGTGCCACGTGCAGGGCATACAGAAACTCCTGTATTGGCATAAATGGGATGTTACGGTTGGGCCCACAGGTTCATGGCTATGCTGGCTATCTTGGTGGGAGGCGTCAGTGGGAAGGGGACACACCAGGGCACCGCAGCCTCTCCCTGGTTTGCAGGAGCTTCTCCAGCGGCACCTGAGGCAGAGGGCTGCCTTGGCCAGGAGTTCACTGCTCCTGCAGCTGCCAAGCCCCGCTGAGTCCCAGCTCTCCCAGGGGCCCTGGCTCACCCGACTGCAGGACATCAACCCAGGCTGCCTCTCCCAGAGCGAGGGGCAAGGGCTGCCACGTCCGCCGGGCAGGTGTTGGCAGTTGCTACAACCATTGCAACAGTCGTGTTGCAAAAAGCAACACAGGCACGACCTGCGTGTTGATCCCAAAACAAGGGCTCCCCCATGGCCTCAGGGCTCCCCGCTTGGCGATCCAGAGCCTGGCCCAGGCAGTGGCTGGGTTACGAAGGAGGTGACGGCTACCGGCCACCCAGCGCCTGGCTGGAGTGGGACGCCTGCCCACCCAGCCCAGCACCACGTGGGACCTGGTTTTGCAGGGGTACACATCCTGGACACCCATGAGCCAGGGCAGGCTGCTGGCATCCCCACCCACCCGTGTCACACGCCAGGTAGCCAGGGAGGGGCCAGTGCCGGTGAACATTAACCAGGGGCAGTGTCGAGGGCTCCCCGGCAGCGCAGCTCCCAGCAGCACCTGCACACCCGCGATGAGGGGGCTTCGTGCCCGCTACCACCTCCTGGTAGGTCCAGTGTGGCGAGGTCCCATGTGGCAGTGTGGGCGCTGGGAATGAGCTCCAGGGCAGCACTGGGAGGCACTGGCCGGGCTGGATACATGGCCAGCCGGACAGATGGGGGCTGCCCTGGGGAGGGTGAGGGGCTGGGGAGGTGTGGAGGTAGATGGGCACGCTCAGGACCTGCCCCTTTAGCCCTGCTGCCCCCCGAGGATCCAAGCACCCTGGGGGCAGGAGGTCTCCTGCCACCTGGGCCTGCCCTCTTGTCCCCTTGGGGTGTTTTCTGCCCGTCCCCCACCGATGGCAGGGAACCGCTGCCCGCCCGCCCTCAGCCAGGGGCTGCACCCACAGCCACCCTGAGTGCGTGGCCAGCTGAGACACTTGTCACCAGCTGCCACTGGGACCAAGGCACATCCCTGACACCACGCGTGCTGCGGGGCCAGCCCGGCCGTGGGCAAGGAGGGGAGCGGCCGGGTTTCGCCCCTTCTGCTGGGGCTGACGTTGGGCTGAAGTTGTGGAAGCCTCCCCTGCCTCCTTTTCCTCTTCCTCCTCTCCTCCTCTTCCTCCTTGGGCAGCCCCACACCCTTGAACTTCCATGTGCAGTGGCGGCATGACCTGGCAGGGTGCCAGAGCATGGCACGGCACGGCGTAGCACAGCAGGGCAGCCAGGAGCTGGGCTGGAGGCTCAGCCAAGTGCAGCCTTTGGGCACCTTCGCCCAGCCCCTGGACACAGGGTGGGAGACACCCCATGCAGGGTGGGTTCAGGGATGCTGCTCCCTCGGGGCCCGCAGGGATGCTCACCTCCACCTGCCCCCAGCCCGACCAGGACGAGGAGCTGCCCATGGAATGCGGGGAGCTGGCTGGAGAGGGGCAGCCAGGCTGGGAGGGAGCCCCAGCAGCGGCCCCGGCCCTTGAGGAGCCATGCAGGCTGGTGCTGAGCACGCCGAGCAGCGTCCTGCGGGACGGGGAGATCCAGGAGGTGAGGGACCCTGCTGCCAGCACAGGGACCCTACCCTCACGCTCACCTCCCTGGCATCACGTAGCCATGGCCACTGTCCTGCCAGGAACTGGTCCAGCGTGAGGTCAGATGGGTGACATGCCCCTGTCCCGGGGGACAGCCACCTCAGCAGCATCTCTTGGGGGGTGCTGGGGGGAGGATGCTCAGGGAGACATCCCAGAAGGGTTCTCAGGGTGAGGATGCTTGGGGGAAGCATCCTGGGAGGCTGCTGGCTGGGCTGGGAGCTTGAGAAGACCCCTTGGGAGCATGCTTAGGGGGAGGATGCTTGGGGACACCTTTCGGGAGGATGCTCAGGTGGGAGGAGGTCTCTTGAGAGGATGCTTGGAGGGGGAGGGTGCCTGGGGAGACCTCTTGGGGGGATGCTTGTGGGGGGAGAGGAGGATGCTTGGGGAGACCTCCTGGGGGGATGCTCGGGGTTGGGGGAAGATGCTCAGAAGCAGCCTGCCAGCCCCGGCTGAGCCCGCTCTGCCCCAGCTGGGCCCCCACCTGCCCCCCCGGCTGACGCAGCAGCCCTGGCGCCTGCTGTACTGCACCAGGCGGGACGGCTTCAGCCTGCGGACCCTGTACCGGTGTGGGGGCCAGCCGGGCTCCCCTGCCCTGCTGCTCATCAGGGACACGGAGGCGCAGGTACGGCCGGGCCCTCCCCAGCCCAGCTGCCCTGTGGTGCTGGGGGCAGCGAACCTGGCATCACCCAGGGCCTGCCCACATCCTCGCTGCTGCCGGCAGGACGGGGGATGCGTTCCAGCATTGGGGAGCCCCACCGAGCACTGCGGCATGGGACTCCCCCTCTCTGCTCCCCCCAGGCCTTCGGTGCCTTCTCTGCCAGCACCATTCACCGCAGCAATGGCTTCTACGGGACGGGGGAGACCTTCCTCTTCTCCTTCTCCCCGGAGCTGAAGGTGGGGGCTGCAGGCTGCCAGCCATGGGCACCCCAAAGGGGGTGGGATGGGGTGGGGTTGGGGGGTGCTGGCGATGCCCCTGGGACCTGGCCATGCCCGGGGGGGTCCCCAAGGTGCTGGGGAAGGGTTTGGGGTGACATGCCTGCACTTGGCTGGACGTGGGTGAAGCAGCTGGGGGACCCCGCCGGCTGTAGTCCCCCAGGTTTGTCCAGGGCTGGGGGGGAGAGGGCAAATCCCAGGCAGCCATGCAGGCAGGGGGGCTCAGGGAAGGGCACCCTGCCCCGCCGGGCATCACCGGGGACCCTCCGCTTGCCAGGGCAGTTGCAGCCCGGTGTCGGCGGGATGTGGAGGCAGCTCAGCCATGCCTGCCTGTGCCAATGGGGGTCCGTGTGTGCGATGGGGCTGGTGGCATCAGTGGGTGGCAGCCGTCCCCCGGGGGAGTCCCCAGGGCTGCTGGTGGGGACAGGCCAGCACCAGGATGGTGCCCACAGGCTTGGCCAGGTCTTCCTCTGCAAAAGCAGGACACGGCGGGGATGGGCAGAGCCAGCTTTGCTCAGCAACCCCGCGCTGTCCCTCACAGGACAGGGACAGGGATCGGGCTGGGGACGCTGCACCCCAGCTCACGGTCCCAGCCGACTGCTGTCCCCGCGCAGGTGTTCAGGTGGACGGGCAGGAACAACTTCTTCATGAAAGGCGATGTAGACCTGCTGATGATCGGTGGGGGCAGGTAGGACCTGCGCCGGCAGCTTCGGCAGCCCACAGCATCCCCAGCCCCGATGGCCATCAGGGCCAGGCTGCCCTGCGGAGCCTGGTCCAGGCACATGCTGGTGGTTTGAACCTAAAAACACAAGTGGAGGTTGTCCAGCAGCACTGGCCATTTCATCCCCTTGACCCTGCTTCCAGCAAGCCTGCCTGCTCCCTGCCTGTGGGCAGGGTGGCAGCCCCAGGGGTGGCTGCTTGTCCTGTCTCATCCTCATTTTGCCTGTCCATTGTGCTGGCATCCTTGGCAGGAGGGCACCCGGGAGCGGGGATGGGGAGGTGGCTGGTGCCCTGGGAGGTGGCTGGGGAGGTCTCCAAGCACGGAGGAGGCAGGAGAGGGGACACTCAGCCGGCCGTGCCATTGGCACCTTCCCAGTGGTAGATTCGGGCTGTGGCTGGACGGAGACCTGCACCATGGGGGCAGCCATCCCTGCGAGACCTTTGACAACGAGAGCCTCTCGCCCCGGGAGGAGTTCTGCGTCCAGGACCTGGAAGTGTGGGGCCTGGCCTGACCCCACCACCCACACCTGAGGACAAAGGTGGCATCGGGAGGATGCTTTGGGACTGATGTCCCACGCACAGCTGTTCCCTGCCAGCACCCGCCGAGCCTGCCGGGATGGTGCACAGCCTCCCCCCTGCCTCCCTCCACCCTGTCCCCACCAACGTCCCCATTTCATGTGCCAACAGCCGGTGGGGGCAGCGTGACGGGGACAGGCTGCAGTGGGATCTCAGCACCCCTGCAGTGCTCCTGCCACCATGCCAGGGTGGCTGCAGGACCGGCCCCCACCACAGCACCGAGCACCCTGCCTGGCCGGGATGATGCAGGGCTGCCCCAGGAGGAGGGTGCGTGGCGGGGCCAAGCACTGCAGGGTCCCCAGATGGAGGAGCAAGCTTCAAGAGCAGCATGATCCTGGCAGGACCGAGCAAGCCGAGGCAGCCTCTGCCCCACCAGCCATGCCTCTCGGGGATGGCACTGCCAGGGATGGCACTGCCAGGGCTGGCAGGCAACATGGTGACCACTCATCAATAAACAGGCAGAGCCACGCTCCCAGCCTTGTCCTTGCCATGGAAGCAATGAATGGCACCGGGAAGTTGTGCAAAGCAAGCAGCGGCGAGCAGGCCGGGAGCTGTGAGAGCGCCGGCCGTGCCCTGTCCCAGCCCGGGGCTGCGTGCCCGCAGCAAGCTCAGGGCGTCAGCCCAGGGCGCTGCTCTGGGGGGCTGTGGGGACCCGTCCCCCCTCTGGCAGAGTCCACACTCTCTGTCCACCCCATCACCTCCTGAGGACCAGAGCTTCCTCCTCGCGGGTGTCCAGGCTGCGCTGGGCATCTTGCCCCGACCTGATGGGTGCCGAAGGAAGTCAGGAGCTGCTGCCTCCTCCAGCCGCTCCAGCCCAGGACCCTCCTGCCTGGCCGCTGGAGCCCAGCGTCTGCCCAAGGGACACAGCTGCCCAGCCCCCTGCCCACATCCCTGCCCTCTTACCCCCACCACAGCCCCATACGCGACAGATAGTCCAGCTTAAAGTTTGCTTGCGAATGACACACACCTCCCCCATGGACACCCGGTTTGGGGATGATACAGCCACTCGCCCCCAGCAGCTGGCACTCCCACCCACTCCAGTAGCTGACACCACAGGCCAGGGGTGCCTACAGCCCCGGTCTGACCCCAGTTGCTGGCCCCAAACCCACCCTCGCCAGTCTCTCCAGCAGCTGGCACCCAGTCCTTGCAGCACACATCCACACAGGCTATGTGAGATTAACGGAGAAATAGTCAAGAAGGGATTTAAGACGACGACAGGACAGACATTGGATAAGACAGATCAGGTGCCGGGCTCAGGCAGACAACGCACTGATCGGCTCCGTTTTACACGCAACCCTTTTATACCCCTTTTCTGCCTACTCCCTCTTCGTTCCTCCCTCCTCCTCCGCTTGCAGAGTCCCACCGACCCCCTCCAATGTCCTGGACCCGCAGGTTACAGCCCGACCAGCTGCCAAGTCCCCACTGCCTGTAGCTTCTTGAGAGCCCATCAGTTAGTGGGACTGAGGAGGTTTGTCTCCCTCCCTTTCTGTATCCTCCCAGCTGAAAAAATGAATGTTCTCCAGCTCCCCATACCCTTCCCAAGGCGTGCCGCTGACCTGGTTTGTCCTCACCACCTCCCTTATCCAGTGACCATGAGGGTTGGCTCGCTGTGGTGTTGTTTATGGCTCCTCTGACCAGGTGCCCTTAGGGGAGCAGACCCCTCCATCCCCGTACCCTCCCGCGGGGCTCCTGGACGCTCCCACAGCGCCTGCTGGGAGCCCACCACGGCTGCCCAGGGCACCCGACCTCCCGTGCACTGCTGCCACCCAACGCCCCCCGCTGAAACCGGCTGCGCAGCTCCGTCCCCCTGGGGACCTCAACGCACCACGCGGTGCCCACGTGTCCTCCTCACCGAGGCCGCTTGTTGAAGTGCGATGCCCGCTGCTGTCAACGCAGCCTGCAAGCATAGCTGGGGGCACGCAGCAGAGCCACTGAATTAACAAGAGCCCCCCACACCCCGGGGCTGGCAGCCTGTGGCCCCCACCTTCAGCTCGGGCAGAAGAGGAGGAACATCTTCCCTGCTGCAGCAAATGGTGGTGGCAGCAGAGAAGGCACCGAAGGTGCAAGCCATCACCAAACAGAGTGGGGAAAGGCTCCAATAAAGCTTGCCCACCCAGAAAGCCGCTGGGAACCATTCCTCTTCACAGGCCTCTCAGCACCGCCTCAGCCCTCACCGACACACGTCCCGTGACTTCAGGCCCACGTCACATTTCTGCCAGTAGCGCTGGCGTAGGATCACAGAATGGCTGAGGCTGGCAGGGACCTCTGGTGATCATCTGGTCCAACCCCCTGCTCCATCAGGGCCACCCAGAGCCGGTTGCCCAGGACCGTGTCCAGGCAGCTTTTCAGTATCTCCGTGGATGGAGACTCCACAACCGCCCTGGGCAACCTGTGCCAGTGCTCGGTCACCCTGACAGTGGAAAAGTGTTTCCTGATGTTCAGAGGGACCCTCCTGTGTGCCCGTTGGTGCCCACGGCCTCTGGTCCTGTCCCCGGGCACCACTGAGAAGAGCCTGGCTCCGTCCCCTCTGCACCTTCCCTCCAGGGATTCATACACACCGATGAGATGCCCCTGAGCCTGCTCTGCTCCAGGCTGAACAGTCCCAGCTCTCTCAGCCTCTCCTCGTAGCAGAGATGCTCCAGTCCCTTCCTCACCTTCGTGGCCCTTCGCTGCACTCTCTCCGGTATGTCCCTGTCTCTCTGGTACTGGGGAGCCCAGCACTGGACCCAGCACTCCAGGGGTGGCCTCACCAGTGCAGAGCGGAGGGGAAGGATCCTCTACCTGCTGGTAATACTTTGCCTAAGGCAGCCCAGGACGCCATTGGCACACTTCGCTGCAAGAGCACATTGTTGGCTCACGGTCAACTCCTGTGTCCACCAGGACCCCTAGATCCTTTTCTGCCAAGCTGCTTCCCAGCTGGGTGGCCCCCAGCACACACTGGTGAACGAGGCTGACCCTCCCCACGGGCAGGACTTTGCACTTCTCCTTGTTGAACTTCATGAGGTTCCTGTCAGCCCATCTCTCCAGCCTGACGAGGTCCCTCTGGACGGCAGCCCAGCCCTCTGGTGTATCAGCCACTCCTCCCCGCTTGGTGTCATCTGCCAACCTGCTGAGGGTGGACCCTGTCCCATCATCCAGATCAGTAATGAACACTACTGGGACTGGACCTAGTATTGACCCCTGGGGTACACCACTAGTTACCGGCCTCCAACTAGATTTTGTGCCAGCCCTTCAGCCAGTTTTCAGTCCACCCCACTGTCCACTCATCCAGACCGTACTTCAACAGCTTGTTGCAGTAGACAATATCCACTGCTCTCCCCTCAGCTACCAGGCCAGTCATTTCATCGTAGAAGGTGATCGGGTTGGTCAAGCATGACTTCAGTTTTCCTTTCTCCCCTACACAACAGCTGGAGCAGCGCCTAAAGCCAGCCTGGCCCCCATATGGGTGCTGAAGTCGGAGGCCTGCCGGCTCTGCCCCGGCACGGCAACGGCCGTGTGGCTGCAGTTTCACTGCAAGGCAGGAGGAGAGGCCGCGTCCTCCGTCTTGGCACAACCTCTGTGAGCTTCCCTCCCCACCCCTGGCCCACGGTCCCTTACAGCTGAGCTGGCTCCACCGCAGTTACCACTCACGCTGCACTCGAGTAAACGTAACTTAAGAAACCATCTCCTCAAGCTGGAAGATCTGCACTTCCACAGAGCAGCGTTTGTCCTTTAGAAACACATTTGGCTGTTTATAACTGCGCAGTAAGACTGTTTTTAATAAAGTTCACATGCTGCAATTCCTTAAAAGAATAGTAAAATCATTGTTTATAAATTTATTCTTAGTCCAGAGAGGCTCAGATTAACATGTTTGAGAAAAAGAAATGCTTTCTCTCAGAATTTAACATTAAGTACGAATTTTTGCTTAAACGTAAGCAAAAGATACTTCCCAAGTATAAAGTGCACCTTGTATAACAGATTCAAAACAAACCCAAGCAACAATAACAAAATTACATTATTCTGAACAATACTTGATTTTACGCAGATAATGGCGATAAATGCCTTCACTCTATGATGTTGTTTCTTGAAGCATAATAGTAAGTTCTTTAAAAGCTTCTGAAGAGGTCACGACCCCTTCTAAGAGTTACCTGGTACACCTGCAGATCTGAAATACTGTTAGGGATGTGAACAGCAGAGGTTGCACCACATCACCTTTAGACACACGAGCACAGGTACATAAGAAAGCAGCATAGCGCAAAACGACTTCTGGTTATTTCAACAAATCAAATCTGGTTAAGTACGTGAATACCCATTCTCCTTTCCTCTGCCCAACAGCTATCAGTTCCCGTGATAAAAGGGCAAAGGAAACGTAACAGATATGAAGAGAGTTCTGCGGTTCTCTCACAGTGACTTCCCGTTGTGTTAGTTTTCAGAAACTAACCTAGTTACCCCATGCCTGGCTGCCAAAACAGAATGCTGAACTTTTCCTTCCCCATTTCAGATATAAAAATCCAAAGCTCATTCCAATTTCTGAGCATTACTGAACCTTTTGCTTTGCATTTTTAGTTTTGAGGGCGGGCTTTTTCAAGCTTTTAGGTTTTATTTAATGAAAGCAGCCTTCCTCTTAGACCTGAGTAAAAGATGAGAGGAAAAAGGTCTTCCTCGTTCACTTTTTCAACTGGACAGACATTTAGCAACACTCACATTAGTACTGCCAGTAAGGGAAAAATGTAAGAACCCTTATAGTTCTACAAGGGAGAGAAAAATTTACACAGGAACAGCAGAGATCCAGGAGAAACAGGGAAGGGATACAAGAATGGAAGAATCCCTGAAGAGCCTGTCTACCTAGTACAGTGTAATGCAGAAACAAGGTGCACTTGGTGCAAGGAAGAGCAGAGCCAGTGCAGCATCCTGCTGGGACTCACCAGCCGTGCCAGGAGCTGTGCGCACGTCCACCCGCCTCGACAGACACTCGGGTAGCTCTGCTTTCCGGCGAGCACGCAAACAATGGACGTTTTGAGCAGTTTTTGCAGTTCAGTGTAACAATAAAAATATAACATTCAATGTATCAAAAATACACTATAAAACAATAAAAGGCTGCATGTCACTGCAATGCATTGTTACTTCAATAAAAATTGTGGTCACACTTATAGCAAGAGGCCTGCATCTTCATCGGCTTTTTGAATACCAGAAAAGTAATCTTTGGTTATTAAAAAGATTCCCCTCCCTCCTCATTTTTTAAAATGAAATAGTTCTATTACCTCACTATATTTTCAGAAGCATACTTACTCCTCTCTTCCTCAGGTACTGGGGGGGACGGGGGGGCAGGGGGAAAACAAACAACCCAAAAAACCCACCTGAGCTGGAAGTTTTTCTGCTAGCTCATGCAATATCACAATCATCTTAAGAAGGGATCAGGACTAGAAGGAACAGCAACGTGCGTTCAGCACTTCTTGAAATAACGATGAATTGCAATTTTGAAAGTTACTCTTGCTACACAGTGCCAATACATTCAAAAATAAATGACAATTGAGTTTGCTCTGCTGTAATAAGTTGTTAATTTTTTTAAAGTCCATTTGGAATATGCACTTCGTTTAAGTACCTACATTAAAACATACTGTATTGTAAAATGCATTTCTGCATTGTTCCATAAATTCTTACAGTTCATCCAACTGGCTTTTAAAAGAGTTGCTGCTCAGCTTTACTCATCTTCTGAAGAAGCAGACTGAATAGTGCCAAAAGGAAAAGTGTTACTTATCAAAAGGAAGCCTTTGTTTGCAAGCAGGCTCTGAAGCTGTCCTGTGTTCATCACCTCTCGTGTTATTCCAGCTTTTCTTCATTGGAGTTAGATGAGGGGCAACCACATCACTATCCTATTATTAAAAGTCAGGAAACATTAATGATAGTACATTCACTTTTGCTTTGTACCCTAAAGCAGGGGAAAAGAAGCTCAGTATCAGACTTAATAGAAAAAAACGAATCCAAGGTCCTAGAAGCATCGTAAACCAACATAGAAGACTGCGCATCCCAGAGACGGAAACTGCTGCAGTCAGTGGCAGCACCTGGCGGGGAGAAAAAAAAATCCCCCACACATCTGAGAAGCCTTCACCATTGGCAGTTCATCTCTTCCTAAATTATTACCAGCAAATCTGGGAAGATCAGCAGGCTTGTATTTTGGGCATTGGTATCCAACCCAGAAACATTATTATAAGTGTTTCCTCTGAATTCGCCACAGTATCTCATTTAAAACTGTTGCAACCTACCAGCTGTAGGTGCTTGGATGTGCCTTTCACTGTCTTAAAGTATAGAACGTTGGTACAGTAACTGGTATGGTCTAAGGCAGGATCTCCTTGTCAGTACCTATGTTAACCTAGTGCTCAGGCACAGCAAACACAGACGAGAGCGCAATAAGCTCTCTAAGCTTAGAAATAAGCTGGTGAGACGCATGTTGCTATGTTCCGCAACATGGCAGGGCCTGCAAGATGGATATGCCTGAACTAGAAGAATATGCTTATAGGATCCAATCATACTCTACAAGCAGAGAAAGCTTGTTGCTTGATCCACTTGTCAAAAGCCCTTCTGAAATGAAGTGCTCTCAAAAGATGGATGCTAGAAGTACGACATAAGAACGAGCCTTAAAAGAAGTTGTTCCTGCCTATAGCTGTAGCTCCAGCGTGTAAGAACACTCATCTGCTGGGTGGTCTTTCATTTCAGAGGATGTAGCTCTTTCCTTGAATGAGACCTGCAGGTGTCTCTAGCAAATAAGATGCAAAGTCAGGGATACTAACATACTTGATGAAAAGGGAAAAAATACATGGTTCACAGAACAAACTGTTCACCCTGCATTTCTTAAGCAACTTGGAGGTTTTAATATAACCATTTATTTTACTTAGAGGCTTGATCCCAGACAGTGGAAAATATCTGAAAAAGCGCATGGAACTGCAGAAAGCAATTCCTTTCCCTGGTATGACTATCAGACAAACAAAGTGAAAGCCAGCCATCAGGGGAGAAATGTAACAGCAGATTTGCCAGCACATCTATCAAACCTACTGACGCTTCCAGCCTAGAAACTTCACAGCTCATGCACGTAGCGGAGTGGCTCCATTAGCATTTTCTACTGAGAAAAAACTTACTTGATACAACCATAACTGCTTCCCTACAACGACGGATACACTGGAAGTATCAGCACATGGTAATTTTTTTAGATGAAGGCGCCCACCTTCCTGCAAGGAGTATGCGATGGGGATGCTGTATCACACATTACCAGTTTACAACCATGATTGTTACAGGCTTCTCCACCACCTTTGGCAGGAGGAATGCAAAGCAAGACGCGTGGACTCAGGGTCCGCTTTAGAGTTTCCATTTTACTTGCCAGGGCAGCTCTGACACTGTTCCCAACACAAAACAAAACGTCCAATGAGCTGTAACACACCCTCTTCCCTCCTAACAGCTGGAAACTTGTATGTTCTGAGAGTTAACAGAAAAGGGAAACACACAGAACAGATAAAGCCTTGCAGGCAACTCAGACTACAGACTAGTTGCCCAGAGAGTAGAGGTTTGCAATCTTGTTCCCGCAGATATTTTCCACTCTAACTCAGAGCAAACGGACTGACCGTGAATCTCCTGGGGGAGGAGCGAGTTTAACAGCTGGTGAACAAGGAAGGAAAAGAGGGAAAGCAATAGAAGAACTGATCTCACCTCTTCCCTAGATCTTTTAATCTCTCAGTGCTGTTTTAAGCCTTTGTATGAGGAAACCTGCATCCGTGAACTAGTGAGTGTCTCTGTGGATACTAACTTTGTTATAAAAACATGACTTTTCAAATGACATAAGTCAAATCAATGCAAAGCCATCACTATTTCAGTGAAGCCAAAGCATGCCCAGATGTGAGCCACAATAAAACCAGAAGCTAGGTTAGTGAGGAGTGGCTCTGCCACAAAGACGAGGCCTGAATGCCAAGTTTTTTAATGAAAGAGCAAGCTTATGGACAAAGGTGGAGAGCTCTAAGAAAAATAACATGTGAGTTTGTTACCTGTGGTTTGGTGAAATCCTTCTCTATACACCACTGAATAAAATACTGTTTTGCAGCTGAAACAATATCTGGATCCTGACTTTTGCAATAAACCCGGATAACCTGCTCTGCAAACGTCATGGGTAAAAGCTTTGAAACCTTTGGAACAAAAAAGAAATAAGCTTTAGTATTTCTTGGAATTTAGAGTCCACTGAACTTCAATTTTTTCATCTGAATACAAATGGAAAGCAGTAAAAAACATCTCACTACAATCCATGAGCTTCACCCAAATCAATTGTGTTTTTCTAAGACTCCCAGTGTATTCAAGTTAAATACTGTTCATACGCAACGGCTGTCAGGATTCCAGATTGTCATAGTACAACACACACCGAAGACCTGCAAGGACATGGATTCCACAACCTCTCCACAACTCCTGCAAGAACTACCGTGAAGGACTGTAATCGCCTCCATCGCAAGCGGTGAAGGAGATGCCCTTCAGAAGCCAGTTGAGGAAACTAAAAGACTACCTGTTCTTTACTGATCTTGACTGCCTTGGAAGGATCAGCCTTGCAATAGAAGAGAACATTATCAATGGGATTCTGTTCTTTCATTCCATAATCCATATTGATAACCTTGCATGTAAAACAAAGAAAATGGCATTTGTTACTGTTTGTCTTTAGTCCTCTCACAATAAATACAAAAGGATACACATTATGGTTCTGTAAATGACACTAATCAAATAGAACAGTAATTAACAAATGATTACTTAATAAAACAATCTGGTATTTGCATTTTATGTCTTTTCTTCCACCACCTTTCGCTCTGAAGCTACCAGGCAGATATTCACATTTAGCCCAACCAGCTCCCAGTCACCCTCTGAAACGCTCCAGTTTCAAACAGTGGAAGCATGCTGGTCCCTTGCCAGCCTGCGCCTCCCCGTAACACACAACCTACGGAGGCAGCAGTAGAGCTTACAATTTTAAACGTGAGGTTTAGACAACATTATTTACATCTGCTTGGTACACCAACAGTTTTGTGGTCAGCAGGGAGGAGCCCACTTCCCCACGACTTCAATTTGTGAGACAAGTAAAGCACAGTCAATTACTTTAAAGCTAAGTAAATGCTACAATTTTACCCAGCCTGAAGTGAATCTTCAATGCAAGGGAGCTTTAGAAGTGATTTGTGATACACTCTATGGAAAGCCATTTGTTAGCTCTTCCCAGAATTAACCAAGAACAGGGATTAAGCCATTCGATACTTGCAGACTGCTCAAGCTCTCTCCTCTGTCTCATGCTCTCTCCTTCCCACCAGTGCTGGCTGGAGACTGAGCTGCGGCAGCAAGGTGCTTTAATGCAGGAGACAAAACCCAGGAGTGACTGCCATGCATCAGGCGTGCAATACCAGCAGCCTGGAAGTCACTGTGCCCGTTACCCTCCCACTGGGGCCCGCAGTTTACTTGCCTTCATAACCTGCAGCAGTGGTTCCTAGACTGCTGACTAACACCCATATGCTAAAACCCAAAGGTTTCCCTACTGCTCCTTTTCAGAGTGAGGACAGTCGTGGGAGAACACATCCGTCACCGGGAGCAGAAGTGCCCAAACGACAGCCCACTGAAGCTGCCCGAAGCCTCTGCCCCCAGGCGCTCCCAACCACAGCAAACCTCCCAAGGGGGAAGCTCGCTCTCAGAGCCTTGAGCTGAACAGCTAGGACAGCATTTATGAGGCAATCCTGTGGTTTTGTTTTTTCACTTTGCAAGTGTATTGAAATGTATTCCGAATTTTCACTATGGCATACAAGGCCCTCTGTGATTGAGAAGTTTTTACTCTGAACCCGCTCTGAGAGATATTTACATCAACGATGAAATCTTCAGCCTTTAGCACCACATCCGGAGGATCCTTTTCTGGCTTGGAATTAGCAATGCTTTCTGCCAGGCTATTACTCTGAAAAAAGACAGTAACTCAGATTACATTTATGCACTATCAGGTCTAGACCAAGGCAACAAAATGTACAACAGAACGTGTCACTAAACTAAAGCTTTCATTTCTTCATAGCTTGACAGACTCTTCCTGCAGCAATCTGGTTGTTTGAATCCTTGTGTACCTCAGCCATAAGTTTTCTACCAATTTTTGGAAACAAAACAAGCTTATGTAATTGAAAAGACCCAAATACGGCTGGTCTGTGGAGGAAGAGGTTTACACCTGATAACAGAAAGAAAGGGGTGGGGTGGAGAGAGTCCATCCAGGATGTTGAAGGCTTGACGAAAGCAGAAAATAAGTACCTTCAAGCAATTGTTTTACTAATACAAATGTTTTGCAATTAAGTTCCCCAAAGCCGAATACCAAATGTTTTTACTGAACTTTTTTTTTTTTTAAATGAAGGGCTGCAGGATCTCACCCTCTAGTAAAGCTTTTATACCTATGCATTGAAACATAAAAAACCCCAAGAGGCAGACAAGATCAGTAATGTCACTGATCACTATTAAAAAAAACAAACAAACAAACAAACATAAAAAAAACCCCAAAACACAGAAGCAGCAAGCTCCAAGGCAAACTTTGGAGTGGATGGCGACCTACTTCAAAAGCTGAAAGCTGAAACCCACAAGGGGGTTTTGTCTGGTTTTGGACCTCAGAGAATACTCCCTGCTGACAGCTACGCTAAAGCCAAGCAGAGGAGCATGGTGTGGTGGTGAGTAGCTGTTCATGGAAATGTGTAAGTTCTCATTAAAAGGCTGTGGCTGGGCAAGAGAGAGAAGGTTGCCTGTTTACCTTTGTCCAGGGCTGCTATGTTCTGGGGAAGATGCAAGATTTGATGAAGCAAGATCTCCTGGGAGCAACTGAGACTCATGGGAGAAAAGCTTCGAGTACAGCACAGAGCATCCAGGAGACACGTCCAGAAGGGAAGGAATTCAACTAGCAGCATTTTTTTTTTTGCTGCTGATTTGTCTATTGCAAAGACGGGGAGATTGCTAAGAGCAGGGAATCACACACATGGCCAAGCTGAGGCATATGTGTGGTTTGTTGTGACTCAAGAAGCCAAGGAAATGTTTAGACCAAGAGCAAACCTAGAGGAAAGAATTGCCAGGAGGCAACTGGCAGGAGGCAGCCTGTTTATAAGCTATTCTATTTCTATTCTGTATCAGAATGTATGTATGCTAACTTTCTCCTTTTCTTTGTTGTTGTTTGCTTGCTTTTTCTTTTAAGTTGCCTCTTCCAGTTTGCATTAACTGGAAACTTAGCTTTGCATTTAAGAACTCTGTAGCTATTTGGGATGTTTCCCTGGCTCTGGCCAGCCTGAGGATCACAAAACTGGACGGGGCTCTGAGCAACCCGATCTAGTTGAAGATGTCCCTGCTTATTGCAGAGCACTTGGACTAGATGACCTTTAAAGGCCCCTTCCAACCCAAGCCATTCTATGATTCTCAAACATAATGGCATCGCGGTCTCTTAAGGAGCAGAACAGACACAGCTATGTCCTGTCTAGCCACTGCTTACCTCCAGCACTTCAGAGGAAGCTGAGCCTCCAACACTCCTGCAACAGCAACTCCTGCACCACAGGAGGAAAAATTCTCCCCCAATCCCTCAGCTGAGCATCAGGAGCTGCAAAGCATTGGCTGGATATAATCATGGCACCAGCAGTGAGCCAGTCTCCCTTCAAAACAACACACTGGATACCCCAAGACTCAATGCCTCTGGCTGGATTTTCAAAGCGAGAGTTTTTCTTTTCACGAACCAAGCTTCTAAAAGGAACTGTTTAAAGGTGGAACTCATGCAATTCACTCTCCTGACCGTCTCCTTATTTGTTAGGCTATCTATCCTGAACTCCTGCTCAGAAGGGCAGAAACCTGACAATCAATGTACAACCATTTCATGTTTTCCTTCCTCCTACTTCCTCCTACTTTTTAAATTCAGAATCTCTTAATGCTACTTTTTCTTAGACAAAGAACACAAGCAAATCTTCTCTTCAAACAAAAAGAGGAACAGAGTAGTAAGACATCTAGTCTAGTAGCCCTTCTCTAATCTTATTCTTTAAAGGAGCTAAATTATTTTTATTAAGGCTTTTAGATACAGTCAGCCACTTCTGGAAATTTGGCATGGAAAATTTTAAGCATCATGGCTGAACTTTAATCAACTGATGATTTGATAACATGGTATAGCACGTTAGAAGAAAAGCTGAGCCACCTGAAGTAACATCAGCTCTAATACAACAATATTTTGAAGTAAGACAACAGTGGTTAAACTGATGTCTGATGAGTGCTTTGAAAACCAAACACTGGAAAAAAATACATGCATGCTCATGCTAAGTATAGAATTTAATACCAAGAAATTTGGAAGTTATTATTCAGTCTGACGTTTGTTCTCAAAGTAAAGTACACAAATTACGATTCAATGCAAATGTGTTCCTTATTATTTTGAAATTTTAATGAACACAAGATGATAGTAATAACCTCAATCACTGGACTATAACAGCTTTTTATGCAATTTTGTACTTTTCAGAAAACAGTTTTTTTCTGAAAATATTTCTGCAATAATCAACTTCTGAATTTCCACCTCTTGCCATTCTTCTGGCTGTCTGTAGATAAAATTCTTCCCAGTTTCCTATGTTTCATGCCTCAGCTACGTAAAGACAGGAGGAGAACTTTTCACTCTATTTTTGGAATAGCAGTTAAGCAAAAAAAAAAAAAAAAAAAACCAACAACCAAAAAAACCCCCACCAAACCCCAAACAAACATGGAGACAGAGGAAAAAAAGATGGTCAGCAACTCAGAAAACATTTTTACAGGGACAGAATTCAGAATCTTCCACCAATGGACATTACCTTTACAATTACCCTCGTTGTTTCAGGTTGAGTCTCTCCTAAAAACTTGTATAATTCACGTCGTTCTATTTTACGCAAAATTTCTCGTGCCTCCTTCAGTTCTGGACAACTTGAGTGCAGAATTTCCAGGTAGATATTATCTGCCAAAGTTGCATTGATTTTTGTTAAGTATGTCACAATCCAGCGTCACAGCAAAATGCACATACAGGGACAAAGGTTAAAGTCATTCACTTTCAGAGACTGACTGAACATAGCAAGTCTGACAACTGAAAAGTCACTTACAATATCATCTTGATTATCATCAGATTTGTAACAGTTGTTGACAGAAAAACTAGCTCAATTCTCACCCTTGCAACAAGTCTTATTATTTCACTGGCAGTTGCTTCCTCTTCTTATTTAGCCAGTCTTGTTCAGCAGAATATCCTAAACCCCAGCACTAACTGGCTCAGGGACAGGGGTGCTCTATCTTGTAAAAGAATAAAGTACTTCCGTTAAACTTTCAGAATTTCTCAGACTTTGGATGCTAGCATCAAAGTCCCCCCTCCTGTCTCCACATGACAGTGAAGTACGCAGTGTGTTTCCCACCATCAATACGAGCAGCAAGACACAGGTTTCTTTTGATGTGGCTTCCGAGCAGAAAGGTTATTTTTGGCTGTCCTAAGGAGACTGCTGCTCGCCTGTCACAACCACCACAGCTGCACTCTGCGTCTATTCGCATTCCCTGGGCAGAAATACCTAGGCAGCTTTGATATGCGCTGCAAGCACAGCCTGCAACGCCCCGCCTAGGACCGCAGCTGGCTTAGGAAGCTCCCAACACATTCCAGAAGCAAGCTATGAGCCATGTACCAGAACACCTTTAACTGAGGGGTGGTTTCATGGACAAGGTTGATCGAAGTCAGGAACTTCTCCACGAGGAACAACAGACTAAGTCTCTTCAGACCGAGAGAAGAGATAATGCAGGGGAAATAAGAAGCCCATGAACACATCCACTGCGCAAAAGCAGTAGCGACAAGGAACGGTTTGCTGTCTCATCCTTTGCTAAAACTAGGATTTGCTGTCAAATCAGGAGGCAACAAATTAAAAACTAATGGTGGTTCTTCACCCATCATGGAAAAAAGCTCGGGAACTTTCTGCTGCAGAACCTCACAGAGGTTTATCATTTGCAAAGATCCAAGAGGCAATTGGACAGTTTCACAGAAGCATCACTCATCATGGACTATTGAAAAGAAGCCCATTGTCCTCTCAGAAGCCCCAAGGTTGCAACCACTGGAGGCAGGGAAGGAAGTGCCTTGGTTTAAGAGGAGAACATACTCATCCTTCGTGGTCCACTGTTACATCTGATGTTGGCATATTCCTCGCATCACTCTCCTTGCTGTTCAACTCTCCTTGTTGAACAGGACAGCCCCAGCAAGCAGCTCCTGCCGCGGCAGGCTGTAAGAGGCAGGGGACAGTCCTGGTCTCCTTGCCCTGAGCTGTGCTCCTCACCAGGTAGCGCAGGCCAGCAGGCAGTTACAACAGGACCCTGGTGCTAACTTACTAGCACGACTGATCTTACAGACCAGACAGCCCCCAGGGAACAGATCCAAGCCCATTAAGAACTTAAACTCAGTTCTTTTCTGCCACCTTACGTCCAACACTGCAATTCACGCTCTCCAATAGCTACTGCTCCTCAAAGCCTGCCCCTTCTCCTCCCCTGGGGCAGAAGCTTGCAGCATCAGAGGGGCCAGGCAGCTCCTCATCTCAGCACTCTGTGCAGCCCCTTCATCTGCTCAATGCAGCAGGTCTATGGTCAAACTGAATGTGGCTGTGGCAGATGAATGACTGCCAGCAGAAGGCCTTTAGCATGACACAGGTTAAGGCACACAGGATCCTCTGCAACAGTGCCCTCAGCCTCTGTCACCTTGTCTGTGGACCAAAGATAAAAGTTCTTGAGTCTCTCTGTTAGCCAGCCAAGGCTTGGTGATGGAAACTCAGGAAAGTTGCTTGCCACTCAGAAAGATGCCTTGGGAGCCCTTGTGAGCTGTAGCTCACAGGTGGGTGCTGCAAGAGCTGCCAGTACTTGGGATTGCTCTTCAGCAGGGTCTGCAGCATCCTCTGCCCTGCAGTCACCCAACCACAAACCATTCAGCGCAGCAGGGTCTGCCTTGCCCACACTGGCCTCCATCCCCCACGCTGCACGAAGCTGGGAAGGGCATGCCGCAGCACTGAACACCAACCAGAAGAACACTGGTGTGCCTCACAGTGAAGACCAGGAGGGGCAGACAAAACCAAGACGCCACAGTGGTGGGAAGCTGTGGAGCTACATAACAGAGGACACAACACAACTCAAGCCAGTTTCTGAGAATTCAGTAATTTCTGTGTTTCCTCTTCACAGCACTGAGCCAGACCTTGAGAAATGGGAAAACATCACAAGTCTCAGCTCTTGTTTCCTTCACTCCGTAATCATGCTGGAGTTCCCCCACATGTCTTTGTCCTGGTTTTGACTGGGACAGAGTTAATTTTTTCCATATTAGCTTGTATGGGACTCTGTTTTGGATTTGTGCTGAAAACAGTGTTGATAATATGGGGATGTTTTAGTTATTGCTGAGCAGTGCTTACACAGAGCAAGGCCTTTTCTGCTCCTCACCCCACCCCACCAGTGAGCAGGCTGGGGGTCCCTAAGAAGTTAGGAGGGGACACAGCTGGGACAGCTGACCCCAACTGACCAAAGGGATATTCCAGACCACACGGCGTCATGCTCAGCAATAAAAAGCTGGGGGAAAAAGAATAAGGGGGGATGTTCGGAGTGATGGTGTTTGTCTGCCCAAGTCACCGTTATGCGTGATGGAGCCATGCTTCCCTAGCAATGGCTGAACACCTGCCTGCCGATGGGAAGTGGGGAATGAATTCCTTGTTTTGCTTTGCTTGCGTGCGCGGCTTTTGCTTTACCTATTAAACTGTCTTTATCTCAACCCACGAGTATTCTCACTTCTACCCTTCTGATTCTCTCCCTGTCCCACTGGGGGGAGTGGGTGAGCAGCTGTGTGGGGCTTGGTTGCCAGGTGGGGTTAAACCACGACAGTCTTCAAGCAGGTTGCTGCTCTGTGTACTTACCCTACGAGAACCATTCTCACAAGTTCTTACCCGAGCAACCAGAAACTTTCAGCAACACACTAAGTTGTTCATATATTCTGTTTTCTTCTGTTATATTCGCAAGCAGGGTAGCAATGTCTCAAGCAAATCAGACACCTTTGAAACCTGCCTTGGGGTTAGTTTCACACTACAACACACAGAGTACTTCCCTACCTTATGTAGCTAGATGTAGTATTGCTCAGAGCTGACTTACATCCCACCTGTGACAAGTGCAACAAACTCAGGGCCAAGCAGGACCTCCTGACAGCACTTCTTGCAACAATCTGAATTTGAATGTGTGCGGAACATAAGAAGTTGGTGCTTTTCTCTCTCTCAACATGGAAGTAATTTAAACCAGAAGGTCTTGCTCTCCCGGCAAGATATGAGAGCACAGAGACTCGATGGTCCAGGTCTGCCCCACCATCCGTGCACAAAAGCAGTACTTGAGATTCCTAGTCGTGGGCAAGTGCCCACTGTGCCAACAGCTGTAAAAACAGCATTTTAACAGGTACTCATGTTCTTTTCCTTTAAAAAAGAAAAATTCTGAGAGCTCATACCAGTTAGCTTAGTGTAGGCTTCCATGTCCTCCATTGCTGTAGAAATCTGGTACTGTTTTCCTCCAGAGCCTTCTATTTTAAAAAACCTGTCTGCTTTTTGAAAGGCTTCCGTAATCCTAGTTTGAGACAAAATTAAGACTTAGGGATAACATCATTTTTAAACGCCTTATTGCTCAAGAGTCAAAAACCGAAATGCATTAGTATGTTATAGACCACAATAGATGAAACTGCATCCCAAGCACACAGCAGACCCTGATCGCACTGCAATATGTCCTATCTCCATGCTGTCATTGCACATTTCAACAGTCGTTCCATTTACTGAAAACAGGTTCAGATCAGACCTTAACCTTCTTTCAATGAATGAGCAAGTCCATTTTGTTCTGCTTCAAATTATGAGTTTAACACTGCTTAGACGATTGCAGAACACTGCAAGACAGTGACATGGTCACTCAGCTGCAATGAGGCTGCCTCACAGATGACCATATCCTTTTACAGATTCGTTGCTCCAGGAGTTAACTGAGAGAATACAAAGCGTTGTAAAGCATCACAAACATGTGGTATTTTCAGGTGGGAAAAACCGATGTTCTAAAGATCAAGTTCTTCCAGAGTTCCCTGTACCTCATTGTCATTTCCAGCTCATACGCTCATTTGGATAGGCTGCTATAATTATGGTAAGCCAAGAACTAAATTTCTTGGCTGTTTTACTCCTCACACGTGGGTACTGTCAAACCTTAGCATTTTTAGTCTGAGTTTTAGGAGCTGAAGTTTATGAAATGAAAGCAGTCACGAATCACTCTTGTACTGTGTGATCCTCTGCGTTCCTTTTTTCCAAACTCAGCAGATGGTTACTCAGCAGCCAAGATCTTAATGAAAAAATATTAGGGATGCTACTATTTCTGCTTTTCAAGAAAAGCAAAAAGAATAATGCTACATGGAAATTTCTATAGACATCAACAAGAGAGGTACAAATGCAGGTAGCCAGCTGAGCTGGTCCTGAACAAGTCCTGCTGTGGCATTACATAAACACAAAGTCAGGCCTCAGCTGAGCTACAGTAAGCTTGCTCAATACTTTACTCTGTTAATAACCTTGCTTTATTAACCAGCCAGTTTGAGCTAAGTGGTCTCTACCTTGTAGATAAGGATTTGACTTCAGCTGTCAGCACTTAAAACAGCATAAGCACACCCTGGTCGTATGCTTCTTCAGGGCTTTAGTAATTTTCCTCTAATTGAATTTACACGGAAGGATGTTGTTGTCCCCTCGTTTTTTTTGTTGTCGTTGTTAATCACAGCCTCTGTGATACTCTAAGCACTGAGCCTTGCCACAAGAATTGGGTTATATAGCCCAGTGGCTTTTATTCTATGTCACACCTTATTGATTATCTGAATATTCCAAACAGATATACAATTTCAAGAATTTAAAAATAAATGGAATGCAAGAAAAGGAAAGTATAATACTTGCATTATTTCAATGATGTTGCCAATCTTATGCTGGTATGCTCGTCGGTGCAGGCAATTCCGTGTGTGGAACATATCATACAAATTTCCAACTTCCTGAATCAAAAAAATCCAATCATCTTTTACTTTTGACATTGTCTTAATTGGAAATCTAAAACAATCTAGGAATCAAGTGACTCGCCTCCTTTCATTTGCAGCATAGAGCAGAATGGTTATCTTTCACAATTCACAAATTTTGAAACAGACTCAGGCTGGCATGGGAGAGCAGAGACCTGACAGTGACCCCAGGCAGCCTGGGCAGACAAGAGGACCTCCTGCTCCTTTAGCAGTCCCTCGCCAAAGCCACATTTGCCTCGTGCTCAGAAGACTTGGAGCAGGAGCATGCATAACTGATGTTTTTGTAGAGTCTCCCCGGAAGGACCCGCCACAAGCCCTTTCAAACAGAGGCTTGCTCTGTCCCTCCCTTCCTTAAATCAGTTGCTTCTGAGAACAGCTTTCAGAGCAGCAACTGCTTCCTCTCTTGGGCTAAAAAAGCATCCAGCAGGCAACCCCAGCGTCCCCCTGCAATCCAGACTGCAGCTGTACCACGCTGCCCGAGGCAGGCTTTGCCATGCCCCAGATGTTCTCAGTGTGCCGCTATACCTCGCACGCATGTTGCTGCTGAGCGTTCCCTCTGTTCACACACACTGCTTACCTTGTCACGGGTACAGATATGCTTCTGGTTTTTTACTTCACAGACCCGAGTGAATTTAAGTAATCGCTTATAATCAAAATTATTCTGGATTCCTAGGTGATGGCAATCCCTAAAAATATTCCACAGAGAATGTTTAACAATGAGATCATACTTGTACATACAGTAGCATTGTTCCAGTAGGAATTAATAATAAAAACAAAAACTGTAAGATTTGTACCTTGCAAAATAATCCCATTTGTCAACGTCAATGCCATTTTTTTTGTTAGCTACTATCTCATATAGGAAACTTTTCTCCTTTTGTCGACCACGGTAGGGCCACTAACAACAGGGGAGCCGAGAAGAAAAAAAATCAGAAACAATAAGAAATTAGAGTGTGCAAACAATGTCAGAACAATTTTTTAAAGACAGTGGGAATACCCTTTGATTTTGCCGTGACAAGCATCCAACACTGAGGTAGCAAGGAACAAAAAGACAATAAAAGAGCTTTCAGAAGCTGTTGGGCATTAGAAATCCAGAACTAGGGCTTAAGCAGCTAACTTCCCAGAACATCAGTGTCCTGGTTTTGGCTGGGACAGAGTTAATTCTCTTCTTAGTAGCTGGTACAGTGCTCTGTTTTGGATTTAGTGTGAGAATGATGTTGATAACACGCTGATGTTTTAGTTCTTGCTAAGTAGCGCTTATCTTAAGCCAAGGACTTTCCAGTTTCCCGTGCTCTGCCAGCAAGCAGGTGTGCAAGGAGCTGGGAGGGAGTGTGGCCAGGGCAGCTGACCCGAACTAGCCAAAGGGATATTCCATACCATGGAACGTCATGCCCAGTATATAAACTGGGGGGAGTTGGCCAGGAGGGGTGGATCGCTGCTGGGGCATCGGTCAGCGGGTGGTGAGCAATTGCATTGTGCATCACTTGTCTTTTCTTGGGTGTTTTTTTGTTGTTGTATTCCTTTTCATCACAATTATTATTCTTCTTAGTTAGTAGTGTATTTTATTTTTACCTTAGTTATTAAACTGTTCTTATCTCAACCCACGAGTTTTACTTTTTTTCCTTTCCTCCTCCCCACCCCACTGGGAGGGGGGAGGGGGAAGCGGCTGCGTGGTGCCGAGTTGCTGGCTGGGGTTAAACCACAACAATCAGGAAGAATAAAAACCGTGTACACAAGTCTTTCATTTCCCATTCTACTAAAGCAAAGCCTGCAGCTTTGAAATGCCCCCCCAAAAAGCACAGCAACAAAGAGGGGGGAAAGGCTGGAATCATTTACTCCTCAAGGAATCAGTTAAACCCACAAACATGTCACTGTCTTGCAGTCTTCTGCAATCAACTATACAACTTTCTAGAACAGAGTTTTAAAACAATCATTTAGATGTTTTAAACAAAAACTGTTTTAAGAGCCAGCTACTTAAACTCCTAACCCACAAGGGATAATTCAGCCATGAGACAAACAGGAAATCAATGCCAAAATAGTAAGATACAAGTTACACATAAACATTATTTTCTTGAAAATGTAACGATTCTTCAGCTAAACAAAAAATGCCATAAAGTGGCCTTGAAATTCTGAAGGCAGAAAACATTGTATACAAACAGATAAATGGCTTTCATGTTATCTGCATTACAGAAATACTAAAATTGACACGAATAAGAACGGAAACGTGTGTAAGCAGCAGGAAGAGAGCACATCATAGATAAAAATACTCTGTGCTGATCACAAAGAGCTCTGCTACTGGGACAATGTTCAGGAAATCGTTTATGTTCAACGCATAAACAACCTGTTGTTCATGTCAGGACCAGAAGGCCTGCAATGTGATAGCATCACAGCACAGATGCTTCATGAGCAGAGGAGCCCGTACTTCGGTAAGACCACCACAGTACAAACGACTGTCAGTGGAAAATCCTGCAGCCTAACACCAGGAGGGTGGCAAGAAGGTTGCCATGTATCATGTAAGACACTCCTTTTCCCGTTCTCCTGCTGGAAAACAGGCATAAAATCCAAACAAGCAAAAAACAGACATTGGGTAAACCTGCCACAAGATCAATGGAAGTGGCAGGCAGCAAGACTGGCGTGCAAATGAGCACAAATGGGTAAAAATCAACTTGCAGACTTTGTAAATGAATATCCCCTTCCTATAAGATCTCAGGCTGAATTTTACTGTGCTAAGTTCCCTATGTTTGTCATCAGAGTGCTGGAGTACACATGGTAGAACTACACACTACTACAGCAGAAAATAATGGGTAAGTGCTAACATTTGTGGGTGATTTGTTTGGGACAACATACAAATTCTGATTAGGACCAGATTGTCATGACAGATCTCCCACTGACGGGTTCTTAATTCTGGTAGCAACTGAATGGGTGTCCTTGAAGAGATGACAAGAGCTGTAAAGTGTAAAGTGAGGAGAGAGGACTTAATTCTTTTATAGAGTTGCAAGGATTAATAATCACGATCTCTTCTTCCTTACCTCTTGAGGCAACACATTTCTTCAAGTCTTATCCCTGCCTCTATGTTTCTTGCTGCAATAAATCCAAGCATTTTGCTACTGTCAAAGCTGATGCGGGTCTGGCACTTGGGCCACGCTTTGCATTGCTCGTTGCCTCCTCTCTGCCAGTTCTCAGTTTTGTTATCCATTATCAGCTTGTTACCCTAAACTATCTCCGTGTTTTCTTCATATGGCCACCTGAAAACACGACCTCCCATCACCACCACCTTCAGGCATCCAGTAAACAGGCTGTTATCCTAACCTGGTCATTTAAGGTTTCCATTAAAAATTCAGTTCAACCAATCTAGTTACAGTGAATTAGGCTCACTAAATACAAAATAACATTCTTAAGCTTTCCTCTAATCGAAGACTTTGAAGTAAGAACTTCTCAGGAAGATGTAAGCACATAACATAGTGAAGCTACCACCTCCTGCCAGCACTGTAAGAAATAAACACTACACTTCCCTAGCATCTCTTGTGCCAGGATTCTCAGAATTTCATGGGGCTAAAAATAAATAATAAAACATAGCAGAAGCAAAAATTATCTATTCTTTCAGTAAAATTAAAGATATTTATTGGGATAACCACAGGAGCAGTACACTGACTCACCGATTTCTCACAAGCGGTTTCATCTATAGGCCCTCCTATTTGTTCCTTGATGAAGTTCATATCTTCTTCCAGGACAAGACCATACGACTTCATGACTTCTTCTAGTTTATTGGAAGTGATCAGGTGCTCAAACATTTCAACAGAAGCAGTTTCATGCTGTGAAAAAAAAAAAAAAACACCTAAATGTTGCATTACAAAGTTTAAGCACCTTTCCTGCAGTGTCACAGCTTTCTCCGAACCCAGCAGCACTGTCTGGCAGGGCACCTGGGCATGGTGGTGTGAAAGTGCAGCACTTGGGGGATTTTCTATTCATTTTGTATCTACCAGACCAGAAACCACCGGTCTGCAGAGTCCAGAAACACACTCTTCTTCAGCAGAGAGCTGTTAATTTTGTATTTTAATAAACAGCAGTAAAACAGTTACAATGCTAAAAGACAAAATAACCAATTCTGCTGTGCAGAAGATTAACAAGTTTACTTAGCTGATTTTGCTTAGTAATTACAAGCAGAGAGAGGTCTGAAAGGACTGTGTTACATTTCATTCACAGCAAACAAGCCTTGAAACTCTGTTCAAAGTTTCTGAAAGTCTGAACTCTAAACCCTGTATTAAATATCCTGGCCTTGAACTAAAATCTTAAAACTGGAAAGGAAGCTCCCAGTTGGTATTTTGCATCTGTAAAATATATTCTGAAGAAAGCTCGCAATACGCATTTTAAGGCACAATGCTGGCTTAAAACAATCAGTGCAGTCCTAACGAATTCTGCCTCTTCAGAGTCACACTACAGGCATTGACAAGACCAAGACATTTCATTTCTCCTGTGTCACCCAGTGTGACATCTGCAGGAAGAGGACATGCATACACACACAGATCTTATGAAAGTACACAGAAGTCCAAGAGCGTTTGCACTTTCAGGGAAGAGATGCTGGTGACAAACATCTGCCTTACTTCTCCCCACATCTCTTTCTGCTTTGCTAGTACGGCTGCATCTGCTCACAGCCACACTGAGCGGGCTAACGTTCCCCAAACAAACAGTTAAAGAGAACAACAAGGAAATCATTACAAGATCAGAAGACAACATTCTGGTTTTTAATTGTGCCATCAAAATGATGCAATAAGATGATCACTATATTCTCACAAGCACTGGCAGTCTTTAAAGATGAATTACTCTGCCTTTAAAAATGTCAGTTTTCTATTTTTACTTTAATAGTGAAAAGCCTACCTTCCACTTCGAATCTGGACGAGTGAGTGGAATAAATCTTCCATCAAACATGTGTGAAAATGGCCCGTGACCTTAAAAATAAAGATTACACAGGTTCAATCTGAGACATGGTTGTCAGTAAAAATATTTTGAGCAAGCTAAGGATCTGGATTCTCTTGTATTTGACTTGATCTTGACATAATTTATGAGAAAGATTCAGCTATAGCGAGTACACTTTCCTAAGACACCTTAAGTACTACTACACTTAACGTAGCCAGCTCCATTACGTACACCGCAAGCAAGTACTGCAATAACACTGAGAACATTAATTATTCTGTGCCAGCCCTGAAGAAAATAAGTAGTTATAAAATAATCATAACAATTTTTGAAAGGGCCACTAATTTTCACTCTGAAATGTTTTAAGAGACCTGAGGACATCACAGGAGGAAGCGGACACTTCAGCCACTGAGGGCAGAACTCTAAACACCATATGGAAACAAGACAAAGAACTAGCTAAGAGTGGCTACAGATTCACCAAGTGGAGTTGCCTGCGCAGATGTACTCCGGACCAAACAGGAACAGACAAATCCTGTCTCAGAATATGACCATGCACTGAGCAGCCCAAAACAGCTCTCATGTTCTGATCTCGCAGCCAGCTTTTCATCCAGGTTACCTTTCAAAGAGCAAGAAGCCATCTCCAGTGTTGCTTACCCAAATCATGACAAAGCCCAGCAATTTCTACACAGAGGATATCTCGCTGGGTTATATCCAGTTCTGGTTGTCTCTCCTTCAGTGCACGAACCAGACATCCTGCTAGGTAGCCCACTCTGTTGCAGGGGACACACACACACAGAAAAAAAAGTGAATATAGTAGTGTTTCAGGCTGAACAGAAAAAGAGCAGTTCACCTTTTCTATTTTGCTCCATTAAGTCACAGCCCTCGTCTGAGAGAGAGCATACAACAAATACTCAAACCCTGAGCTGCAAGAGAATCACAGACAAACTATTTCCTGTAGTAGAGTTTTAGTCATCAGTAAGACATTTGAAAGCAAAAAAGCATGAGATACCACGCTCAAAACACGGAGACAACAGCATCCTGCAGTATTTCGTAATGCTCAGCCACGGAGTAACTGTGTAAGCGAACAGCAGTGCGTTATTGACAGTGTGCATCTTGAAGCACCACAGCTTACACATCATCCTTTGACTTCCAGTCAGTGCAACTGCAAAGGTCCACAACAGTCACCAAAGCATTTTGTTCTTCTTTCAAACTGTTATTTTAACAATAGCTTATGACAATTATTTCTCTTCCTTTCATTCATTTTAGATTTGACATTTAATTTCACTGAATGGGACCCTCTGTTCTCATGATGCAAAAACAGCAGGAATGAACACACAGCACATACTCCTATAGACTGTTTACAAGCTCTACACCAACTTCCTTTTCTACTTCCCTCAATAGTCCCCCTTGCAGAACATCTTAAAGCAAGACAAGGTTTTATACGACGAGGTAGTATCTTTTATTAGACCAAATTTTACTGTTTGGTGGTTTTTTTACTAGACCAATAAGCACACAAAGCTCACAGTGTTCTTCTATTTTAACACTGTAGAAATATTTGAAATGATACACAAGTTGAGAACAACTGTCCTAAGTTTAACTATATAGACTAATTGAACCGTTTAAAAGAAGAGGTTGTTGACACCACTGGAATTTTCAGACTCCTGTTGTGAAAGCTTTGTTTATATCCCTCACATTTTTGTCTTTTCAGATTTACCAGATGCAATCAATTCCAGCTTGCCTCATTGATTTGACCCTTTTGCAATAGCCACTTGCATCTTGTTAGCATCACGGAGCCGGGGCAGAAGCCAGATTTACTCCACAATATTTCAGCACTAACAAAAGCAACTTTAGGCTGGCCAGATGACCTGAATAAAAAACATTGACTAGTTTAATTTCTCTGCACCTTGGGATATATCTTTAAAACAAGCTTAAATTTGTCATTGATCAGCTTCTCTGTGGCGTGTGAACAACCTAGCAACACTCTGGGAATCCTTGTGTCCATCATCTGTTTCTGTTTAACTTAGATTACAGCTAACAGCCTGACAATCTGCCATCGACTGCATAAAGCACATATTAATACAAATGCAAACATTACAGATAAAATGGGTTTTAGCTGTGCTGGACAATATAAGAGGATTACAACTGTCTGGCAAGTCATTTATAGCAGCCCCGGTACCCTTCCCAGGTTTACGCTTTAAAACTCAAATTTTGACCAGGGAGAACATAAAGCACTGTCTTTATTAAATGAAGTTCAAGGGAACAGCTCATAATCACACAGGATATCCAGGAACATTTGCGAGACCAAAAACACCACCATTGCAGTTTTCACCAGCGCTCAAAGACAGCGATGCCCCTTGGCTGGCACTTCACGTTAGTGCAACCGAACTCCGGGAAATCCAAATGCAAGAGATGTGCATGCAAGACTTCATCACCTTACCCTATGGAGTGTTCAAAGCGGTTGTGAGAGGCTCCTGGAAAAACAAAGTAAGTGCCACCCAGCTGCTTAATGTATCGGAGGCGCTGAAACTGAGGCGTGTCGATGATACGAACAAGAAGCGGATGTATTTCAATGTGCCCATGAATTGGATCGTTAAAAACCTACAAAAGCCAAACAAAATAGTGTAATCAACATTTAAAATTTGACTTTGAAAGGAAACAGGCACCAAGGTAAAGGATATCTAGAATGGTCAGGTATTTGGTGGGAGAGGGCAACTGTTTTGTTTTCTCCTGTAAAACAGCCGTATCCCGCCTACCCTATATCAAGATTTATCCTGGAGAACTACTTAAGCATGACATCAAAAAACCAAAGCTGTCTATTTCAGAGGGCAAGGGAATTAAAGCCAAAATCTCTAAAAATGTTATCTGCACCTGTGTAATTCCAAAACTTAACACTTGAGAAAACTGCTGTCTTTATTAATCTGCTATTCCAGTTAAAGCAGGGTACTGCAATACATGTCTGAGATATCCAATAAGAAGTGTTTGGTTTGACACTGTTCATGTTTTTTAAAATCAAGTGAACTTTTGCAGAGTGGAAATTATGATTCTTACCTTTTTCGTAAAACAAACCGCAAAACCCAAGATAACTGAAACATGAAAGAAGTACTCCCTGATCATCCCTAAGCACAGCCATCTGAGTAACTACAGTGACCTACTAGAGAAGATAAACACACACATTTAATCCTTGCCTCAAAACAGCAGATAAAACCATTTCATCACACACATATCTTGGTAAAATACTGAGGCAAATAAGGTTTTCCTCTGTTCTCTCTACTCTCGGTCTAAGAGTCAGACTAGAGCTGACAGGGCTCTAGCAGATGTGCAGACTACTACGGAACGCGTGCAGCCCTGGCCTGAGTTAAACCAACATGCAGCACTGTGAGAAACTGCTGCACACAGCAAACAGCAGAAGTGAGGAGGAGTCTGTTAACCCAGGCCTGGGGCCAAACTAATAAAAAGAAACAAGGGGAGGCTCTACACAGAGAAGTGTGAAAGGGGAGCTTCTCAACACATTTCAAACAGCTCATCTGCTCATTCAATCTCTCCCAACCGCCAGGTGCCCACATAAAGCTCGTAGCTGATGATTTTAACGATTCTTCTGGTTACTGTGGTTTTTCAAAGACCACCCGCTATCAAGGAGAAGGGCTCGGAGTTTGCTGCTCTGCAAAGGAAAGGCATCACCGCAGCACCAGCTGGCACCACCAAGCCAAAAAGGAGGGGAGGCAGAGACAGGGAGAGAGACGGCGCTGCGCAGCGCCAGCGAGGCCCTGGAAGCGATGTCCTCCCGACGCGGCGCTGGGGCTACCTTCATCACGTCCACGTGCTGCTGTCTCAGTTTGTTCAGGCAGGCCAGCACTTTCAGTCTCTCAGCTGGAAGGCTAGAAAGGAAAAAAAAAGACATTGAGAGCAAAGTTTGCAATGCATTTCCCTTTACAATTTGCAGTACATATGGAATTACTTGTGGAAGTTCACATCACACTGACATTCGTTGACTCTTTTATGGAAATACATATTTCTGCAGCTTTTTCAGAAAAATATTGACAGCATTTATCCTTCTAAAGTCAAGTATAGAAGGAAGAGAACAAATAGCTACAGAAGCTGTTTGTAAAGCAGTGTAAGTGCTTCTCCCACTTATACAGAACTGAGAAATAGAAACGCCAGGAAATACACAACTTTTTCGTCAATTTCTTTTAGGGAAAGTCACATTTGGGGATAAGTCCTTCAAATTTATGGGAAAGACAACATGCAGTCCCTGAATAACTGACATTTTTTTAAGGTTGAAAAATCATTTAAACTAAAATGTCTAAGTACCAATAAGCGATTTTTATAAAAATTTCTTTCAGTCAGTCAACTCTGTATTAAAAGAAGTCTTATTTTGCCAAATTAACTGGAATTTTACATAAATTAATTTCAACTTCAACAGTGGAACCACCAGAGTTTAAAAGATGCTCTAATTTTGTTGAGAACTGATTCTTCGATTTCGTAAAGATATTTTGCTGTCTTTTTTAATAAATTACTAAAGGTCCCCTTCACAACACACACGTAAACTTTCAACGCAGATACTCTGCTGTAGCCACGGTAGTCCAAGAGCACTAGCAGGACAAGTCTGGAGGGAGAGATAATACACTCTATTACACCCACTTTTATTACTCTGTCTGCAAGCTTTGTCCTTGAGCAAAATGGTTTCCACCTCAGTATGACAGCAAACATTATCAGGAGAAAGTACAATTTGCTACCTTTTGTACACGTCAGCAGTTAACCACCCTGAGATCAGTTTTACATCAGTCTTTCAATTTAACAGGAAGCAATACTACAAAAGGTCAACTACTAGCAAAAAATACTGCTTGATGCACTATGTATTTTCATCCGAATCATTTCATAATTCACAATCCATAAAATACTAAAAGCATATGATGTCTGAGCTGCTGGTAAGCCGTTTTTGTCTTAACCACTTAGTATCCCTTTCCCTAACAGTGAGCTTTTGGGCTGCAGCCTCCGCTGCTCACAGACTGTCACAAGTCTTTAGCTGCCCCCACTTGCAAGCAAGACGAAAAGCACCAGTGGTGATGCTCAGACCAGCGTGTTACTTCACATCCCAAGCAGCTCAGCCTGTAGAAACAGTCACAAACCCCCAGATACTTACAAGGGGGTTCCTGAAAGAGCCCACTATCTACAGGGCAACAGAAAGCAGCTAACACTGAGGACAAGAGGAGGATCACCTGCATCTGCCCATCCTTCTTGCTCTCTGCTAAGAGAAGATGAACTTTGGCATGGTGGAAGAGCCGAGGAACCCTTCTGCGGCCAGCAAACCAGAAGCTTGTACACACCTATCCTTACGCTCCCAGAAAAAGCAACTGCAACTGCTCTTTGAGGTCTGCCCTGAAAATGGGACCAAGAATATTCAACTGCTGCTTATGAGAAACGTGTAACCTTTCCGACCACAGGTATGGGTAGCTCCGGCAGGACTAGCGCTTGGGATGGTAACCAAGCACCTCCATCACCACCCTCATAAACAGTTCAGGGACAGCAAAGTCAGAAGCAATCTGCTTCCAGCCATCTACATTCATTTTACTTCTGTGGAGAAGTTCTCTCTCAAGACACTTACCTAACATGCAGAACCACACCTGGACTAGAGCATCTTCGCTCCAGCAGACTTGAAAAATTAACACCCAAACTTGATGTACAGACATGACCCCCACGTTCTTCATTACAACCGAGGTCTTCAGTGGGTATCACTTCAAAGCATGCTAATAATGGCAATCAAACATCACAAGCATGCTTTTGAATGAGCTGTAATGCTGCAAGAGGTACAGCAGCACCAGCATATAGTCATGCAATAGACCTCAGACAACAATTGCCCCAAAAGATACTCTGGGTCACGCAAAGCACATGAGGTAGGACTTCATGACATTTTTGAGAAGGTGAGGCAGTGCAAAGCAGCACCCAGCATTAAGCAAGGGACAGCACTGCTGAGTACAGGGCACAGCCTGTTGGTTTGAAGCACCTGATTATACTTTTAAATGCCACAAAAACTCAGGAGTGAGGAGAAAATTAACTGGAAAATAGCTAGGTACGTAAGGAGGAAGGTGTGTGGGCACCTACCGTCTTGAGAAATTACCAGTGACTGCAACTACAGGAACAGCAGAGAAAGGACAGCTCTGTACTACTGACGGTACAGTCTATTATACAACTACCCTATGCAAACATTGTCCACAAAGAGCATAGCCCAATGTGCTGCTTTGCTCCAGAAACTCACCTCCAGCAGGGCTGAATTAAATGGGGCTAACACCACTGTCTGCACTGTATGACACATCTGCTGGAGTCACCCCCGGGACGGATTGGTGCTGCACACAGGTGAGAGAGCAGCAAAAGGAATAGGCCCGACCAGGGAGGCTGGGACGTCCCCGCCTGACATACCACATCACTGGCCTGTGTGTCTTGTCGCCTTGCCCTGCCTCCAGGAACACTAAACTTTGTTTTGGGTTTGGCCTCCAGATGACAAAGCATGCTGTCAATACAGTCCTGGCGTGACTGATCACCTGAACGTCGCACCACAGAGAGCTCTCTATCCTTCTTCAGATAGGAAACAACAGCAGGGGATTTTTCACCTGGTGTCTACACAATAAGGCCACCTCAACCAAGAGATTACACACAAATCATGTCTTAGTACTGTGGTTTTCCAGGGCTCTGCAGCCATCGTTCCTCCAACAGCGAAAGCAGCAATACTGCAGGCCATCTTTGAAAGGGTGAGAACTGACACTTCCCCATCCATTCCCCTCCACCCTCCCTGCTTTGCCCACACCCTCCCTCAAGCCACAGGTGACAAGGATGAGAAAACCCCTTTCCTGCACCCGTGAGGAACTTCACTGTTCCAGAGAGGTCAGCCAGACAGCTCTACTCATCATCTGTATCTGGCATGCAGCGTGCCGCACGCCACACAAAACATCCACTTCCAGGAACTTGAGAACACATAGGAAACCCATAGCACTGTCTCCAGGCCCCTGTCCTCCCAAGCTCTCCCCACTGAATGTCCAGGAATGTCAGGGAACTAAATATACGCATTCATTATCAGCCTGTCACAGAGAAATGATGAAAGTTACTGTAGGACACAGCATGCAGTCGAAAGACACATGTAAAAGGGATCATTCTTTAGTGCAAAGTTGAGATGTTTTAAAAAAGCAGAAGGCTCTAGCAATTTCTCATCCAACTCACATTTTCAGCTTAACAGAAACAAGATATCAGATCTCACCGAAGGAAACACCTTATAAAAGAAAACCCACAAGCATGTCATTCCACACCCCCAGCACCATCCACTCTCCATACCGACTGAGAGCTCTTCACAGCCGTTTGACTCCACCGCCTGCACCACAGGCTTAGAGGGACTTCCTCGCTGCCCCGTCCTGCCTGCCTACGTTCAGCACTAACAGAGCCTGACCTCCAAGTTTCTGACAACCCACAGAGCAGCCTGCAGATGTCTGGTGTGTCCGAGCGTCTGTATGGGCACTTGATGCTCAGACAGCCAGCGAGGTACTAAAAGCAACCAGCCTCCTGACAGTCTCTGAACAGAAACTATACATCCGCTTGTTATTTCAATTAGACAATTACCTCATACTTCAGAAACAAACAAAGCCTTTAGCTGCCTTCCTCACGATACCACCCGATTTCTATCTGCACACTTCAAACAGCTGCAGTTAAAACCCTTCTTCCAAAGAAACCAAACATACCTTAATGACTCCTGCCAACATCTTAACTCCTCCAAAGCACAACCCTTCTGCCTTGTCATCTCGAGTCACACCAGCTCTTATTTCTCTACCGATGGCCACACCCAGACGCCCGCTCTTTCAACTCACCCTTTGCAAGTCGCAAGCGCAGCCGGGATGTCTCAATATAATAGAGAGGGGGCCCTTCATCTCCCCCTCACAAGAGAGAGAGGGTACGGTGTTAGCTCTGACAAGTTTTCAGCCAAGGAGCCAACCTGTACACCAAACTACTCAAAACCCCCAGCAGACAAGCACAGCTCTGCGCTTGTGTACGCCTGCCAGATAACCACACTCCACACTGCCTTAGGTCCACTAACCACAACATTAGCAAATAGCTTAAGCGGAACAGTTGGGTTTTGAGAGAAATTTGGATGAAACAGTGTAAACAAGGTCAGCAAAGGAGTAAAGACATTCAAAGACTAAAAAGCACCAGGAAGTATGTGGTGAGCAAGCAGGCTCACATCCCAGGAGAGGTGAGCAAATCCGACCCCAGTGGGGCAGAGAAGGGGCAGCGGGGGCCCTTCAGACATGTAGGCCAACAGGATCCATTTATACTCTCTTCTGTTTCAGAAGAGCAAGAAAGTATATTCACCACCAGAAGAATTACAAGGTTTTTAGGACCAGTCATTTCCCTCACTACTGGGAACAATCCTTTACATGTTTTAAGACAGCATTCAGTTTTCCTGTGCTCGTGGCAGGTGACTGCTACCGAGCTGGCAGTAAGACTTTGTCAGACTGCCTGCTCCCCACAGCCAAGTGCTGCGGCAGCTCACAGTGGCCACTGAGCTCTGCCACTCGCCCACAGGCCCGTATTCTGTCAGGACACACAACAAAATTTCTTTTCCATAACAGTCCACCCTATTGTAGCAGGCGCAACAAACAGCAAAGCCCCAGCAACTGTTGCAAGATTAAAATTTCAACGTCCGGGATTTGTCTCAGGGAGATGGCTGAAACCCAGCCTCCACAAAACAGCACCTACTCACTATTTTAAAAATTGTTAGTACTGTCGTTACTAGAATCAGAGCAGCATTAACTTTAGGCTGAGAAGAAAGTTCTCATCAAAACCTGTGGAGTTTACACTGGTGTTCCTATTAACACTTAAAAGGTTATTGTGCTACCGGTGGTATTTTCATTAAAGCTTTTTAAATGGATTTTTTTGCCTCTCAAGGTTACTGGGCAACTAGCTGCTACATTCCGGGTGGCGCTGGCTGTGCCGGGATCAGCAGGGGAACTGGTAAACTGTTCTGGAGGATGCGAGATCAGCCACGCAGAACTCGTTCCATCACGTGCACCCACTCCGGCTGTCCTTACAGCCAAGCTCTTGGGCGTTTGGGCTGGAAACGGGACAAAGCCGTCCTGTTAGGTCAGGAAACGTCTCCTTCTCCCGGAGTTCGCCATCGCGGACGGGGCCTTGCGAGGCAGGGACCCGCCCGCAGCAGTGCCTGGGACGCACACAGCCGGCGGGGACCGCACCGCGATGCAGCCCCTCGCTAAACGCCCTCCTCCTGTTTTAAAGGAGAGACCGCCCGAGGGCGGTGGGGACCCCCCGAGGGCCCGCCACACCGGCCAGAGCCCGGTCTGCACCGGAGGGCCCGGGGGCTCCCCCAGACAGGGCGCGGGCCGCCTCACGGGGCTGCGAGCCGGGGCTGCCTTCCACCGCCCTCCCACCCCGGGGCCTCCCGCGGCCCGGGCCCGCGGGGGCGGCTCTCACCAGACGCGGGTGACCTCGAGGGCGCAGGCCGGCAGGTCCAGCAGCATGCTCCCGGTGACTCCGCTCTCTGCGGGGGCAAGCACAGCGTCAGCGGCGGGGCCCGGCCGCCTCGAGGGGCTGCCCGGCCCCGGCTGCCCCGAGGGGCTGCCCGGCCCCGGCCCGCCGTTACCTCGGAAGCGGCGCAGGAGGCTGGGCTCGCCCACGCCGCAACGCGAGAGGTGCTGGCAGAGCCGCTCCGTGTCCCACAGCCGCGGGTCGCAGCGGTCGCTCTCTGCCGTGGGGCCGCGGGGCCCCTCAGGGGAGCCCTCACGCCGCGCCCGCTTGGCGGGAGCCGCGCCGCAGCCCGCCGCCGCCGCCGGGCTCCCCATCCCGCCGCTACAGCCGCCGCCGCCGCGCAGGCGCAGCGCCCGCTCCGCTCGGCAGGGGGGACCGGCGCCGCGGTGACGTCAGCGCCCAGCGCTGCCCCCCGCCCTGCGCCGGCGAGCGGGAAGCGCCGTGTGGCGGCGGGCTCGGCGGGGCTCCTCAGCGACCCGGCGCCCCCGCCAGCCCTCAGCGCCCGCCTTTCCCCTCACACGGCAGGCGTGGACGTGGGCTTCGGGGCTGGGCGCTGGCTGGGCCCCGCCGGTGGGGGCGTCTGCCGTTGACGCCGGGTCGCGACCCGGGGGCAGAGGCGGCGGTGCGGGCTCGGAGGAGTTTGGAAGGCGAACCACAGGCAAAATTCCCCGAGAGACCTGCGCCCTCCTGCCAGCACCCTGGGGCAGCTCGCCAGGCCTCCCTGGCACCCCCGTCACAGGCGCTGCCCGAGGCGCCGGCACCGACGGTGTTGACACCGGTAATCCCGGCGGCCTCCTCCTCACGCTCCCTGAGCCTTCCCCGTTCCCGCTTCCTGGCACCCTGGGGCCCGGGAGCACCCGCGGGTTATCAACGCTGGAAGCGTAAAGTAGCTCACAGTGACCTGTCGTTGCAGCGGCCGTCTCCCTTGCATCCGATGGAGGAGGCTGCTTTCTGCAACAAGCCGTTTTTCACACAAAACCGTAGATCGTGCCAATGGAGCCGTGGAACAGGCAGAGCTGCTGGAGCCAGATGAGCGATCCTCACCACAACGGCAGGTTACTGTGAAGGATTCAGACCTAAGTACCTGGAAACCAGCACCAGCAAGGCCCGTTCATCATCCCAAATCCCCACTCGGTCACAAACATCAGCCTCCACGAAGGTGCTCCCAGAAGACATGGTGCCACAACACTATTGCCCTCAAACAATGCTGCTGAAGACACCCTGTCGTGGTTTAACCCCAGCCGGCAGCTAAGCACCATGCAGCCGCTTGCTCACTCCTCTCCCCTGGCCCCAGTGGGATGGGGAGGAGAATCGGAAAAAAAAGTAAAACTCGTGGGTTGAGATAAGAACAGTTTAATAATTGAAATAAAATAAAATATAATAATAATTGTAATGAAAAGGAAGATAACAAAAAGAGAGAAATAAAACCCAAGAAAAGACAAGTGATGCACAATGCAGTTGCTCACCACCCGCTGACTGATGCCCGAGCAGCGATCCGCACCTCCTGGCCAACTCCCCCCAGTTTATATACTGGGCATGACATTCCGTGGTATGGAATATCCCTTTGGCTAGTTGGGGTCAGCTGCCCTGGCCATGCTCCCTCCCAGCTCCTTGCACACCTGCTTGCTGGCAGAGCATGGGAAACTGAAAAGTCCTTGGCTTAAGATAAGCGCTACTTCGCAAGAACTAAAACATCAGTGTGTTATCAACATCATTCTCACACTAAATCCAAAACACAGCACTGTACCAGCTACTAGGAAGAAAATTAACTCTATCCCAGCTGAAACCAGGACAACCCAAACCCAACTTTTTCAAGATCTCGTTCCCAAGACATCACAAACAATGAAACCAGATGCACCCCAGCTGCCAGACTCTCAGTTGCTCACAGCCATGACAACCGGACACCATGGCTGTCACATATAGAGACACACGTGCTGGTTTCCAGATGCCGTGTCCACAAGTAACGTCCCAACATGCATGAAATCAGCTCTGCTGTTAAAGGCCTCTGCGTGCCACAAAGGCCCCAGAAAGGGCCTGAGACTTTGGCTCCCAAATACGGACCCCACAGAGCGCAGCTGGCAAAATCCCCGCTGCCTCGGTCCATCCCTGGCAGCCTTCTCAGAGATGCACACACCACACGTGAAGCTCACACGTCGGTGCCCCTGATGGACTGGATATTTGCACCAGCACAGCTTTTGGGGGGAGCCCACTCACCCCCTCGCTGCTCCCAGCAACCCCACGGACTGCCCACGGACTGTGGTTGTGCCAGGCACCTCCTCCTTGCGGACAGCCTGCCGCTCCGCTGCCGTCACCAGCACCAACAGGGACATTCCAGGAGTTCCAAACCCCCATACACCTCTGAGCTCCCTCCATGCTTCAGCAGTTCTGCGATGCCCGGCACAAGCTGCGGTTACCGTGATGCTGCACAGGCTCCCCGGGGGGATGGTTACACGTTATCCTTCAGCAGTATGCACACGCGTGTTGGGTTTACGTGGCAAGGTTTTGGTAGCAGGGAGGCTGCAGGGGTGGCCTCCGTGAGATGACACCAGAAGCTGCCCCCGTGTCGGGCAGAGCCAGCCTCAGCCGGCTCCAAGATGAACCCACTGCCGCACAGCTGCAGCTGGGAGAGAGAGGAGCGAGAAAATGTGTGAAAGAGCCCTGAGGCACCAGGGTCAGAGAAGAAGGACGGGGAGGAGGCACTCCAGGCGCCAGAGCAGAGATTCCCCTGCAGCCTGTGCAGGAGACTGTGGTGAAGCAGGCTGTCCCTCTGCAGCCCATGGAGGACCACAGTGGAGCTGATCCCCACCCTGCAGCCCATGGAGGACCCCACACCGGAGCAGGTGGAGATGCCCTTAAGGAAGCTGCAGCCCATGGAGAGCCCACACAGGAGCAGGCTCCTGGCAGGAACTTCAGCCTGTGGGGGGGACCCCACGCTGCAGCAGGGGCAGAGCGCGAGGAGGAAGGAGCAGCAGAGATGAAGCATTACGAACTGACCCCAAACCCCCTCCCTGTGCCGCTTGCGGAGAGAGGAGGTAGAAAAGTCAAGCGTGAAGTTGAGCCTAGGAAGAAGGGAAGGGTGGGGGGAAGGTGGTTTCGTTTTTGTGTCTCATTATCCTACTCTATTTTTAATTGGCAATAAATTAAATTAAACTTCCCCAATTCCAGTCTTTTGCCCATGACGGTAATTGGTGAGCGATCTCCCTGTCCTTATCTTAACCCATGAGCTTTTTCACTGTATTTTCTCCCCCTGTCCTGCTGAGGAGGGGGAGTGAGAGTGCGGCTGGGTGAGCACCTGGCAGCCAGCCAAGGTCAACCCACCACAACACATTTCTGGGAATTGCTGTGTTCTCATCACGACTTCCCCACCACAGTTCAGATGTGTAGAAAAGAAAAGAAAAAAAAAAAGAAAAAATTCATCATCTTAATAACAAAAAGCCCTTTCTAGGTTTTTCTGCAGGTCTCCATATGGAGCAGAGCTTATGTGTTCTACTGTCATGCTACAGTAATTTGCTTTTGTAAGCAAATATTCTGCTTTCTCAATTCTCAGCTCTTGTTAGGAAAGTGCACTTAATGCTCGCTGCCTGTTTCTCATTTGGCTGAGAGTCTCTCTCCCTCCCCTCTGGGTCTGCCCGAGATTTCCATCAGCATCATGCCCTCACCATCTGAAATGAAACTGTCTGGCTGAGAGTCCCACCCATTTAGAGGAAACACTCCTCCTTCTTGGAAGAAACCTTAGGAGACAAGAATAGGCCAGATCCATTAAGGAACACGACCATATGAAATAGCCTCACACCTTCTCCATTTCCCCTCTCCCACACAAGTGACACCCAAATGTCACTGGCGCTCGTCCTTTTAAGGAATAATTCATCACCTGTCCATTCCGCACCTCTAGCGGTGTCAAAAGCCGCCCTGTATAGCTCAATACCCAGATGATACCTAAAGAGCTTTTAGGGGAGGGGAAGGAGTTGAAGGCCATACATCCTACACACAGGCCCAATACATCTGGAGTGTCTTCCAAAAAAAAAAAAAAAAAAAAAGAATTAAAAAATGCAAGAGGGATCTCATTGCATTCGTGGCCCAAAAATAGCAAGGGAGGAATACCCTGAAACGGCAGGACATCCTTCTTGGATCAATGCAAAAACTGCTGATATTACAACACCAGATGGGCACGTGGCATAGCAACAGGATGGAGGGTTAGCAGTTTCACCCTCACTAGTAGGAAGAAAAAGAAAACAAGATACTACGCTAGGCAGGGCGTTGTTCTGAGCAGCACTAAGTCCCTAGTAACCAAACAAAGCACGTGAAAACAGGGAAGGGAGAAAAAGCGTTTCGCTTTGCACTTGTTTGCATGCAATAGAGGCAGCCTGAACGCCCTCCCCGCCCCTCCCGCCGCCGCACACACAGGAAACCCTGGTTTAGCTCTAGGCGTGCAGCTTGGTGCAGAAACCCCCAATGAATCCAACAGGAGCCCCTGTGATGACAAACATAAAGCAAGGCACATGTTAAAAGTCGGGATGAAGAGGGATTATTCCTGTGTAAGGTCTCATTTTATTTTTTTCGCTTTACATGTTTCTAGTAGCACTTTCCTGGTTTTGCTGGACTCCGTGAAGCAACACTACAAACTCCCTGCTGGAAGGTAGCACTGCCAAGGAACTGAAAAGTTCACAGCAAAGCCATCCGTGACTTGGCGCCAGTTCCTTCCACAACCTCATCTGCTTGAGCCCTGTATTTACACGTTGACTAGCGGAAATTCTTGTGACTAAGCTCTTGCAAAGCTGTTCTTCTGTTACTGGGAACCACGATGGGTGACACGTAAGAGAAGGCAGAGAGGATGCTTGCAGTAAAGCTACTGCGGCTTAAGTTCAGCGTGCCTCAGCTGAGAGGCAGCACCTGATTTGGGGAGCACTGCCGTGGAGCGCACACGCAGGGTCAACTGGGCTCCCTTAAACCAAAGGCTCCCGTTACTCAGGTGTATTAACCTTCAAGACGAGGCACTGCGTGAGCCCCGTGCCCATCAGCTCTGCCCAGCTTTCTAGCTCGGATGGAGCGTGGCAGCCGCGAGCCCTGGCTGCGGGCAGGTTGGGAACGGCAAGTGTAATCCACCTGACTCACCTGCCGTCTAATACACTCCTGGTCACTCGAGGAAGTTGAAAAGTTTTATGAGTTTGGCATCATGTTCATCTGACACGTTTTTCAAGAACTGCTACTTGGGTGATGAGTTATGTGCTTATTGTAAACTTTGGAGATTATGGTAAACTCAGTTTCTTTGGCCCTGAGACAGATTTAGACACGTTCAGCTTCTTTGATCTGAGATCCCAGCACTTCTTATACCCTTGCAGTTCCTTCATAGCACCTCCTTTTGTGTCCCCTCTTTTCAGTTCTTACTGCTCCTCAGGTTATCGAATAAAAAAACCCCTTCATGAGTCACAGGATGGAAATGTAAGAAGAGTATTTCCTAACAGGAAACTAAATAGAAAATCAGTTTCAATTCCCCACACTGCTTAATTACACTCTAACCACAAATTTTCTTGAGGCCACATCTTAGCACAACGCTTGGCATGTGGCAACCTAATATTAACATACTGCTTATATGTAAAGTGCTAGCAGATTTATGGTATTCTCCCCAGTGGTGTTAATAACCTTTTAACTTTGACTCTCTGGAAAGCTGACCTGTAGTAAACATGGAAGCTCTGAATCCACTTCAAGCAGCGTTAAGGAGGCGGTATTTTCAGTTGGAGAACTAGTGAAAAATCCATCTGGCTGGGGAAAACCACCGTCCTAGCAGATAGGAAGCAGTTTGCAAGACTTGGATACAATAGCCTCATTTCTCACTTCACGCTGCTGCCCGCAATGCTCTCCCCTCACTGGCAGTCTTATCTGCAAAAGGAAGTTTACAAAGACAAAAGCCAGCCACATTTTCACAGCTATGCCCCTCAACCTCCCTTTGGGTTGGTAGCTACAGTTTAAGTCTTTTAAAACGAAAGTTCTGGTGTCAAAAAAGTCATTACAACTCAGTCTGCACAAATTGGCCTACTTTGCTTCTTCCCCTAGAGCAGACACACAAGAGCTATTTAAAAAGCTCTGAGTTCATGCCGGCTTTACGCTTATCTGTAGCGACAAAACCAGGAGGAAGCCAGCTGGTACAAATCCGAACCTCTCCAAAGCTGGTTTTCAATACACTTGTGCATCTGGGAGGGCAGCCAGGACCAGCACGCTGCAGCTCGTGGCTGCAGGGCTGGGAGGAGGAGAACTAGGAGCCCACAGCGAGTAACAGCTCACCTGTGCTGCAGTCACACCTCCCTCTGCGGGCACCTCACCCATCACTGCAGGATTTCCTCCTTTTCAGTGTTTTTCAGTTACTTCATGTAATGTCTTACTCACCTTCTCCTCCCAGAAACTGCAGCTGACTGAAGCGCAAACAGTACAGAAATCTCAGGAGGAAACTTCAGACAGATCACATGAAAGATGATGAATTTAAACTGAAAAAATCCCAAAGAAATTTGAGGGAGCATAAAAATGATTAAGGCCTTTGACATTACAAAAAATGTAGACAGAAGGCATTGTTTAATGAATTACCACAGAAAGACCACAGAAAATACAGCGACACAGGTTAAAAGACTTTTTAATTATTTATTATAAAATACATATTTACACGTGAAGGCACTTTGAAACCGTTACAAAATTTTCATATAAGCTATTGTTTTAGCTGTTCAACAAGTCCAAAAATATTTTTTCCTATCATCACCTAAAAAGGTGAAAAAATCTGAACTGCATCCAGTCGTAGTACATTCATTTTTCTAATGAAAAACACTACTCCTAATGATAACTAATAAGGATTTTAGCACCATCAGTTTTCTACAGTTTCAGAGAATACAGTAACTGTGGTGAGCAGATACGTGAAGAGAGATCTGCACGTGATGCTGAATTAAAACCAAATCAACTAAACTCTCGTCATACAGTATTGCTGAAAGACTTACGCCATTAAGCCTGATCGTACGTTTCCCATCCAGAAAGGCTGCAATCCTCCATGCAAATAGAGCAGACTCTGCCAGCAGCCAAATCGAGATTCCCCATTTCCCCCACCACACGGGAAGCTTTTAGGGACTGGAGCACACATGCTGAACAGTTATCGTTGTAACAGCACCGATGAGCAGATCAAGACAGAAAGGTTGTTTCTCTTGTACTTTTTATCTCAAGATCTGAAGACAAATATTAAAAATTGAATAAAATTAAAGGAACTGAACAGAAGAATCTACATGAAACCTAGTCCACTGTGTGGATATTTCCTGCAGCTCTCTACGGTCAAACCTTTCAGAAATAAGCACCTTTTTTGGAAAGTTAAAAAAAAAAAATCAAATATTTAAGTAGTTAATAATTCAAAAACAAATTACAGAGTTTGTAAACTTTCTACTCACTGCTGAGTAGGGTCCCTGCACAGGTACACTTTTAAGTACACTTTTCCTCCATCATTGCTGGCCAGATTCCTTAGCTGAGACTGCTTGAAATGATTGCAGTGTTCTTCCCTGGAACTGTGGTACAGCAGATCTTGCAGCATATACTAAACAAACCAAACAATGAAGTGAACAGAGCTCCTTAAACAAGTCCTATGTAATCGTTCTATTTTTTTTTTTTCAGTTCAATATGCACATAAACTGAAAAATACAGTGCTGAGACGTTTCTCTATGGCTCTAAACTAAAATGCAATTATGAAATAAGATCAAGCTACTGATTTACAGTAATGAATAAACCTTGACTTTTCTCCATTTTGGTAAAATAAACCCTACCAAATCCCTCAGCGTTAAAAACTTAGTTACAAGAACTGGATGCTGGAATTTACACATTTCCAATAAATCCAAGCCTTTAATAGCTATTAAAAAACCATATATACAAACATGCCTTATCTGATGGGCTTACATTCAGTGTAGATACTACACAAGAGGCTAAGATCTTCAGGAAAAAATAAAATGAAGAGATACAATTTGTTAGATGACTTTATGCATTTGAACAGCTGTAAGATGGCCAAAGCCCCAGCTGTTTTTCAGCTGTAACCAGCTTGTACTTCTTCATGGGTAAGCTGCAATATGTAGGAACAGCTTCTACAGCAGGGTTGCCATCAGGCTTCCAACGGGAAAGGAGCAGCTCCCGTGGCAGCATTCACTGGCTCGAGAGAAAGGTAATTCAGACTCACTGAACCGTATCTCAGTGCTTTATCAGATGTCAGCGTCCAATGTAAGTCACTGCTGTTTGTACTTTTTGATTATTGCCTTTGTTATCGCAAAAGCTGTCTGATCCACGTCGTAGCGTACACTTTTACTGAAGTTCTGGCAGGAGATGGAGCGCGGCACAAATCATACAGTTCAAAACGGCTCAGCTCTTCCTGAGGCTAAGTGATCAATCTTTTCCACTCCAGTTACTCCACAGTAAAATAATGCATAAAATTCCACATTCTTTTAAAATAAGGCACTTTTAAAGTTTCTTCCCCAAATACCAAAAGCTTGAGGAAACTGAACTGACTTCACTCATTTCCTTGTCATTCTTATTTCAAAAATAAAACCAGTGTTACTAGAAGCTGAGTTACACTCAGAACTCACGATGCTCTAAATTAGACTTGAGAACATCCAGTATGGCTTTCTACAGATCACTCTCTTGCTAAAACTACTCAAAGAGTAACTCATAGGACAGCGTGGGCTGTGAACGAAGAGCATCACCACCTCTCATTCTCTGGCATTTACTACTTAACCCTTGCTTTTTGCATCCTGTGGAAGTCAGGTAAAAGTTCAATGTTAAAGAAACTTGGCAGTTGTCTGTATATAAAAGCAACAAATAAATAGCGCAACAGCTGTATCCAACTCCATAGCTTTTAGATCCCGCAGCAAATGGGCAGTTTTAGTGATTTGCTCTTTCACTGACAACATCCTGGAGACGTTTGAGTAGAACGTCATCATTTTCCTGGCAGAGTCGCTTCGTAGGGGATTCAGTGTCACTATCAATTGTTATAGCTCGCTTCTTACTCCTGTGTTCACCTTGTTTTATCATATTGTTGATGTCCTTCAAACTCTGTGATCAAGATAAAAAAAAAAAAATAATCACAAGTTACTAGGACTCCATTTCAAACTTTCTCTGGTTTTCAATTATCTGAGAATAAAAAGTTATTCTGAACCTCTTTGCTGAGTGAGTGATGGATTCTACATAAAGAATTCTACCCTTCACCGCAAACTGAGAGACTAGTTCAATGAAACCTCACTGCATTAGAACACATCCTAATTAGGAGATTAATTAACCCTCTCTCAAATTGACACCTTTCAACTTTTTGCTTTCTACCTTGGAAGGACTCCCATTAAATTTATACAGTAGCGCACTTCGAGGTGTCAAGCAGGCACCGTTCTTGTGAGGCGAAACGTAAACAGAGTGCTGTTGAGAGATCCGTCGAGGAGATACTGGCTGTTGCTTAATGTTGGGGAATGGAGATAAGGGAGGGGCTTCCATCTGCAAGAGAGGACAAATTTGGATAGGAGCTGAATCAGAAGATATTTAAGAGCAGTAACTTCACAGAAGGAAAGATTAATATACTTCTGGGTCTTCTTTAGAAGATTTTTATCCCGTAAGAGTTAAACAACAGATCAAGTATCCACCAAACAACAGAACAAATTTATTTTCCAGATGTGTTACACAGATGCTCCACAGGCATTTGAGCAAGTGGGTGTTGCATCGATATCAAGAAGCTGAAACCAGGGTTGTAAACTGAACTGCATCTGCATTTGTCCTCTTGAAAGGCTGCTAAAGCAAGTCCTCATACCATTACCTACAGCTATTTGACTTCTGTAACCACACCAGGTGAATAACAGCACAAAATTATTGACTGTCGTGGTTTAACCCCAGCCAGCAGCTAAGCACCACGCAGCTGCTCCCTCACTGCCCCCCGCTCCCAGTGGGATGGGGAAGAGAATCAGGAAAGAAGGTAAAGAAGGTAAAACTCATAGTTTAATAACTAAAGTAAAATACTAACAATAATAATAATAATGAAATATAATAATAATAGTAATGAAAAGGAATATAACAAAAAAAAAAAAAAAAGAGAAATAAAACCCAAGAAAGACAAGTGATGCACAATGCAATTGCTCACCACCTGCTGACCGATGCCCCAGCAGCGATCCACCCCTCCTGGCTGACTCCCCCCAGTTTATATACTGGGCATGATGTTCTATGGTATGGAATATCCCTTTGGCTAGTTGGGGTCAGCTGTCCTGGCCATGCTCCCTCCCAGCTCTTGCACACCTGCTTGCTGGCAGAGCACGGGAGACTGAAAAATCTTTCACTTAGGATAAGCGCTACTTCGCAACAACTAAAACATCAGCGTGTTATCAACATCATTCTCACACTCAATCCAAAACACAGCACTGTACCAGCTACTAGGAAGAAAATTAACTCTGTCCCAGCCGAAACCAGGACACTGACATATGTTTAACTGTCAGGAAAAACGACTCTGTGTCTGATTATCAGATAGAACAAAATTCCAAAATACTTTACTTACTACATGATCCTGGTTTGTGATATCGTACTTCAGTGCAAATGATTTTACTCTTCCTACATAGACTGCATTGTAAAATTTAATAAGATCTCCTCTCTCCTCTGTTCCCGACTCACTGGAGTTCTCTGCTGCGGATCGTCCTGAGGAACTGCCAATTTTCACAGACGAGTCTAACAATAAGAGAGTGCTTCAGATTTCAGAAACATAGTATCAGCAAACTGGGTGCTTCAGATTCGAACTTACAATATCCAACTGACAAGAACTCATCCATAAATCGACTAGTTAATGAGATGAATTAAAGAAGTGTGCTTCAGACAGGAGCAGGGTGTGCTGTAGGTGGTTATGAACATTAGGAGGAGCTACAAATTGCTGCTAGCAGGCTAGTGGATTATGGCTAAAAAGGCCAACATAAATATTTATTCCAAACTTGGAAATAGCTGTAGCAAAAAAACTGTAGCACAATTGACCCCTTTTCCCATGCTTACTTTGGGGAGTGGTAAAAAGCCATCTGTTGCTCTTAAAACTAAGTTTTAAGCAGTCTGACAACTCTCAGCTTTTAGGTTCTGTGACAGTTTCTAGTGATCAGCTGGCAAAGAATAGCTTCGTACTCAACTCATCTGCTGCAAGGAAGCCACGACACTCTTTGTTCAGGCATATTACGAAACGGCTGTTCAGTGGAAAGAGCTGCAGCCACACAGCAAGTATATTTCTGTTAATGTTCTCTCTCCCCTAATTAAGCCGGACCGCTACTGAATACAGCCTTCCGTTTCATCCTTCGTACTGTTTACTGCCAAGCAAAACACGGCAACACAGAATAAAGCCTCTTGCAATCAGTGCACTACGAGACAAACATCAAAAGCTTCAGCTGATACCCGTAAGGGTAACTCCTTAGCGTGCCTGCCTTGTGTCACAACACAAGCACATGTTCCTGTAAGCTGGTGTCAAAAGAGCAGGAGTTAATACTAGATGAAGGAGACATGAGCCTATTAACTGAAGAAAGAGTCTGGCAGGAAAAGCACCTGAAGAACTTTGTAGCCGAGTACATTTGTTTAACAAAACGCTGGAGCCCAGTGCCACTTCAGATGCTGTACAACATCCAGGAATTGTGTTGCTGCTAGACAGGATGCTGAACCTACAGGAGATCAGCACTTTCCTGGACCCTGGTGGAATCCTCAAAAGGCATTTAAAAAATGGCTCTAACACTCGTTCAAGCAGTTGAATCCCACCCACAGTGGGAATTTACCATACGGAACAGTCTTCTAAATTTCTGCATGCATCCTGGCTGCAGATCTGCTCTGCTCATGGGTTCGTACATGGGCTTGTGATCTCTCAGCTTCCTGACACGTCACTAAAAACGGGCATGGCACAATTTTCGCGCCTTTCTCAAATACTACTCTTATCCCTTTTCTCCTCTAACCCAGAGCAAAGAAAATACCAACTATTTAAAAGAAACCTGAATATAAGAAAACGGCTGTCTTAGAGTCACCATTTTTATTTTCTGAAACAAGTTCTCCCTATTTAAGCCTTCAGGATAGGTGATATTAAGAAAGAAACCTGTCATAATATTCCAGGCACTGTTCATCTTTCTTTGTTAACCAGTGTTGCTGTCCAAGAAGAACTACTGACACACTAAGGAAACACTTCAACCTTGAGCAATCAAATTTAAGGAAACAAAATTAAACATTTTTTCCAACTAGGAAGCGTATTTTCCATATCTAAACCACAGGAGGGCTACTGACAAGATGGTTTCTTTTACAACAATACATTTGTTTTTCTTTAATACATTTAAAACTGTAAAACTTGCTTCACTTCTCCTTATTACTTGACAGTTCAGTTCTTTAAAAGCCCACAAGTACCTTTTTAAAAACAGCAGATTACTTTGCTGTACCTACCTTCTGTCATCTCCACATCTTGGTTTGCATTTTTGTCCAGTGGGACATCGGCAGAAATATTTCTCAACAAGACACTCCTATAAACCTACGGGACACCAGGGAAAAACACTTGTCAAGGAAAACAAGGAAGTCAGAAGACTAGATGAAATCCATCTGAATAAGAATGAATATAACATTGAAGAGGATTTGAGTTTTGCCTTCTCAGCACAAACATTTGAAAAGCCACCTCTATCTGGATTTATAAAAAGGAAAGGCAATACTATTTACTCACATGGCTGTTTGCTTGTGGCTGATTTCTGTAACATTTCATTATGTCCTGAAAAGTTCTTTCCTCTTTGGTTACCTGGAAAAGAAAAGGCTATTGAAGACCAAGTGCAAGCAGCAAGGCCGGGCTGCTCAGGTCCAGTCTATTCAATTAAATTCCCTCTATACAGCTTTTTTGTATTATTATGAATACATAATTTTAAAACTTAGTTCTGGTGATGAGAATATGAGAAAACAAGCATTTTTCCTGTTCAGGCATTCCTTGTTTCTTAGCTACTAAAGCCTTTTGTTGCTTATGATGCTTAGGAATTATTCCTTTTCTGACTTTTCTTCTAGTGACACTAAAAATCAAAGGAGGGAAATATTAAGTCAAAAATGTACTTGTAAATTTGAAAACCGGACCCCTTAACTTTTCTAAACAGAAAGTGGGGAAATCCTGAACAAAACACTAGGCAGGTATACACACAATTTCAGCTTTCTTTCGTACTTCAAAATAGCTCATTTGTTAAAGGACTTCGTTCTTCAGCCATGCGTCTGTAAATTTAACAGCAGATGAGCAACAATTTTTGTAGTAGGAGCCAGGAGAGAAAGTATCGTGGTCTCTGGCTAAATTGTCAGGTCTCACACTGCACTGGAGACAGCACTTAGAAGACTGTATTTAAAAAAAACCACAAACCCCAAACTGATGAACTACATGACAAAATACAGAGCACTGACTAGTCAGTGGTTTTGCTTTTCTACAGCTATCAGTATCGATGTCAAATGAGCCTAAGCTATGCTACAGTTAAGAGCACAGGTAGTCACAACTTGAACATCAGTTTCCCTGCACAGACAGTGCCCCTCTTCATTTGCCTTCCTCAAGAAGAAAAGGTAATCCATCCCCAATGTTTTAGAGGAGCCTGGACTTAGTTTCACTTTCCTGAATTTGGGTCTGAATCAGACTTGACGGCCATTGTAACCATCAGTTCTCAAGTTTGAGTCAAGCCAATATTCCAGTTTCATAATCCAACTTAACACCACCTTAAATCAATGCTGGCAAATTGAATAAGAAAAACGAAGAAGTATGAGTAACAAGCAGCCAGCTCAATTCCTCAGCCTGAATCTTCAAAAGCTAAGAGGATTTTTGTGGAATAGAAACTTTCCATCCATACATAAGGTTGTGAGCTCCTGCAGGTTTTTGCACCTGCGTAACTCTGTAACTGTAATGGCGTTTTTAGTTCAGATTACATAGATCACGAAGATGACAAACAGGAGAGAAAAGACAAATATGGGCCTGACCAGTGCTCATTGTGCACACGCTCAGGAAGAGAACAAAAAGCCTCTCAACAAACTGGCTGGTTGATGGGAACTTTTCAGATTATGCAAAACGAGGAAAAAATATACTGGGATTTCATCTACTTCTTGGAAGGACTTTTCCCCTGCCTCCAGTAATATGATGTGAATAAAGCAATCAAACTGGAAACTGTGAACACAATTTATGTTTTCAATCGACATGAAATTCCCTGAATTTCTTAAAACTACACATTACCTTTGCCATGATATAAAAGGCACAGAGGAGGAGCTGGTCCAAATGCCTGTCCTTCATTAGATCAGCACAATGAACCAACGTGAATTCAAAGCATGTCCATATCTTCCTGCGCAAGTCATTGGAAACATCCAATTTTAAGCATAGATCACGCAGGCGCACACTTGCCAGATGATAAACCTGGAAGAAAAAGACACACAGTAAAGAGTCAAGCCAAATGAGCTTAACCTAGTCTGTAAAAATGAAAGTCCTCAAAGCAGAGCTGTTCTATATTTGAATGGTTCGTTTCTGCAAAATTTCCCCCCTCTGCCCGAGACAATGTCTTCAAAGACTAAGTTGTCAACTCTGTTCAGATGTTGGATCTCTAATGCTTATAGGAAATCTGCTTAAAAATATTATGACTATAGCTTCTATACCATAGCACTCACTCTCTATAATGGAACACTTCCAACAAGCACACCGAAGGGACATACTTTAATTATGATTAAATACAATCTTAGATTAGCAAGCTGATTTTTTTTCTCTTTTTGATTACCAAAAATCGGTCTCAAAACCTGAAATAACTATCAAGTGCAACATTAGCCTTCTTCCATTTATTTCAGAAGTTCTTGCTTCATTAATCAGGGACATTATGTTAGAAAGCAGAAAGAGTTCATTTCATTTTCACTTGCTCTACTGAACAGGAACAAGAAAGGAAAGTAGGGAAAAACTATCATTTTGAATATGATGATCACTGTAAATAGAAGGTCAAAATTTAAAGGCAAATTTAAGTGAAGATTTTAGTTCTCCTTCGTAACTAAGAGGAATATGTTGCCTACCACATGGTTTGTTAAATACATGGCTACAGCTGAAGTATTCCCCAACTGACAGTAAAGCTTCCAAAATGCAGTCCAAGTTCATGCCTGGCAGCTGGCTAATCAATTCTTAATCCATTCTCAGAGAGACAGACAGACTGTCACTATCAAAATTAAAGAACCAATAGTTCAGACACGGGATGTGGCTTACAAGTGTTTCCAGGAATTAGTTTCTGTATTAAGATTTACCTTAAAGATTGTTCAACGTAGAATTCTCTAGATTTACAGTACAGATACCCTAAAAGGGGAAAACCTCTGAAAACAACTTCTCTAGTAAGAAAATAACAGCAAAAAAAATCTTCTAATACTTTTGAGAGATTAATTTAGGCATATATTCTTTGCAGGCATTTAGGCAAGTTACCCCTGCCTCCTCCAAAGACCCCTCACACACTCCACATTGGAAATGAAAGCAACTAGAAACAAGTAATCTGGTTTCTCTGGGGCACACCCAGTTCTTAACTTACCCCTTAAATCCTTCATTATTTCAAGAAGTTCCTTCTTTCTAGAAACTTTTAGACAGCGTGTTATTCATCACTGCTTTCCGAGTCCCCATACCAGCAAGATCAGCACTACTGGGTAGACCTCAGAAAGTTGCAAATGAGAATCTCCAGGTGCAGGATCCAAAACAGTGCATTTTTGAATGAGCACGACTCAGGAGAATAACCTCATTTCTGATACGTCTAACCCTTGCAAATGTGGGAGGCAGTAAAAATAGACAAGACAAGTAAAAACTACCAATATTTCTTAGGTAGTTATTTATAGAAGCTGCTAATTAAAAGAAAAAAAAACATGAAACATTTCATGGGGAGGGGAAAGGGGAAAGTTGGATTCTCTGCAACACCGTTTCCCTTCTCCTCCCAGGTATATAAGAACTGCTCATGCCAAAGGAAAAGGTACATGAAGACTGAAAGGTAATGAAAACTGCACAAGGAGGCAAGCTGCAGCATGGCCACGAACAGAAGTAAAGCATGACTTCCTAATAAAGACACCTACCTTTCTGTAAAACAGTGCCAAGGATCCCGTTTTCTTTGGTTTGCTTGCTGATGACAGATGCACTTCTTGTGCTTGATTCACCTGCGGGTGGCAGGGAGCCTGAGCCTCCATTTTACACGGCTGACCTAAATTCATCGAAATGGGTATCAGTGTGATCCCACCCATTTCATTTGCAATACCTGGAGGTGATAATACATCCAGAAATAAACCGTTTGCTCTCCTCACGCTGCAGAGTTAAATTGCAAATCATAAATTCAATCACAAAAATTTCATACTAAAGATATCTCATCCTTCTGTACTGGATGCTGAAAAGACTCTTTGTCCTTCAGAGTCTTCAGAAATGATTAAAAATTACATTTCTGGTAATGCTTACAGGAAGAACGTGAATGTGAATGATCATTTCTAAAACTATCTGAAAGTACAAAGTTTACAAGAAATCACTATTTCTATAGTCAGTGTTCCACTTTTTTGGGGGAGGTGGGCATTCCCTTTCTTTTCCATTATTCTGCAAACCTGACAGCACATTCTATACAGTCCTCATTAGTTTCCTCCGTAGTCAAATTCTCTTGCTGAAAATCTCCTTAAATATGAAAAGTGGAGATCTTTTCCTTGCATCTTTATCTACAGGCCCAGTTTTGAAATTAAAAAAGGCTATAAAACTCATTTCTCATGTATCATTTTCAGAAATATTCAAGCATCACCCAACTTCAACAAAACAAAAATCCCCCACTATTTTGCTAACGTTAATATGTAGCCCTTGTCCAGAAATTCCAGAACTTTTAAGATTATAATAGACCAAAGTTAAGACAAACAGTAGTAAATCATTATTGGAGCTGAGAACCAGAGCATTGCTTAATCTGTGGTGAGGTGTAACTGGAAGAAGCAAGAACTCCACAACTTTGTTCGCAAGGAGGAATCCTCAGGATGCTTGTCAGATATCAGATGTCTCCACAGAAGGAGATGTCAGTATAAACTTAAGTTTTTTGGTTTGGGTTTTTTTTTTTTTTTAAATAAAGTGATACATATGCTTTTAAAAAAGAGGAAGCGATACATTTTCAAGATGCATGGTCTGTTTAAGCAGATTTTAAGAGCAAGCAAAACACCTGGTAGGGAAGAAAAACGGGAAGAATTCGTACCATGCAGTGGGATAGTAACCTTCTGTCCCGTTTTTCCTGGTACTGTAGCTGTTGTCATGGTCAGTACTGTTTGGCCAGGAGAAACCGACACATTTTCAGCGGCAATGCTTGACGCTGGAGCAATTGTCAACTTAGTTCCTTCGGTTAAAATTTTCTCCATCTGCATTTCTTTGGGGCTGTCATCTCCGAAGAGCCTTCTCTTAGCACTTCCAGCTGTAGGAGAACTGTAGCGCTCGTGAACAGAGATTGGTGACAATGGCTGCACGTCTAGTATGCAAAGGAGAAAAAAAAAAAAAACCACCACCTTAAGAGGAGCAGCTTAATAGGAATACTTCTCCGCAGGAGGGGAAAAGGCTAACCTTCAAACTACAAAACTGGAGTACAAGAAATCACTTCTAGTTAAGAACTAATCTCACAGTTCACTGTTCCTAGGCGATATGAACAAGACCTATAGTCCAACTGTCTCCTTCTATTTTGTAGTCATCCCAGACAACTCAGTTTCACAATCAGGTACGACATGGAAGACAAGAGTAACCAAGCTAATTTGCAGAGACTGAGGAACATGCAGGATTACAGATACTTACTCCAGTCTGCTTAGCCGATTAGTAATATTTGCAAGTCCTATTCCTCTGAACTCATTCCTCTACAGGAACACTGACCGCATTCCCTGGATATGCTGTCTTCTGTGTGTTCTGGCTTTTAAACTCTCTCTAAACTAACCCCAATGAGAAGCCTCCCACCATCATGCACCCCCAGTTCCTCTCAGGCTTTTCTGTTGCTTTCAAACATTTGCTCCAGAAGTAAGACTGAAGTACACAATACTAATTTACAGGCTTCTGTTCCTCTGGCTTGTTGCATTTCTGCTGAAGTCTGCTAGCCACTTGCAAGGATACCAGTGACAGCAGTTTCCTACTTCCCACAAAGCGGAAACCTTCCGGATAACTGGCCAGGTAAGACTGATTGGAGACCTTACTTCTAACTCTGCCAGGATGGTTTTCTTGGTACCAGGGGCAAATAAACATTTCCAATCCCCACCATTTTCGATTTGAAGTTAGGAGGAGTGTTTGGTACCAGATTCTCATATACAAGATAGTCTCACACAGCCCTACCCATATATAAGACACCATCTCCAAGTTGCTTTCCCTTCCATCAAACAACTAACCATAACATCTACAGTAACTGCTTATACATCTCTTTCCTAGTGAGTATTTAAAAAACAGTCTTGTAATGCAATTTGCCAAACACACACAAAAGCAGACAACATCACAACACCAATCAGTCCATAGGGCACCAGCAAGAACCTAGGGACTACTGTTTGGGATACAACGAAAGCAGCAATTCCTAACTCGGGAAGCACGAAAAAGCAACAGCAGTGCTGCCACTGCCTCTTCACCCTCATTGTCAAGAGACAGTTCTGTGCGATACCTAGAATCTGCAAAGAGTAAGGCAGTTCTTTAGAGGAAAGAATACTGCAGACAAAGTACTGTCCTCCCCTCCTGAAAAAAAAAAAAAAGTTCTCTAGGAAGGAGGAATAAATGCAGCTCTGTCATTCCATTTTAAAAAAGTCACCTAAAATCCAGTCAAACTCACTGAGAACGAAAAAAAAAAAAAACTGGAAAAATCTGAACAGCAAAGGACAATAAGCCATCAGACGACAACCCACCTGAGAGTAAGGCAACCCCTGCATCAAAACAGTGGCAAAACCTGCTCCAGTTCAGAAGTGAAGCATTATCACCAGTGTCTGCTGCCAGTAAGACACAGCAATGGTTTGACTGGAGGCATCTAGACTTCCCCTTGATCAAATAAGAGGCTTCACAATTCTGAATGCTTAATTCAGATTCAAGATTGCTTTTTGCAATTATAAAGAAGTCTAAACCCCCTCTCCTCAAGTCTGCACATTCAAATCATATCAGAAACCTTGAACATACCCCGTCTTAAACTCCCACCAAGATCTGTCCGAACCTCTTTTACTCGAGGATGAATTATAGGAGATATTGGCATCATAGGCAAATGCCCAAGCCCACTTCCTCCATTGCTTGCTTCGAAATTACTGGGAAATATTACCTGGGAAATAAGAAATGTCAGTGTAAGATTACAAATAAATGTCCCTTCTTTGTGCCAATCTATTAATAGAAGTTTTTCTGCAGCAATTGTCTCATTTGAATGGTTTTCTGTATAAAACATCAGTAAGAAAAAGAACGTGAATTTCCTAATAAAAGGAAAACAGGTAACATACTTCTTCACAGGTTGGGACCTTGTTTTCTGAGGCCTGGAGGGCATTCCAGAGTGCCGAGTCCCGAGTCCAGGCGAGACTCTCGAGAATTTGTTCCTCGATGCTGTTAAGGTGCTTCACCATGTCTCTGGAAAGTCCTTCCTCAGACCGAATCAGTACTTCAATTACCTAACGGTAACAAGACACACACACAAAAGCAAAGTCATATCTCTCATGCTTAACACTATCAAATCATTATTCGTTTCAGGATCCTGTTCAAAACTTCTCTTCAACACAGAAAGCTCCAGCCTCCTCGCATCTTCATCCTCCCCAACCCTCTTCTGATCCTTTTTTTTAACCCCCTTTTCCCAAACGCCATCCAGGAGCTGGAAATGGACAGCAGATGTCCCATCAATGCAGAATAACCCACTCCTCGGGTTTTTTTAAAGCCCCCTCTCAACATGGCTAAGCACATACAGAATGAAAGCACTAAGCACACGCAGCGCTCATCCAGCACGGGCAGCATACCTAGGAAGACATAAGCAGGTATATCTGCTTAGGCTGAGTACGTGAGAACCCCAGCATTTAAGCCTTCCTTCCTTTCAAACAAGCGGCCCATAACGAAAAGGGTTGAAAACACTGTTTTAAAGTTTCATTTAAGAAAAGGTTAGAACCCTTAGCATGTACAAATCAGGGTTGAAAAGAGTTGAAAGGGCCCTTGAAATATCTTACTTACCCCTATGCTCCAATGCAAGATCCACTTTATTTGTATTATTTCTCACAGAGGAACATTCAGCCTGTTTTTCTAAAGCTCCAGAGATGGAAATGCCATAAAACTTCCCTGGAGGACTTACTGATGTGTTTACTTATTCGTACTACAGAAACTAAGCACCCAAAGAACAAAGTTACAAATGGCACAAGTGGAATAATAAATATTGGCTCTTGTGTGTGAAGTCTTTGTGATGGCAATTTTTTTCAAGTAAGAGTGCCACAAGAATGTACGCTGAATAGCAAAAAAAATTCAAATTAAACATAAATCTCTTCCACAAAGTTGGATCTGCACCAGTGCATCTGGTGTTGATGTAGACTACCAACAGCCATGGCAATACTGACAGATTTGTTTCAGCTTCACTACTGCCCTACATCTGAGGATTAAAGAAGGAAGAAGGGAGAACAGAATATAAAACAGCTTTCCCAAAGGGTTCAATTTTTTTGGTTGTTATCATCTAAACACAACTACTTCTGATTTATTTAGGACTAACTGCAGTAAGCTGTTAGGTATCTAGTAAAAATAGGAGGCATACAGACAGATGATAAAAGGATCAAACAAGTCAAAGAACAGAAGTGACATTGCAGGCAGGGGGGAATGAGGTTAAAAAAAGAGCAAAAATAGAGAACATCCAGGAAAAGAGATTTTATGTTCTGTTATATAAAACAAGACAGAGAAGAAAATAAAATTTAACAAAGCAAGCCTGCGGTAAGTAGTAGTAGCCAAAGGCAACAAAGAATATTATTGCTATTTTATCACTAATAAGCAGAACTATAGCTTGCAGTCAATAAATAAGAATATCATCAAAATATATGCTTGAATGCTTTAGTCTACTAAAAGTGTATACGTATTAAGAACTAAAAGTTGATCAACAGCACGTTACAGTTAAGTACCATTTACAAAATGGTTTTCTTGCTTTAAGTTTCAGCTTTAACTCCGGCATTACACATTCCAGGTAATATATTTAAGGACAGCCAGAATTTAGAGTAGGCATATTACACATTAACATCAGTCCTTCTCCTACTTGATTACCTGGGAAGAGCATCATCCTCTAAGACTGTCAATCCAGTAATGTGCCATTTTTAATACAGATCCAGTCCTAAGATAGTATTTACCTTATAAAAATAGAATGGCCTGAGGTCAAGAACTTCAATGATCCAGGGAAAGGTACGAGGTGAGCTATATGCGAAAAGCACGATCTCCAAGCAGCATGCCATGAGAGAGCGGTGAAAGACATCTTGTTCCAAGAGAGCCTGAAGAGATTACAGAAAATGTCAATGATCTGAGATCTGGGAAAGGGAAGTTTGAATTTTGTGGCACTAATACTACATAGCTTATTGCTGGAGAGAAGAGCTACTGCTTTTTTCTGGCTTCCACAATCTCCTCCTTTTACAGGGAAGTTTAGAATGGTAAAGACTAGAAGTAGACTAACAGCGCCAAAACCATCACATTTTTCATACTGTGGCCAAATGAATTGGCCTCCTTATTGTGAATCACAAAGCAGAGCAAATGCATTGCTGTCTAACATGAAGTATTCATATTGTTAATTGGATACGAAGAGAATAAAAGTTATCTGTCCATAAAGTCATGATTCTAGAAGGCAACACAAATTAAGATGGTTAGTTATGCCAGAATTGTATCATTTTTAATAGCAGTAAAAGCTACATTTAGGCACCTCCCATATATTCCCCTTTTTTAACATTAACAACATACACAGACTGCTCTGTTCTGGAACTATCTGAAGATAACCCCCTAGAGAGGGTTACAAAAAGTGTTCCCCTCTTTTGCCAGTTCTTTACTTACAGTCAGATCCTTTCCATGCAGTCTTCGTGTTTCTTGCACCATTATAGTCTCCAAGATTTTATAGTACAAAATCTCTGCCAGTTTTAATCTGTTTACAGCAAAATCTGAAATTTAAAACCAACAGAGATGAAGCCCAATGCCGTTTGTACAAATGGTCTTCAGACTAAATCGATCAGTACTGGTCCTTCTCTAAGAAAATAGTGCGTGTGTATATGTATAGACTTTGCAAATCAAAAAGTATGTTCAGAAATCCACTAGTCATGGGAACAGCAGGAAATTCTAGAAACGTTTTAAAGGATTATGTATTTTAATATTTCTAGTGATGCAATTTTGCAGACAGTTGCAATAATAATTTTCCTATTTGTATTCCATTTCCTTTAAATTTTAAATCTAAGAAGAATGCAAGTTTACAATTTTTGTTAAGAGCTGCTATAGTTTCAATGCTCTCTTGGTTATCCCATTTTGAACTGCAACCTTGGTTTTACTCTGTAATAAAGTTTTATTCTTTACTGTGTTCTGTTTGGATCTGTTCTGAGTTAAAAACAGGTCCACTGTATTAAATACTTAGACAATAGTATATATGTATGCATTTCATGTGACCTGGTTTAATATTTTGAAATATCCCATGCATTTCACGTCCATACCTATATGAGATCCTGGCTGTTCATCTGTTGACTGAGTGTAGCTGCGACAGAACGTCTCACCTATTTCTTTCACTCTGCTCATAATGCTTTCCATAGGGCTGCGTGCACAAGACCTGAAGTGGAACACAAAAAGAAAGCCTTGTTTGTATAAATAAATATTCAGTTTCAAAAATACCCTCAAAAATAAAAAAAAAAACCAACACAAAAATACCACTCAAATAAAAAGAAGAGAAGCCAGTTATACTGAGCTTTCCTCATCAGGCAATAACCTGTATTACCATAGAGAACATAGGAAAACATAAAATATACAGAAATATTATTTCCTTTTTTCCTTTCCTAACGGAGTTAAGAGAGGCTACGTAGATTTTGGAACAAATGCAGGAGAACGCAAGAGCTACAGTAGCACACTTAGGAGAAAAACATACCTGCTAGGAGCAAGGTAGTAGGAAGGATGCTACAACAGGCAACCAAACAACCAAACGCATCCACGAGACCACACAAACCAGGCACGGTTTGAGGGAGTACAGGAAAGCGTTCAAAGTGAAGCGTCAGCATCTTTCCAAAAATACCTTATTTACTAGCAAGGCAGAGAGGAACTGATGAACTCCACAGTCACTGTCATAAAAAGGGGCCAGAGAATCTCTCTGTCTGGAGATGCTCTTTTTGAACGCCTCCAGATTTTCCAGCAATTCTGTATTAGAGGACAGTGGCTTGTGACTAGTGTCAAATTAAGACACTAAACTATTTTGAAAAGCTATCACTGAAATAAACTAAGGTTTCATTGAACAAAGCCTTCTAATTAACTTCAAAGTTATGTTTGCAAGCAATTTTATTTGAAAGAGAAAAATATTCAAAAGCACAGAATATTACACATGGAAAGAACTGTGTTTTGGACTATTTCTTCTAATCAGACAGTACATATCCTAGTGCTTGCTGAACTCATAACGAAGATGAGCAAAGTACTCAACACATTTCTTGAGAGGTTTACTCAACTCTTTTCCCCGTTTTAATATTTACATCTCTCTTGACAGACTGGTTTATTACTTGAACAAACACATTTTTCATTAGAGATTGCAGACACATTAATGTTTTAATTGTGTAATATAAATAATATCAAACAGTCCTTAAAAAAACAATCAAAGAAACATTCAAAATAGAAATGCAACTTGCTGAGCATTTGTAAACTTAAGAACAAGTTCTAGGAAAACTTTCAAAATACATGTAACTCCAAAGATGAGAACTAAAAGTACTATTTCTCACCTATTTATGAAGGTTGCTTTAAAGAAAACATTACTTCTGCACTTCAGATATTAAGTGCTAACACTAAATGTCCATTCTGATTAATAAAAAAAAAATCTGGAGACCTTACACCATAATACAGCAAGGCCTTAATTTGCACGGACGTTAGGCAAACACCCAACAGCTTTACAGGTATTTACTCTTAAATTATTGCTTTTTATGAGCTATGAAGCAACACTGATCTACCTTTTACTGATAAACAATTTTGTTTATACTCAACTGCTTATGCACCAACATTTTCATGTGCATTTCACTACAGCCAGCATGCAGTCATGCGTCCAGAAGCCAAAAATATAGGTTGATTTATGTGACTGGGACTCTGTCCTAGAAACGGTGATCATGAAAGGCTGGGGTTATGTTCAGTAGTCACTTATTATGATTTCCCAGTATCATACAGCAGCTATAAGGGCTGAGCGAGTGCCTCTTGACTAGGAATGCTCTAACTCCTGCTGGGACGCCTGCCCTAGGACAGACATCACGGCTCAGGGAGGAAACCAGTAAGCTGAAGCATGCCCAGGGAACAGCCACCAGAACAACTAGAGAAGTGGAAAACATGGCTGCTGCTATACAAGAGATCAGCATCGACCATAATTAGGGTCACTGCCAGGCTTATATATATATATGCTATAAAGTTAGATTAAGATATCCTGAAGTAGTACGAAGGAGAAATGGGGAACCTTTAGGCTGCTTTTAGTCTTATCTTCCCAACTCTTAAAGGCAAAGATTATAGCTTGTTGACTCTAACATTTCTCTCCTCCCCCAAAACCTCTGCCGACATAGTTACCATATCTTTTAATTGAGCCATACTTGTTTAAAATTTAAAACAAACAAACAAAAAGTGTTTGGCTTTCAAGCAGACAAACAGTGACATTAACATTAGCAAAAACTGAAGCTACATTAATACAATGGTGGTGACAAGTTGGGGGGGGGGGGGTGTCTTCAGCTATCCTTCTCCAGAAGATGAGATCATCCAGATCATCTAGATCTTTCAACTAGAAATAATACAGAAACACAGACAAAAATATTCTGCACCAAAGAAAAAAAAAAAAGTCAAATTTGAGCAAGCTGTCACAAGCATGAAAAGATGAGTTTCCATTTGTATGAGAGCAGCTGCAGTGGACGTACTTACTCAAAAATACTTATAAGTTGCTCACTCGGTGCATTTTTCAATCCAGCCACAATGTTCTGCAACCGGCTCACGCTTTGTGTTGCTGAAGCAACAGGAGTGATGACAGCTTCCTTTTCTCGTAGGTATCTTCTTCCAGTCAGGGGAGTTGAAGGTGCAAATGACCTTTTCTGTCAGACAGAGAAAAATAATAAATAAAACCAGTCAACAGAACTGTTTCAAAAACCTTTTGAATGAGCATCTCCTGCAAAATCTCTCCAAAGATTAAAATGACACCACTAGTACGCTACCTGAAGGCTGCCATGAAACCTGTGATCTCAGAACTGACTGAAAAATCAGTTAAAGTTTTCCCAGGACTCCATAAATACAAAATATAACAAATCTTCAGGCAGACTAAAATTAACTCAAAGTTTTTTTTTAAATAAAATATAGGAAAATGAGACTTTACATCTTAAAGCCTGCACATTTTTAAGCTCACTTGAACATTGAAAAATACAGGGCAAGAAAGAGAAAGCGTATGCTTCCATTCACAGTCCCCGACTGTGTTAGTTGGGTGACACAAGGAGTACGTGGCAGAGCTGCCTAGGAGAGGGTCACAGAAAATGTTCTTTGGGAAACGCTCTCCTGGTGGACCTAGAGCCTCCCCTTATCCAAAGAAGGATGTAGAACTAAGCAGATGGAGCTGTGTCAACTGCACTTACCTATTTGTATCCTGCTTTCTGGAAGCGATGCAATAAAGTATTTGGTTTTGAATTATTATAACAGACTACATTTTGAAGATACAAGGCAAATAATGAGGAAAGGTTAAGTCTGCAGTCAGTATGCATAAATAGCAATGAAGCCATTATTATACTACAGAAACTGAAGTATTTATCAATTTATCAAAATTGATAAAACTCATTCCAAATTCCTGTCTTCAATTTGCCTGAATATGAAATACACTTATATTTGGGAGAAAAAGCTAAGCTGTACGATTCATTTACACCAGCACTAGCATCTTATAATAAGTATTCTTATTTTTTAATTGACATGTGAATCAAACAGCATGTGGTTCTTTCACACAGCCAGCACCATTTTTTTCCCCTTATCCAAGCTGAAAAAGTAATCAACCAAGTGTTTTCCCACATGCCAACTTCATTAAATACATTTCACATTTTCAAACATAGTGAAACATTAACTCTGTTTATAGGCTGCTTTTTGTAATGAAGAGTTAGACTTTGGTGGGGTTTAGGTCTCAAATGTTATTTTCCATAGAATAGTACACAAGTTGACTTTTCCTGTCCTAAAAAAGGAAATATGGGGAAAACAAATAAATTAATCCAGCACAAAGGTTTCATGGTATTCTTATGGGATATAAATGAAGTTTGAACAAAACGGTAAGACCTATATATTTAGGTCTTTACTTACTGATTTTTTTTGGACAAAAACAGACTACACACGTGAAAGTGCTCTCGTCCTGTTTAAGGAATAGTTATTTACTAAATTCCACAGGAATTTTAGGAAAGAAGACATCACCATTTCTCCTTAGCAAGGCAGCATCCACTGAAGCCTGCAAACGGCACTCATCATCTTCCTCTCAGGAAGAAGTTCAAGAAATTCAAAGTCACCTCAGTGATTCAAATAGTGTACAAGGATGGAAAAACTTGAAGGAGCATTTCAAGTGAGATCAACATGTTAAATGAATCACCTTTTCAAAATGCTGCTGAAGATGACACTCCACATGAGCTCTTGCTGCCGTTTTCCCGACTGGCACGTCTGCAGGAAATTTTCGAGGAGTGCCAATTTCTTCTTCAGCATCAGCTCCAGGAAAACTCTCTCGTCGAAGTCACCCACTGTCAGAACGTACTCTTCATACTCTTTATTCAGTGCTTTGCTGAAAGAGAAGCCCAGATTTTATATCAAAGGTTAAACTGCTGAAGAGAGAGAAAAGGTGCCAGTGGAGCTAAGGTACAAAACCGAAACCAACATGCGTTCAAAGCATTTGATGCTTTCAGCAGCAGTGCTGCTTGTAAACAGAACTTCACTACCCCAAGCAATCTGCCTGCGGTCGTCCCTGCCTTCCTTCGTACTTAAAACCTCCTCTGTTCCCTCCATGATCCGCTGCAGGGACCGCTCTTCCTCCTACATTGCCACCAACATTTGGCTCTCAGTAAGAAGAGGAAAAAACAACTTTGCTTCCATCCCAGTTGCGAATAAAACAGTTTGGAAGTACTCAACTGATCAGATGTTAAATCTTTGGGTACACGGAGCACATTAACGGTAGTTGCATAAACTAGCTACATTTGATTTCCACTTTTGCCACTCCATAGCCCATAATTTTCCTAATGGTACAGCGGAAGGGAAGTTTAAGAGCTAGCCGCCTGGATTCAATTTCTAAAATCACTACTGACATATGAAAGCAAACAAATCTTTCATTTTCTTTATACCAGCTAACCCAACTGTACAACAGGAACGTTTAATCTCACAAAGGTTGCAAAGCTTTAAAATTATACTTGGGAAGCAGAATGAAACTTTTGAATAAAAATCAGAAATCGCTCGCATCAATAAATCCTGCTTGCACGTTTTTCATGATACATGAATGCTACATGAAATATCTTTTGCCTGCAAAGTGCCTTAGCAATTCAAGCTACTACTTAAGCATGTCTGTTAATGGAACATAACAACGTATTCATGATGCAAGTCATTCTGTGATCCCACAGGAAACCTGACTGTATCACAGGTTCACCTTTCCCGTGTCTTTTAGAAAAAGTAAAAGTCTATGAAAAGGTTGGACAAAGAAACAGAGAGGCTTCCATGTTTCCTTTAGATGTAAACCTACTTACAAAAGAACAGGGACTACTGTATCATTCCACATGACAGCTATTATTAAAATAATACTATTAATTTTAAGTAGAAATACTAAGAGAAGTTCACTGCTTCAAATGGATCACAGCAACACTGTTTTATATCTAAATTTGAGTGTTATCTACATTGTTAAAACAATTGAGTCTTTGCTCAAAATTCTCAAAGCAAACCAACAAGTTAAAACTCACCTTGCAAAAACAAATTATTAGGTATTTTTGGAAAAGGCAAAAAAACCCTTTAATGGATCCAGAACAAAGCAGCTGCTGTTCATATTTTGCATTTAAATTAGCTTTCAGAAGTGAATTTAAGAAGTTTCTGAAACAACTATACTTGCCTCCTACAGAAACACTCTACCTCTTTTTTGTGGTTTTGCAATTGTTGCTTCTTTTTCTTTTGAGTACTTCCGTTGCATTCACAGATTTATACACTCAATTGGAGACTGATAAACGAATCTAAAGACTTTCCCTACTTGGGTATAATACTTGAGGTGCATATAGAAACAGCTCCGTGAACTTCAGAGTCAAGGTTTTGATTTGCATTAGATTACTCAAAGGTTACAGTTGCCAGAAAATAAGGGCAAGCACCATAAAACCTGACACTAAGGAAGAAACTCTGCAGCTGACCCCCTGACGTTAGACACATCTCAGATCCAGAAAGCATTTCAGCCAGATAGCAGCTTTGATTGTCAAATAATTAAAAAACATTCGTTATTAGGAACAGGAAAACCTGAGATTTAGCATTCAAAGGTCTGTATTTTAGAAATGAAACCAAACCCCATGATTAAGAACATAAGCTGTAACTTACTTATTTTCTGTAAAATTGCAAAGATCCAACAGACATTCTCCTTTTAAGATCTAAGAACAAAAAGCAGAAATATCTCAGATAATAAAATCAAAACTGTTCCAACTCTAACAGTGTGAAGGCATGATGCTTTCAGCCAAAAAGGAAATGAGATTTAGGAGCATAACTGGACTTTTTTTTGCCTAGACCAAAGGATTACAATCCATTAGCAAGACAAACAGATGAGGACAAAGCCCAATTCTATCCAAGCTCTAGATAAACTCACTCATCAGAAACAGTACTGCTATGGAACATCTGTTCCATTGGTGGGTTAGGGACTGACCTGATGAACGACTACACAGAAACTGCCACAGAGCTTGGAAAAAGTTTCCAGGATCAAAACCAGGCAGAACAATTTGTACACCCACAACCTCAACCTCTTCCTTCCACAGCATTTTGCTCAACTCCAAGACAAGCAGGACCCACGCTACTGTGGACAGTTATCCCACAAAATTATTTCACAATGAGATTACTTTTTGCCTGAAGAAAACATTATCGTCCTCGATTCAGTTTCACACTGCCAAGAAAGGAAGCAAAAATTCTCCACTGACATAAGAAGCCAAAACACAGGGGACCTTACAGCACACATCATTAAAAGTGAGCGTAGATTCTGCTCCTGCTAAAATACATACAAAGAAAACCTGACCCAGCCCAAGTTCATTTGCCTATTAGTACACTTTCCTGCAGAACCTGCAGGATTTAAATGGTCTCAAGATCATTCACCTGAGCACTACCATGCATTCTTAAAACTAGTAAGATGTACCTTCCTATCAAACAGTTTTGAAATGTATGGTTTAAAGTAGTGTTCCTTTATTCCTTTTGCTTCTACTAAAAGCCCGTCATGCAGCTCACATAGTGTGGCAATGATGCAAGGAGGATCTTCAGAGGCTTTGATCTCTGTCCCGTGGAAGTCCGCCGGTAAGCCTGAGAACAAGGAGCGGGGCGGGGGAAGAAAAAAGAAAAAAGACAACCAACCTTCAACTTCATTTAAAAAGAAACAAGAGAACAAAGCATATTTGATTTTAAATAATCTGTCCCCACCATACCTTTAAATGATGGATTTAGCAAATCTCTTCTATTTGGACACAAAAGGGCATTTGCAAAAATCAGGTCCAAGCAGCACAGAAGCAAATGATAGGAATTTACTAAATCATCTCCAATCATACGGAAATTACCTTTAAGAGACAGCATATCACGTCAAGCAACACAAAAGAAGTTCATAACTCAGAGAACGTACGCAAACCACACAGCTAAAAAAAGCAAGCCTACCCTTAGTGTACACAAAGAGAGTCCAGCAGAAGTTGAAGAGATCTTTAACACCGCACGGCACCCGTCTATCAATGAGGAAAAGGGGGGAGAAGTCAGTCTTCAGTTCCAGGAAGCTGAAGCTTGTTTTACAGTAAGAATTTCATTCCGTTTCCTTGATCAAAATAACAGTTGGAGCCACTGTCTATCTTAATTTCACACGAAGGCACAATCTAAGCTATTTGTCCTTATTTCAGCTTTCACGAACTGACAGTCTCCCACCTCTCTCCACGGAGCGTTTTTTGCACACCATCCCCGACCTTCTGACCCTTCTGTGAGCTAACGGCTGCCTTTGGCCTGTGACCCTGGCCACGCTATTTTGCTGGTGTCACACCTCCAACAGACTCCTCCCGCAGCTGCCGGCGGTGAGATGCCAAGGGCTATATAAATTCCAGTGATGGTTTTTCCTAAATATTTTACTGAAGCATCAGTCATCCCTTCAAAATATGCAACTACCGCTTGTATTACAGCTCCTCTGCTGAATCGTGTTTGGAGTAGAGATTATCCAAAACCACGGAGCTGGAAGACCAGGGAGGACGTTATTCACGACAGCCCACAGAGACGCTAAAGCTGTGGTTACACTGATGAATGCTGCTCCAATGAAGGAACATTAACAGAGCATACCGACAAAATTTCTCCCAATAGGCAGTGGTGCCCACAAAGCTACCTGCCATACGTGAAGAGCTGTAGCAGCAGAAGTATCCTTTGTACCTGTAGACGTGGAGCTATGCTGGAGCGTTTTACCAGAACAATTATCCCCCCTCACATCCAGAGGACACACGTGAACTGGCAAAAATACCTCGCACGGACCCAGCCCGGCTCCCTCATCGTTAAGGTCACACTCTCGCTATAAAGCTATCACAGAGATGGCCGCACAGTCGGCAGGGAATACGGACAAGCTCCTTTAAGTAAGGCAGAAGTTCTGTGCGTGTCTGGAAGACGACACCACCAGTTACTAAGTTTGTCATAAAAATGAGTGCATCAGCTGTAACTTTCTTCCATTTGCGTGTTACCGCTCATCTGGCAATCACGTTAAAAATCCAGTAACGCGGAGGTCACCGTGGATGTAATGCCGCTTTGTACGGAGGGATTACGTCACGATACCAATGACCTCAGCCAGCACTTTGCCAAGACAAAATATCCCTGCGCTACTTAAGTTATTTCTGCTAAATATTTTAAGTGTCAGTCTCGCTGTATCTCAAGTTAATCCATCTCACTGTACCTCTCCCCACCACACACGGACATTCTCACTAGGGGCCAGTTTCTGCATGTTACAGTAAACTGTGTAAACAGCCACCGGATGCAAAGCTCTGCTGACACGAGCCGTACCCCATCAAGATTAGGGATACTTCTGTATTCGCTGCCTTTCAGAATCGAGGCCACAAAGAGGCTCTATCACTCCGGAACTTTACATAACTTTTTAAAGCACAAATGATGATCTTAATTTTCATAAATCTATATTAGGTATAGCCCTTTCCAGGGAAAAGTCACATTAAACCTCAAAAATACCTCTGTTTCCTGCTTCGCTGTGGTTTAGAAGTTTCTTCGTAAGGGTTTTGAAATATATCCAAAAATATTGGTTCAAACTTTTTGAAGATCACAGTTGACACTTCAAAATTTCTCTCTAGCCTCTCCACTCGCTCTCGGAATTCCTGTGGTAGATTTGACATGTCCATCCACTTCTTCATTTTGCTAAAAAACTGAATTAAACTTAAAAGAAAAAAGAAAAGTCTGCTTTATTTTGAGCTTTAACTAACTTCCTTTATTCTGAATTTTCTAAAAAGCCAAAATGCAACATATTTACTCCTTAACCACTAATTTGATCAATGTATAGGTTTAGCATTTACTTCGACAGACTCCCAAACTGTATATATTGTAAGCTTTTCACCTTTCATCACTTTGGTTTTTCTCCTTGACTCTCTTCAAGGACAGGCATGGAAACACTAATTTTATTTAAAGGCTGCCAGCATAGCTGTCAGCTAGGGGCAGGGTAGAAAGGAAAGAGCACGCACAGCTCTGCGTGTGTCGAGGGGGAGGCGGGAGAGGCAACAAAACCACAAACAAGAGTCTACGCCTATCAAAGTTACCTAGACAAAAACCCACTAGCTGTAGGTGTAATTACATTGGCAAACCCCGCTCTGGCAGTTCAGCTGAGAACAGGTCTTTAAGTGGAACGAGAAACATTCTGAGGCCTGTCATCTCGGCTCAGAGCTACAGTGGCAAGCAGAGCTGCCTGCCAGAAAGCCCCGGCGGTACGTAAACATTTATGTGATGGCACAGTTCTGTGTTCCCAGAACGCCTTACGACACGGCCGTCATCGCTACATCTAGCGATTTGGCCTAAATCCCGAGTGAGACATGAGTCTTATCTGGACTGCTAACAGAACGTTCAGAGGTCTTGTTTGTGTTTCAATTAACTACAAAAAGAAAAAGAAGTAACTGGCGTGGGTGGAACAATTGTTGGTCTGACGTGGGCGGTTTTTCAAGGGCTTGAAGTTGAAAATTACGTATTTGCATCTTATTTCCATTTTTAACAAAAGAGGACTTATTGCTTTTGTACTATTACCTCGGGACATGCAATTTCGCAGCGCTTGGAGCCGTGAGAAAAGGAGCGGGTACCGGAATCGGTAGCTTTAGCGGAGCAGTGAATTAGCAGGCATCGCGCCGGAGCAGCCGGCGATCAGCCCCGGCAACCAGCGCCCCGGGAAAGTTCACCTGAGTCTGGCGGAGCGCAGGATCCTGGTCAGCGACACGCCGTTCCCCTCCATCACGCCGCTCCCCACGGTGGGCACCAGGCTCTTGCGGCAGGCGACGTAGAGGGCGCAGGCCAGCCAGTGCAGCGCCTCGCCCTGCCGGGGCACGGCAACCGCGAGCTGCGGGGGGCGGCGGGGGCCGGGGCCCGGCCGCGACGGGAGCCGGGGGCCGCCCCTCCGCGCACCCGGCTGCGCGCGTTACCCGTGCGTATACGCTTGGACATCTGTATACATGCACGCGCCCCGGGTGCCGGCGGACCCGCGCCCCCCCCCCCCCGCCGCCGCCACCTCCTCCCGCGGCGGGAGCTCGCCCCGCTCCGCCCCTGACAGGGCCCGGCCCCGCCGCCCCTGACAGGGCCGAGCGGCCGCCGCCCCGCCCGGCGCCCCTCACCTCCAGGCTGTAGGTGCCCCGCAGCGCCGTGAAGTCGCGCAGCGCCTCGGCGGCGCTGCCCGCGTCCAGGTTGAGCTCCTGGCAGAGCCGCTCGATGGCGGCGCCGGGCTCGGCGGGCGGCGGCTCCGGGTGGGACATGGCGGGCCCGGCCCGGCCCGGCCCTGCCGCTCCGCGCGCCAAAACGCCTCCGCCGGAAGGGAGCGGCGCCTTCCGCCGCGCGCGGCGGGGGCGGGGCCGCGGGGGGCGGGTCGTGACACGCGGCGCTGCCACGCGTGGACGCGGGCGTGTGGCGCCGTGGGGTTACGCGCGCGGGGTGTGCGCTTGGCGCTGCGCACACGCGGTCAGCGCCGGTGAACACGCGGGCTGTGCCAGGCTGCACGCGCCTCCGGGGGTTTGCGCACACACACACGCGCGCGTGTGCTCACACCGGCACGCGTGGGGTGGCCGCGCGCAGGCACACGCTGGCACGCGCGTCTGTAGGCGTGCCCACGGGGTGTGGCGCACGGTGCTTGCGGGTGTGAGCGGCCGCTTCCCCACGCACGCCCCCGGCGAGTCCAGTCCACGGCGGGAGCGGGGGAGTCTCGCCGCGGCGGGAACGGCTTTTCCTGCCCCACCATCCCGCAGCCCCGTGTAACACGCATGGGTGGAGCGCCTCCTCGGCTGCCTCTGGCCGTGGGTCGGTTGCACGTGGGCCCTTCCTTCGCCCCCACCCCCGCGGGGAGGGCAAAGGCTTTTGCAGCCGTTGCCGTGGTGGGATGATCCCGCGTGCGAAGCGCAGCGCAGCGCAGCGCAGCGTGCCGCCGAACGCTCGGCTGGCTGCGCAGGGCGCTGACGACCCGAGTCGCGCTCACCCGTCGCCGGTGGCACGGGCCCGCTTCGATTTCGGTGCTGGCGGACGTTCAGAGGCGTGACAAGATGGCCGATCTCGCTCAATGAGGCGCGGCCTGGCGGTGCCAGCGCAGCGCTGATGGCTGCGGCACTTCCGAGGGCGCCGAGTGTTCGCCGGGAGCGCGGTGCGGGCGCCGGCCGTCCCCGTGGGCAGGGGCCGCTCCTGTACCCCCTGGAAGGGGCTCGCGTGATCCAGAGCCTGCAGCGCTGGTACAGAGATAGGGGATGTGGTTTCAAACCCACGTAACGTTGGAGGGTACTTTAACCACCATCCTGTGGTTCGTTTTGAGTCAGGTACTGCTGCTACAGGTGTTCTGCCTTGTCTGAGCCGCTGGGAGGTTGTGGGACAGAGAAAACGCGGAGTAAGCCCGGAGCAAGCCCGGAGCAAGCCCAGTTTTCTGGCTGGGGGATGAAACCCCCACCCTGCTCATCGGTACCTCGAACAACGTGCTGCTCAGAGGTGAGTTCACGAGCAGCTGTAGGAACACAGCCCCCGTGTCCCCCCACTCACGCAGCAGCTTCTGACCTGCCCGAAGTTGTGGTCCCACACGTGCTGGGTTTAATTTGTTTTAAAATGTTCGTTCGCAAAGCGCAGGGATCATTTAGTGGGAAGCCACGGGCTGGTGGAGCTGGTCCCTCACCGACAATCAGATCAGCTTGGTGCTTTCCAAAATGTTACTTCCCCTAAAAGCCAGCTTTAATCCAACACCTAAATGTGTTTGTAAAAAGATTTGCTGTAAGAGCAAGGAAAACTGCCGTGAAAAGCCAGGAAATGCATTTAATTTCTAATAATTAGGCTATGCAGTCAGAGTCCTATGGTCATATTTATTCCTTCAGGAACAAAGATGTGCCTTCCTTGGAGGGACCCGAACTTTTTTTTGTGCATCTGTTCCTCTCTTAGAAATCTCTGTCCTTTTTTGGGGGGGGGGGGGGGGCGGGGGGAAGTCATCAGTCACTGTGGGGTTTTCCTTTAAAAATTTATTTTGTCTTTCTAAATGGTACAGGCTATTCCTGTAAAATGTCTCCTTTTGCTACAACATAGCCAGCTGAAAAATGTAACAGCCAAATGCTTGGCAGGAACCAAGAGAGATGAGCAGACATGCTGCAGAGCATCTGCTACCACTCCTGCTCCCCGCGGTTGCTCGTCCAGTGCTGCTATTCCTTGAACCCCCCCCAAGGGCTGGTGCTGGTCTGGCACAAACCGATGCTTTCAGCAAGACTGGGATTGAATTCCAGGCTAAACCAGTAACGTCACATCCCCATCTGGACCACTGGCAAACGGGAGCCAGGTAAGAGTGCCAAACGGAGCTGTCCCTCTAGTTAAAATCACACTGGAGGGCTAACGAGGCAAGACGGGAGTGGGACTGATTTTCTACTGGGGTGGAGATCTTGCATAGTTTTATGCCTTTTGAGGTGAAATCTGGATTCTCCAGGAATTAGTGCTGCCTCAGCACCGCACAGATGGCCTCGAGCCACCCCTGGGTGCACCGTGAAACCACAAACACCCCAAAAACCACAGCAGGAGGCCGAGGATGATGCTCCCAGGCCCGCTACGAAAGCTGTAAAAGGCATGTTATGCGGATAGCTGGGAAGGGAAACGAGATAAGCTGGATTTCTCTTACCACTAATTTTCCAGAGCTGCTGCTCTGCCAGCCGCTGGGCCAGCTCCTTGCCCATCCGTCCGCCTGTCCGAGCACCCTGCCATCCTGGCTGGCTGGCGACCGTGGGCCGCTGTGTGCTGGCACACACGGTGCGAAGCACTCGGGGACCACGAACGGTGCTTTTACCTGTTCAGTAAAGCAGTCGATATTGCTTTAAAGTTGTAAAAAGTGATGAGAATTAGTGGTCTCTTGTGACTCAGCCCATGCTCCAGAGCCCTGGAGCTGAAGTGGCTCCTGAAGAGGTGGAAAATACAAATGTACTGAAAAGCTCAAGTTTTATTCAATACAAACCAAATGTCATTAGAGGAATTGCCCTCCGCTCACTGCCAGCCGAGGTTTTGGACCCGAAATCCTTGCTTGTAACTTTGTCAAGACACCAGAGCTGCAATGTCTGCCCTTAGGGCAGGTAACGCTCACCCAGCCCTAGTTCAGTGCTGAGGGAAATCGTTAACAACCTTTTTGCGACCATACAGAGAATGAAAGATCCTGTCTAAATGTGCCATGATACTTTTCTATTCTGTGTCCTATCAGATGAAAATCAGGCAGGGACAGGAGCGCAGAGATGAGCCACTGCAGGGTGTTTCACTCCCTCACGCTCCGGGAAAGGGCACCTGTATCCTGCAAAACAAAACGCAGAGAGCGAGCTGTGCCCGCCCCTGCCCCGTCCTCCACAACCACATCCACTCGCTTCCTACCAGAAGGCGAAGAACACACCTTGTCTGATGAGACAGAGCACACCGCGGCCGCCACCGACTTCACAGCGTAAATGCCAGCACGAATGCTTCTCCATGTACCAGGGGGCTGCCTGGCTTCTGCAGATCCTTCGAGCAAATATTCTGCATTAATGATGCCGGGCTGGAAGGCTGCAGTGTGCGGAGCCAGAATTTAAAGGGAGACTCGGGAACTGGAAGTTCAGAGTTCACACCATCGTTTTGCTTCCTCTGCCCCTGTCCAGGCGATATCTGATGCCTCTTCTGCCCGGTGCTTTCCTGTTTCTCTCCCCAAATAAACGCAGCAACAAAATGCCAGGACAGTGTTTATGCAAGGGCAGGGGGAGCAAGCAAAAACTCTTGGTTTACTCTGTGCCTTTTTTCCTGGACTTAAAGAAATTATTTAGAGTTCCCTGTGCCTCTGTTTATTCATCTGAAAAGCTGAATTAATACCTACTTTTCTAAAGCATGAGATCCTTACATAGAGATTTATGAGAAGCATTTATTTGGCACCTGTTAGCATTTCACAAGACTGAGAGGGAGGCGCTCAGTATCTCAGTAAGAGGAAGCCAACACCTCTTCTGCCGGGAGGTGCCGCATGAGTGCAAAGGACTGTAACTGGTACGGGGGGATCTCATGACTGGTCTCTGGGCTTCTACCCATCCTCCGGATGAAGCGGGTCGGCAGAGAGCCCCTGCGCACCACTGCCGCGTGCTTAAACTGGCTGTGGAGCTTGGGCTGCTCCGGTGATCTCGCAACCCACACAGGATGGCGAGTTAACCCACACGGCACTGGGGGAAAGAGCTGCTGGCCGCAGCGGGGGGGTTAGCCCGGTAACCTCCTTCTGTGGCAGGGAAAGCTGGTGAGGCAGCTGCGAGCAGCCCTTCCCCAGAGTAACGCACATCTCATGGTGCAGGAAGAGCAACCCTAAAGAAGGGAGAAGTCCGCTGGGTTCGACAGCTTCTCAACGGATTCGTGCTGAGAAAAAGGCAAGTAACGTTTATCACTGAGTCAGGTGAATTAAACATTCACATATATTTGCTGAAAAAAATTATATACATCTGTAGCAAGGCTCTGCCAAGTTTGAAAGATAAGCATCATCTAGTCACTAAATTAAAAAAATAAAAATCTGACTTTTAAATCTTTTTCTTTTTATCCATGTTCAAGAGCACAGACAGTTTATTTTGTTAGCACATTTGGTGAAGAATGTATGTTTGTGTGAGTAGCCATGAAAACCGGTGAAAATTTGGCATTTGTTTTGGATATGATGGAAAATAAGAAGCAGCCACTTATGCCTTACAGTCTAAATAATCCACAGAGTATATCGGGTTGCAAAAGGGTCACAAAGTAGCAGTCAAAGAGAAGCCTAAACACCCAGAGACGTAGCATACATGTCTGATAAGGAAGAACAAGGTATAGAGCATGCTGGCTAATTAAATAAATTTCACTTTAAACCCTGTTCCTTACGTGTGTAACCCTGGAAAAACCATCCCGTAACAAGAAATGGACTCTGAAGAGATTTCTGTATCCATTCACAGTAAGGCTTTGAAGATATATGAAGTTTTATAGCATTTGTATTTTAAGGATTTAGGGCAAGTACATGTTCTTCTACCGAATAAAAAGAAAGTTAGTACTTAAAAGGTTCAAAAATATATCAATCGTGATTTTTTTTTTTTTTACATAAATAAATTATATTGATTTTGGATTTAACAGCTGAAAAAACCCTTTCTGCTTCCACTGGAGGCAAAACTGAACAAAATGTTAGTTAAATAGAGATAGCAGCATTTCTAAGAAATCTGTCGATAGTGATACAGTATCTATGCTACAAGGATGTTATTAAATAGAACACATTTAATTATTGGGGGGGGTTGCATTATGATTGGTTACATACTTAAAAAAAAAAATCATCCAATCCAGTAAACTGGGAATAAATTCCGTGAAAATATAAACCAAATGCTTTTTAGACCATGGGTAACAGACTTCTTTGAGATGCTAATTTTAACATGTACATAATTTATAATCCCAAATGTATAAAAGACAATGACAAAAAGCATCATAAATAAATAATGCAAACTGAAATAGTTATGTCAAAACATTTGGACCATCTGATAAATTAGCAAAACTGTAACAGAAAATAAGTAAAAAATACAGTAAATTGTGACAACCAAATGTGAAACCGATTACTAGCACGCTCCCAACTCCCTCACCAGCCTGCCTTTTATCTCACTGCTGCACCACCGTGGGTTTATTTCAAGTCTCAAACCATGAGCTGCAAATAAGAACAAGCCCAAGTGAAAGAAAAATTAAACGAGGAGTGTGGGGAAGGAGAAATAAGAAGAGTCGCCTGTGGAGGAGTCTCAGTACCCAGAGCTGCGGGGGGCTGACGGCATTAAAACCTGTCCATTTAAAATGCAGACGTCGAAATCATTTGCCAATGGGGGGGGGACGGGGACTCGGAAACACTGTTCAACAGCAAACGGAATGGAAAGAAGAAGCCAAGGTCATCTCTTCACAGTCTAACGCTAGAAAAGAAGAAGCTCAAGCTTTGAAAGTCTCAACGGTCCTTCTTAGAGGACTCCCCAAACAGGAAAGCTGGCCTACAGCCTTTTCCTTGTTTGCTGAAAGGACGTTGCTTCTGGGGTAAGGAGTGGAAAATATAAAAACTCAAAAAGCCTCAGTGTTCATATAAGAGCATTAAAATCAGTGTGGCCTGTTCACGGCTGGAAAAAAATACCTTTACAGCACTTCTAATGCCATAGATGAGAACTAACGCCATAGAGGAGAACTGAAGACTAGCAGAATGGTGAAGAAACTGGTAGCTACAGGTACAGTAATCCCAAAAAAGTCATGCAAGATGTGCAAAACCTTTCCAGCTCAAGCTGAAAAGTTCTTGTAACTATCGAGGAAAGGGCAACTAAACTCCACCTAACGTAAAACCAAACTTTGGTTTTGAAAAATATAAAAGAATGTCTATGTCATATTTTCACTCGCTGCAGTTTGTCTCCAAACCTTTGAGGTGGGGGTGATAAAGAAATTATATCACTACCAGTTATGCTTTTTCCTTTCAAAGAAATGAATATATGCATTTTCAATCATTAGTTATATACTTCTGTCTATACTACTATTCTAGTAACCATGATAAAATAGGGAAATACTTTAAATCAAAAATACACATTAGCACTTACTATAGCTGTGCTTTTTACCCCCAAATACAGGCTTTTTCGTTCAGTGTCGCTGTAGACAGAAATACCCTTGTCTGCGTGTAGACCAAGAGGTAAAGACTTTTCTTTTGCTCTTGTTTTTTTTGCTGCGTTTTCTTCTCACAGGAGTGAGCAATTTGGGGGGGTGACCGAGTACTGGATTTGCTATCGTCGGCTGGGATGAACGACTGGAAAAACAGAACGAGAATTCGGTGCCTCCCATACTAGCTAGACAACACTGTTTATCTAATAAAGTGGCAAGACCCTGCAACTATTAACATGTAGTATGTCACCAGAGTTTTTTCTGACAGGGAATTAGGTAGGTAATATTACTCATGGAAACACAGGTTTATGAAGGCGGAGCGGGGCGGGAGGGTAAGTAACAAAGAGTTTATGGGATAAGAAACTCACAAGCCACAATCTTTTTGTGTTTTTTTTTCAATGAAACAAAAGTTCTAATTGGTATCGCGAGCCGCTTCGCGCTCCTCCTCTGCTGGTCCGTCCTGCTCTTTCTCTGCCGACAAAGGCGGTGTTTGCTCTGTACAGTTTTGACTGTTCGCAGCTTCTTTTTCCGGCAGTGAGACAGTTTCTGGCTCTGGGTTTGCCGATTCCCCTTTCGCTTTCTTTCTCTTCCGCTTCTGGCTTTCCAGGTTCGCTGCCTCCGAGTGTCTGGTTTGCTGTATGCCGGGCAGCGCCATGCCGATGCCAGGGGAAAGAAACATTGAGGGATAGATCAGTCCAGGAGACATCCCTGGGATAAGAAACGGGTTAAAAGCTACAGGACTACTGGTAGTTATTGCAGATTCTGTCTGATTAGAAAACGAACTAGGACCAGGCTTGTCTTCCGCGAGAGTTTCTTTTTTCACATCCTGGCTACTCTGTTTATCCTCAGTAGCTTTCTCTGCGTTGGCTGTACCACTTTTCGTTGTGCTTGTTAACGAAGTCGGAGCAGTCGCAGTACAAGTACTTGTCATGGGGGGGTTGAGAAGTCCTCCAACGCCAAACATCTGTGGTACAGTAGCCATGCCCGGCAGCATCATGGGCAACATACCTAGGGTGCTTTTCACATCCTCACCAGCGGGCACTGCTGCAAATCCAGCAGGAAACCCAACCAGCCCGGTCAGAGGGATCCCTTGCATGTTTCTCATGTTCTGAAGTCCTACTAGATCCATCCCAGCAATCAGTCCGTTCATGAACAATGGTCCCATTCCCGAAGAAGAATCTGCTACAACGCCAGGGCCTTTAATGAGTTCGCTTCGGGGCCTTCTCCCCCTCCGGCGGGGCCCCGCGTCTCGGAGCACAGGCTCGGTTAGGATGCGATTGAATTTGCTTTCCGGTAAGTAGCCCTGAAAACGAAACACACACAACAGAAAACACCTCACAGTTATTACCGCATCAGAGGAAATCGGGCTTTTCTGTGCTCGCATCTGCATCCCAGATGGTGTCAGCACAGAAATATTTGCCTACATGATATGGAATTTGAGAGGTACGCACAACTTTTCCCCAAGGGATGGTGCCAAATGCAAAACACCCTCGCTCTGCCCTGGCATGATACTGCAGCATCAAAGTGCACAGGGAGGAAAGGAGGAAGCACATTTTTACCCCGCATTTTCACCCGAGCCCTCAGCATCGGCTGTTCACAACGCGAGAAGCACCGGGGCAGCTCTGTGTCAGACGCCAACTTAGCTCCCTTCCCAGCTTTAATCGTGGCTTCAGCAAGAGGTGAAAAACCATGTCTTTTAGATGTGAAGGGCCAAATTTTCAATGCTCTGCAGGACAGCAAAGCTGCATGGGATGACACACAGAGAGTGGACATGCTGTCTGAGGAGCTCCCGGTTACAGCTTCGCTGAGACGCCAGGAAGGTTCTTCTGAGCATTCACATACAGGACCAAAAAAACCCAGTAGCCACAACTGGGCGAGACTGTCCAGTTACACAGAGCAGCGCTGGGGGGATCCATAGCGCAGTTTCAAACACCATTTTTCAGCATCCTCATCACAGACATTTAAACATTTCCCTTTGTGGCTCCCTTGAGTTTCAATATTGCTGCTCTTTCAACCATTTCCAATAATAGATTTAGGTAGGAAAAGTATTTCCCATCGACACCTGCAGTGCAGAAACTTGAATCAAATGACCCTGGCAGTCTGCACAGCACAGCTACTGCCCAAAGAGGGAGAATCTTCTGCTCTGCTCCCACTGGCATGTGGGAAAACCTGCATGGGACCATAACCGCGCCTGGGCTCTGCGGGGCAGCCGACCCCACGCTCCCGCCTGCCCAAGCGCCCGGAGCAGCCAGACATCCCTCCGCATGCAGGTGCCAGGACGGATGCGCACTCGCCAAAAGCAAAGTGCTGATGGGGCTCTGGGGTGCCAATGCTAATGGGCATGCAGCCGCCGAACCGGGGCACGTGAGCGGGGGCCCGGGGCAGTGGCCAGGCACACAGCTATTCCTACCGGCAAAGAAACCATCCCCTGCAAACGAAGGTAAGGAAGAGCTGCCAGCTCGCACGGGTGTTGGCCGCCCAGATGGGGCACTGACGCCAGCCCGGACATGGAGCTGTTTTCTGGGGAGTGGGACAGACCATGCCGAATCTCCAGCGCTAATTAAAAGCAAATTTGAGAGCAGTACAAACCGCTAAGCCAATTGATGCCCTCTCCAGCCCCCTGCAAGGGCATCACACAAACCACTGCAGCCACAAAAACAGGGAGCAGGTGAGAGGGACCATAGGGAGATGTCTGGATAAGGCCAGCGGGAAGGGCAATCCGGCAGTGCCCATGTGCCGAAGGGGAGAGCACTCCTCCTCAGCAGGCTCCGCCGTGCACCGGGGCAGGGACTGGCGTGACGAACAGGGTGAATGAACGTGGTGAGGCTCGGCTCCGTCCTGCCCCTCTCCCCACCAGTGTCTGAGCCTTCAGGCCTGGTGACCTGCAGGGCCCTCAGTGGGCCCAGGGCTGCACAGGCCGAGTTTGCAGGAGCTGATGAAGAGCCTCGGCTGAGGGTATTTTTGAAAATTTGACCCGCAAGAATGCGTTTTGTCCACTCCCTGCCATCCAGCACCGGCGGTGGATTACTGCTCCTAGGGCGTTTCTCTTGCCCCTGCGATTTCTAAGCATCTCAAGGCTTTCTGGACAGTCACCCTGAGCTGCTGACCCCCTTCTCTCCTTCCCCTGGCCACGCCGCTGAGCTGTGGCACGCGCCCAACCTCCCTCTCTGCCACGCGAGTGCTCCCGGTGCTGCCGGCCCTGCAGCTATCCCCTCCCGCCTGCGCAGCTGAGGTCCTGCCTCGCAGCTCCCGGATCCTCACTGGAGAAAGGTTGTGGGGATGGGGAGGGGAAAGAAAAGATGACATGATACAGATTTCTCCAAAAGCTCTAACTTACTGAAAGCTTAACAATGTCAGCCCAGTCAGCTGCAACAGCATACTCCAAGTTTGCATCAAGCCACCTTGGCAATTCCTTCAATGCTGGTGCCGTGGCTCCCCCTAACTATAAAACACAGCAGAAGGATGACCTCTATTGCAGAAAGAGTTATGTAAAATAATACAAGAAATACGATTACACTTCCCCTAGCTCCTTGCTTTGGGCTGCAATTTGGCTGGGGCAGAGACTCTTCCCTTGCCAGACATCTTTGCAGGACTCGGTATGCGCCTGCTGCCTCCCGACACACAGTTCAGGGAGAAAAGGCAAGTTCAGCCTCTGTGGCCCGTCCCATCGCCCTCCCCATGAACAAGCGATGGGGATAAAGCTTCTATAAAAGCCATGCTCAGAACCAGACAAACCCACCAATTCACCCAGGTCTCCAACGGCCATCGTGGGTGTAACGGAGGGAAACACAGATGTGGCTGAAACAGTCTCTTTCTGCCTCACTCTTCAGTTTTGGTTTTAGATGTGATTAATGTCACATCACCTTCTGACCTAGTGCAGTCCTGGGTGTGTTTAAGAACTGAATTTGGGTGGAAAGTATCCATGAACGTCCCTTCTCATTCAGAGAGGTGAACATCAGTGCACTGGAGATCAAACTGCAGACAAGTAAATCTATGCTCCTTGCTCAGTAAGCAAGAAAAAGCCCTCCAAACCCTCCACTTCCCGCATGCCCAGCACTTGGATGGGTATTAGTATGCTCTGCCTGTACCTCGTAAGGAGGAACAAAACCAAGATATTTGCATGGCAATATTACAATTTGTGGCATATTGCAGTGAATTCAAGGGGAACAATCAAATCCGGAATGGGAAGCACCAGCCAGGGCTGTGCTGATGGTGGCTTTAAAGCCAAAGGCTCAATCCCTTTGCCATTGTGGGGTCTGCGTACCCTGGCAAGGATGAACACTCAGTCTTCCCTTACTTCACACAGAAAGTCACTTATTTCGCAGGTCTGTGTCCCCTTGGGCACACACGTGTCACAGGTTAGTGTAGGTCAGTGATGTGTTCCAGACTTTTGTCCCATCCATAGGCTTCTCTGGATTAAATCTCCCCCCAGGTGAGCTCAGGGTCTGCTAAGCATTTCAAGACACGAAGGACAGAGCACAGAACAGGCCTTCGCTTACCCGCCGTCCGGTACCCTTATGTACCACAGGCACCCGCTCCTCTCCCGTGAGTGAGTTAATGTCCAATTTGCTGGGGTCCTTGCAGCGTTGCCTCCTCTGCTTGGGCTTGTCTGAAAAATTCTGGAGTGCAAACAAGACAATGTTAATGAGACTAGACGGCTTAATGAGCCTGGACGGCTACAAGCCCTGCAGGAGAGCAGCACAGATGAGCTCCCGAGGGACAGAGGGACCCTGCAGACTTGGGCGGGAGCAGCGCGAGCAGCACAAGCTGGTCTCTGCCACAGGGCCAGCTCTCAAATGAGCACAATCGATTTTTGTAGGTACAAAGGAGTTTTCAGTGTACCCCACTTAGACTGCTCCAGCCCTTTCTAATTCCCCTCCAACCCTAAAACTGTAACCTGCTGCCAATTCATATATGTGCATTTGTAAACGGGGTGCTAACTACAGCTAGGAAAGAACGAGAGAACAGGTCTGCGTGTGCCATCTCATGTCAGTCTGATACAGCTACCCACTTCTCGCCAGCTCATCTGTGCTTTGTTTCGCTCCTATTTCAGCTGTTCCCACCGCAGAGCTGCTGCACCATGTTTCTTTGGGATCAGAGCCCTTCAGGACCGCAACCTACAGAGTTGCAGCTGAGTTGTTGCGCACCCACTGCGTGCACTGAGTCCCGGCATCGTGTGCCTGCAGGGATGCAGCATTATAATGAACTACTGGAGGCTCTGATTCCTGAGAGTCACAGAAAAGACCCTGAGCTTGGTCTGTCCTTCAACAAGCTGAGCTGCTGCAGTACCCCAAAGCAGCTTTCAATTCATCCTACCTGGAGAGAGGACACCCGCCCTGACAGGGGAGATCCTGCAGGGCTGGCCCAGGGCACTGGGGGCTTGCTGGGAGCAAGAGGTTCACCAGCGGCATGGCCAGACTGGGCGAGCTCCAGTAAGCCCCCACAGAAGGCAAGGGCGATAGAAAGGAGTGGGAAGGCACCTCCACGCCTGCTCCACCATCTGCCTGCTTCTTGCAGCGCTCCTGGGAGTCTGGCCTTGGGCACAGAGCTGCATGTATCTCTGGACTTTGAACAGCAAGGGCATCCTGCCCGAGCAAACGCTGGGCTCCTCATCTCTCATCTCTAATGAGCTCCAAAACACTAACGGCTTGCCTGTACTCCAAGCTCCAGGGAATCCCTGCCTCAGGCACAGAATCCTCCAGGACCAAGATGCACAGTCTTTTATGTATTACCACCACATTTCTTCCTACTCTGTTTTACAGCCTGTGCTCTGCCTACCACATGGTCTAACAGGCTAAATAAGCTGAAACCTGGAGCAAACCAACCTGTGAAACCAAGAGGTGGATGCTTATGAGACGACAACAAGAATCAGACAGGCTTTGCACCCCACTCTCTGCCACTCTGCTTTCTGACGGCACCCGCTGCCATGCAACCGCAGCCTTTGCAGCCTGCAACATAGCCGCTTTGGTCCAGTTTTTAAAGCGAGGAGGTTTCCTCTTGTCTGGGAACCTTATTTAATACAACAGCGCTGCCTAAAATGACCCCAGGTGAAAGGGAGCAACACAGACAGACCTTGAGCATCCCAAATCCCTTTTCCCATTTCTCTCCTCATCCCTGGCGCTTCTGGAAGACATTGGACTAATTGTGCACTGGGCAAATGGATGCACTGGAGCTGGAGAACGGACCTTGGGGCAGGAGGACGCAGCTCAGCAAGTGCCTTTCACTGCTGTACAGGGAACCGTGCCCGCCTCCCAAACGTGTGATGAACCTCCCAAACAGCCCTCATGAACACCACAAGCCACGGTACAGGGAAAAAGGCTGCATTTTGAGACACTTAATGGAAACCCTGAACTCTAGAGCAACCGCAGAAAACCTAACACAAAGGGCAACACACAAGGCAGACACACACACACACGTGCCACCGAAGGCCACCCTTACTGTGCCAAAGCCGGGAACGTCGAGTGTGTAGTCGGACTGCTGACGGAGCCAGTCGAGGAGACTCTTATTTGGGACAGCCTTCTCTGCTTGGCTGCCTGCAGCTGGGACTGGCTGTGGAGTTGAGGTAGCAGCAACCGGCCCATCGGGGAGAGGACTGTTCTGGGGGGGCTGCGGCTGGTCTTCCTGAACATCCTGACGTGGAGGGAGGAGCAGGGAGAGCCCATCAGCAGCATGTGGTGACGCATACGCACCCAGATAAGCAGAGCTCCCAAAGCAGGTCATCTGCTCCTATCACACAGATTAATCCACATATTCCCAGTGCCTGTTCCTTAGATCATCACCCACCACCACATTATGCTTCCACTCAGTCCCCAGCACCGGTGGCATGGAGGGCAGAGAGAGCTGGGAGATGCCTCTGAACTCACCTGGAAACATCCTCATCACCAGGAGGACCAACTTTCCCCCAGATCACGCCTAGAAGTGGCCTAGAGGGACTGATCTTGCTCCCAGAGCCCTGCTCTTCTCTGAGTGGATCCCAGGGTAGAAGGAGAAAGGGTGCAGCAGGCTCTTGGCCACAGCTCCAATGCAGTCAAGGACCTTTCCTCATGTTCTCTAACCCTAGACACCCCCTGAGGTGGGACAGCTGCTTTTGATAATGCTTAGCAGGACTCAAACACTCCAGGCAGAGTGCTGCAAGCCAGAGGGAAATCCTCCCTTCCTCCCTGGAGTAGTATCTGCTCCCGCCTGCTCCAGCACAAGCCAAGCTGTCCTGGAGGAGGTCCCCCATTGTCAAGGGCAGCAGAGCTTGTAGGGGAGAGCTGGACCCTGAGACAAATTGTGCTGACTCCATCGGGGCCATGTGAAAGGGGGGAACATCAACCCACCTGCAGCCTGGTTGGAAGAGGCCTCTCCTTCAAGAAGATGAGGTCCATCCCTTCTACATTTTTTCTCCTGCCTCGTCTCCTCCTCATGGCAGCATCGTCTCTTCGGAGGCTGCCGTTTACAATTTGTCCTGTGACAGGATGGATTAACCCTGCCTGGAGGATGCCAGACAAGTCCATGCCCAGGGAGCCCTGGAGGGTGTTCACGGTCCCCAGTTTGGGCATGTTTGTGTTCAAGGTGAAAGGAGAGGAGTTCCCTGGGGACCCATCAGAGGCTCTGGACAAGTCCACCGCTGCGTCGCGCCAGCCATTCAGCACAATGGGTGGATGAACATGGGTTGCTGCTAGCTGCTCCAAGCTTCTCTGTTTGGCATCTCTCTCCATCTCAAATTCATAGGGCCTCCTGTGCTTCCGCTCGTCCTTTGCAAAGGCAGGGGTCAGGAAACCTTCCTGTGTGTATCAAAGCCACGGAGAGGGTTACGGCTGCTCGCGCACTGCCCGGGGACCACAGCTCTTCAAACCAACACTGAGCTAACGGTCAGGCTCTTCTGCCTCTCTGCAGCAGCCCCGAAGGATGCCCTTTCCCTGGGCACATCACACCTCTCTTTCCCTGCGTGGGGATGGTGCAGGAGCACCCTCACACACACTTTGATCTCCCAAGGTGCTATAAGCCTGGGTGCTCCACCAGCTGCTGGGCAGCCGGGCTGGGGTCTCAGGCCAGCAGCTTCTGTCTCTGTGCTGTGTCCAACAGCGAGAGGAGATGAGAGAGAGCTGGTGACTGATAGGGCAGTGCCCTCTCCTGCATCCTTTCCTTTGGGACACCAGGGCAGTGTCCCCTTTTCCCCTGACCACGCCGGGTGCTCCAGCGCTGACTCTAGAAGCACATCTACAGCCACAGAGGCTGCGGAGCTGCCGCAGAACAGCCGCCTTCCCAGGAGGGGAGCAGGGCTGGCAAGGGGCTGAGAGCACGGGGAGCTCACCAGGAGCTCTCAGTGGAGGGGACCAAGTGGCTTAAGCCATGTGTTATACACCACAAGTGGCACCAAGAGGCAGTGAAAACCCAGGCCCCCCTTGGGAAACTCCTGAGCACTTCTGGGCAATGCTTCACCCCAGAGTCCCAAGCCTGTCCCTGCCCGAGGGCCCCCCTCACCTTTTGTACCTGTGAGATTAACACCCCGTTACTGAAGCTGGGATCAGGGGCTTCTGACTCGGCAAAGCTGTTCCTGCTGCCGGCATTGCTGGCTACCGCTGGAGCTGTCAGCAGGCTTTGTGTCTCGAACTGCTGGCTGGAGGAAGGCCACTTGCCCTTCAGGACGGCATGGCAGATGTTGTCAATGCGGTTGATGATCACACGGTCCTGCAAACAGAATTGGGCGGTGGCAGGCTGGGACTCAAATGACTGACTCGTGTATGTCATCTCAGGATTAAAGACAAAACCAGCCCCAGTGACCTCAGCTCGGCGGGGAACTGCTTTGGGGCAGGTGTGTCCACGGCATGGGTGCTTGGGAAGAGCATCCCAGTTAGAGCATCTGTGGGGAGCCATGTGCAGAGGAGCAGGAGGCAGAGCTGGGGCTGTGTGAGCCACTGCTGGTCAGGACTACGCAGTAACGCTTGCAATACAAACAGCGTTAATTTTAAACTCACCTTAGGCCACTCAGAGAAGGAGTAAAGCGTCTTCTCCTGCAGCAGCTGGGCTATGGTCGGTGCCCGGGCATCCTGAAGGTCATCGATCTCCCCAGGCAGGACAGAAGCAGAACTCTTGCTCTCTTCCTCCAAGTACTTCTCTGGACCGTCTGAGAAAGCGACAGAGAACAGAGCCCATCAGTGCCCTGCCTCTCTTGCCCTCTCGAGGCGGGAGCAACTCCTCACACCTTCCCACCCCAGCACCCAGCTGGCTCCACAAGGGTCCCATTCCCCAACCAGCCACCAAGAAATGCAGCAGCCCTGGGTCACGGCAGGCAGCCCACGCTGCTCAGGAAGGGCCAGCACTCCCCTGGGCCGAGTCTGGGGCGCTTGTATTGCAGTGGCCCCCATCCCTGACCATCCCCATACCCCAGGCAGGTGAGGAGGAGGGCACATGCCTTTCCAGAAGGAGCTGCTTGCCAGGCAGTGCCCTGTGCCAGGAAGGGAAGGGCGTCCCGCATTCCATGGGATGCTCATGGCACAAGGGCTGCTGGGGCTCAGGGTGGGGGGTTCTGGCCAGCCCTGCTGGCAAACGCAGCCACCAACCCTTGGTTCCCCAATCACATCAGCTAGAGGGACCCCAGCTCCTACAGAGGGGAGGCTGCTCCCGGGGCTCGGCAGCCCCAAGGCTTTGGCTCGGCAGGGAGGACAGCAGGTCCCTCCCACCCCAGCCGGAGGTCACTGTCAACCAGAGGGAGCTCTCAGCACTGTACCTTGACTCTGGCTGCTGCTGGCTTTCTCCCCCTCGTCTCTGTTCTCACACTCTTCTTGCTTCACCCCCTGGGGCTCAGGGTGCAGGGCCTCTCTGCAGCCTGCCTGCCCCTCAGCCCCTCGGCCCCAGGCCTCTCCCCCGGCACGGGGGGGCTCTGCCCCTGGGGCCCCCAGCAGAGGTGCAGGCAGGCTGAAAGCCTGGCTCTGAGCCTGGCCCAGTGAGTGCTGCAGGGTGCTCTCCTCATCCAAGCCACGGTCCTCCCTGCCCTCTGGCCCGGGCTCCCCCAGCCCTTCGGGTGTCCCCAGCCCCAGGGACTCTCTCTCGCCATTCACGTCTTCTGGGCAAGTGTCCTCGGGTGTGGGGAGACCAGAGCTCTGCTCCTCGCCCCCCAGTTCATTAGCCTCGGGGTCACAACCGGCCCTGGTCCTGGGACCACTCAAGCCTTCCACAACATCTGCTGCTGCCTCGGAGTTATCATCGTCCTCTTCTTCCTCCTCATCTTCCTCGCTGTGGCTCTGACTTGGCCCTGACTTTGCCTCCATTCCTTTCTCCTGCAGCAGACTGATGAACCTCTGCTCAGGAGGAACCTTTATGTCATAGTTATGAAGACTGGGACTGTAGAGCCCCACGCTTATGACCCCTTCCATGGCACCGTGCTCAGGCAGCACCGGCGCAGGGCTGGTGAAGTCTCCCTTCTGCTGCAAGGCTTCACAGAGCTCTGCTGGGACGCTCCGCGAAGGGTCGCTTTCGGGGGGAGAAGGTGAAGGCTCAGCTTCCTCGTTCTGACTGTCCATTCGGTCACAGCCCACCTGCAAACCCTCTAGGAAGGGAGTCTCTCTCATGGCATCTGCATCGCAGCTGGACGGATCCTCGTCCCCCTCTAGCTTGCCCTCAGAGAGTTTAGCAACACCGCTTCCAACGTCTGTGCAACTTGGGCTGTCTCGGGCAAGGGAGCTTTGCTCACTGTTACAGGCCTTCTCATCGTACATCATGCACACCAACGAGTCTGGCAGAGAGCTCTCATCGTAGTTACTGGAAATGATGTCCCGGACTTTAGACATGAATGTTTCACAGTTTGCATCCGGCGGACTGCCCCCAGCCTGGGACATAGTGTTGTCTACAGTTTCTAGCTTGATCTGACTCTCGGCTTCATTCTCCAGGGATTCGCAAGTCCGGTCCACCTGGCTGTACAGAGGGGAACTGTAGAGTTTGGAGTTAGTCTGGTAAAGGCAGCACAGGGTTTCTGGGCCTGGGAGCCCCGTTCTTTTATGCTGGGCATAGTTCCTGTATGCATCTAAAAAAGACAGCTGGGGGTCATTCATGATGTAGTAGTCAGTGCGATTCAGGCCGTGCTTGGCGGTGCCGATCAGCAGGTCCCGATCATGTTTGCCACACTCCCACCACACCGGCAGGTAGAGGCTCGGCCGGCACAGCTTGAGCCGCTCGTGGAGCTGCGGACACTTGAGCACCTGCTCGCGCACCTTTCGCAGAAGCTCGATACGGTAGAGGGTTCTGGCAGCACGTTCCTCTGTGATGGGCTCCACGTAGATGTCAGGGTCTGGGGGACCTACAGCAGGAACAGAAAAGCCAAGGCCCCGTTATACAGATTGATGAGAGTTACACAGAGGCAGTGATGAGCAAGGTGAGTTTTAACTCTCGCTCAGACTGCAGGTGAGGTGGGGGGAGTACTTGTAGCCACTGTTGAGGCTTCTTTTCCCAGTATCACCACCTTCCATTCCTTTGCCACCAAACGGACACACGGGAGTAAAATCCCTTGACTTTAGCAGCTGGACCAAGAGCAGCACTCAGCTGCAGAGGATTTCAGAGTCTTGTCTGAGCTCTGCTCCATCAGCGCCAGCAGTGCTGGAGCTGCCTGGAGCTGCTGGCAGAGCGGCTCCCTGGGGTCTGAGCCTCTGGTAGCCCTTCAGCAGGTTCTCGGGGAAGGGAGTCCCTCAACTCGTGCGGCTCTTTTGATGAGGAACACCTACCTAAGGCATTAACACACACATCCAAGGAACTGCACCTGAGACCAGACCTCCTGGCAGGTCTGAGATGAAATCCTTTCTGCTGCTGTTAGAAGCAAATCACTTTGTGCTTATATAGCCCCCAAGCAGCTTTTCATCTGCCATGTCCTGCACGGTGCCAATGCACTGGGGCTCTGCAGGGCACTCTGAGAAAATGGATGCCCTGTGTGTTGGCCAGGCGTCCCAAGCCTCCGGCAGTGGGTTCAGACTCCCTTTACCCTGTAGCAGAGCTCTCCAGTCAGCTACACCACAGCACGGGCACTGTGCGGACTCTGTCCAGCGCCAGCAGAGAGATGCTTGGAAAGAAAGCAGCAATACAGATTGCCCAAGCAACCCCCAGCTCCAGTGTGGAGGAGATGTAATCTGCTGCTTCTCTACTTCTCCTCCCTCACATCTAGAGGTTGCTGTCCTGGATAAAATTGCTTGTGGTTTCATGGGAGAGCTCCGTGAGACCTGTGAGAGCAGGGGCTGGAGCCCACAGGGCTGCCCTACCTTCCCATTGTGCTGGGGAGGTGGTACACCGTGGTGACAAGGCAGCCAGAAATGCAAGTGGCTTCTGCAGGCCCACAGCCTGCCTGGCGTCTCGCTGCCTCCAACTGTCCCTGAAACTCCTCCCTTGCTCTCCTGCTCCATGAGAGCAGTGGGACCATTTCTGACCTACGGCTACATGGACCTACCGTTACCCTGTCATAGGCCATGCAATTTCCACTCACCATCCTCTTTCCACAGTGGGAGACCACAAACGTTCTTGCACATGGCCACGAAGCTGTAGAAGTACTTCTCCAGACTCTCATCTGTCTTCTTCTCCAGTCGAGAGATGGCTCGGAACTGGGCCCAGTCAAAAATCTTTTTCTCCTGGTCATAGATAACCCCAAAGGAGGAGACAGTGCGGTAGAAGTCTGCCTGCTCCCTCCTGGTCCACCTGTGGGGCAGGGAGGAGACATGAACACCACTGAGACACGTTCTGGTCCCAGCACTGGCAAGGCACCAGGCAGAGAGGCTCAGAGAGGACTATCTAGTTACTGCCCACCAGTTTTGGGGGAGCTGCCAGGAGGAGCACACCGGGGAGATCACCACAGCCTGAGAGCCTCTGCCTTACAGCACGTAGTGAGGAGGAGCGAAGGCCACTGGGCCCTCTGGCTCTCGGCTCACTGTCGAAAAAACACTCTCGGCTGTTTGAAAAAACACTAAGTGCAGCTCCTGGCTGTGCTGCCGATGGGCCGCAGGCTCCAGCAGCTTCTGTGGAGGCACAAACCTATCTCACCTACTCGCTTCCTGCCACACTGAGTTGTCTCATCACCTCCATGGAAAGGCCAAGTCTCTGTACCAGGAATTAGAAAGGAATGTCCTGCAGACACAGCTCTCATCCAGCCTCTTCCAGAGGGAAACCGGGACTGGGGTTCATTGCTGTAAGGGTCCCAGTAACAAACACCATCCACCCTGCTGACTTCTGTGGACTCCTGGGTGCCAGAGGTGGGTGTCACCCCCTCCCCACTGAAGGAAGCAGCCATGCTGATGCGGGGTTTCAGTTACAGCACTGTTAGAGCACAACTTTCACGCTGGCTTGGATCCTCTGAGCTTTCACCTCATGGGGATCACTCAAAGAAACGATCCAGGACAGAGATGGTGAAGAGCGTCCTGGGCAAATACAGCCCCAGGCAAACAAAGCTCAGAGAAACAGGCCACAGAGAACACACCAGGGTGCAAACTGCAGGGCAAGCGCAGGAGCAGGTCGCAGCAGAGAAAGGTGAGTGCTGTAGGCTGAAGAAAGCTTAAAGTCAAATCTCAGCCGCTCTGAAGTGCAGCTCTGAGCCAGCACCAGCAAGCTGCTGGGACACATCAAGGGAGAGCAGACAGAGTGACAGCACCCACAGCACTCCCCAACCGACCAAAATACACCTAGACCAGCATTTCCACCCCTGCTCCCAGGGGCCATGAGCCCTCTGCAGTGATATTTCATTCCAAAAAGGAGAGTAACAAGAAGAACGTTAATAAAAAAATCAATGATCCAAATCAAGGAGCCCAACGGGGAGTTTGCTGAAAGGCCTCAATCTAAAGGCTGGTGGGAAACCACCTAGGACACTCCTGTAAGGAGACCTCCCCCAGAAAAGCCCACAGAATTAAAGAGCAGGAAATACCAGGCTCCTGTGGTGCCCACAGCACAACCACTGATGCCCCACCTTGAAGAGGGGACAATACAACTGGAAGAGGTCCAGAGGAAGGGGAGAAGAAAGATCAGTGGGCTGGAGCAGCTTCCCTACAAGGAGGCCGTGAAGAGAGAGCACAGGGCAGCACAGATACCAAGCTGTTACAAGGGTTCCTGCAACGGGGACAGGTTCACAGGAGACAAAGCCATCGAGGACTGTTGACCACAGAGAGCCCCTGCAGTTCCAGAAGTCCCAGGGCTGCGCACTGGGGACCGGCAGTGATGGAGGCAGCATCACCCTGCCGCCCACCCTGCCCGCTTTCTGCAGAGAGCCACTCAGGGTGCCAGGATGGTCCCACCATCATTCCACTTACTGGGACGCAAATGAAATGGGAGCACCCCGCAACAAGGATATGCCACCACTGGGCTCCCGAGGCCATGAGCAGGAGGCTAATGCAGCGGCGTGAGAGCCACGAGGGTCAGAAAGGCTACGCACGTGGGCTGTGACAGCGCTCGTCCATCACCCCCCATCCACAGTGCGTCCCAACCACACAACACTGCTCAGCAGCACCCGCTCTGCTGGGGCTGGGGGGCGACCCCTGGCCCAGCAGAGGCTGGATCTGACCCTGAAGAGCTGTCCCTTCGCTTCCCTTCACCATGTCACCAGCTACTACCTGCAAACTACAGTGGAGGCTGCTCCTTGGCCAGGCTGGCTGCTGGAGCCACCAGGCTCCCTCGTGGCTGGGAGCAGCGTTCCCTGCCCAGCAAGAACCCACGCACCTCCGTCACATGGGCAGCTGGCTGCACGGACAGCCGTGGTGACATCCACCTGAGTACATCCAGGAGGGCAAGGATTTCAACTGGCCTAAATCAGCTTTGGAAAGGACCCTCTGCCGCGTTACCTTTTCTGCATTTCTTTGTTCACCGAGTCCATCTCAGAGGCTCTCCTGAACATCTCGTCCTGCAGCCAGTATCCATGGTTACCAGGCACGAGCATCTCGGCACGGGGAGGAAGCTCTTTGCGGTTGCAGCGTTGGTAGACGGTGACGAGCCTCCGCAGTCTGGCTGTGAGAGCAGATGAGACAGGCCAGCAGGATCTGTCTGAGTCGGAGCCATCCTGGGCTTCAAACATCAGCAAGGACATTAGTATTTAACGCACACTCAAAGCCGCAGGTTCCCGCATCCCTCCGGCCAGCTCCAAGAGCTCCCTCCTGCCTTCCCCCTCCCACGGGGGACACCAAGGATTACAGTCATGAGCGGGGCGCTGTGGTGACCATCCCTGGGCCCCCACACCCCAAAAGCTGCTGGCTCACAGCCTCACCGTGTCTGAGCTTCCTTCAGAGAGAGCCCAGAGGCAGAGATCAGGGTAGGAATGACAGCTCTGGGCCAGGCCATCCATGGGAGAGGACTGCAGCTCCCTGCTCAGCAGCGGGGCCAGCCAGCCCACGGCATCTGCCAGCACTGTCCACTGCAGAGGCCCTGCACGCTCATCTCATGCAAGCAACTGCATGGACAAGGGCAGGCTAATGGCTTCTAGTCACCCCTGGCTGGCTTTGGCTGGAAACACTCTTTTTCAGGACCCTGGCTGCCCTGCCACAGGGCCCATTCCTGGGTCACACGTGACTCTGCATGGAAGAGCCCCTCACAGGAGCCTGCCCAGGTTAAGCTACCTCACCCACTAACAGAGAGCAGCACGTCCCCCCAACCCAGCAGCATGTCCCTCCCACCCAGCAGCGCCTGCCTCAGCGCTCCGGCTCCGGCTGTGCTGTACCAGCCCCTGGAAGCCACACGCCGCGCTGCGGGAGATACGGCCTCACCTGCCACTGGCTCGTCCCGCTTCTCACTGGCTTCGCCCACCCCAGCAGCCACGACGTCCTGCAGAAGGAAACCATCAGAGAGGGCTCTCCAGCCCCGCACAGAACCCCCCATACCCGCAGCCCACCCGGCCGTGGCAGGGTACAGGGTGGCAGGACAGGCAGGGCTGCGTGTCTTGTGCCCTCGGGCTGCAGTCGCTGGCTGCCCTCAGCACAGAGGATCAGAGCAGCAAGGACAGGGGAGGTGACAGCTCAGAGGGGCAGTGCTGTCCATTTTGGGCCTGCAGGGGAGTTCCACCACAGTGACACGGGCTGTAGGGTCACTGCTCAGGACAGTAGCAGCGCCTACTGTTTGAGCCTTTGCTGCTCAAACGAACCCTGCACCCTCCCGTGCTGCCTCGTTCACTGCTCTTCCTCTCCCCCAGGGCCATTTCTTTTGAGACACCCCCGACTCCTTTGCCAGGGCCCCACGTGGCTCCTGAAGCCGAGTGCGAGAGCCAGCACCCCTGGCCGTCCCCAGCCCTCAATCCCCCTCAGCTCCCCATGAGGCAGATGCCGCCCAGGTCCACAGGAAACACACAGAGGCAACAGCAGAAGCTGTGCTCCAGTGAGCAGAGATGATGCAGACAGCATGGGGCAGGGCCTCTGCACGGCATGGCAAAGCCAGCACAGAGCAGGGTCACGGGCAGCGCTGGTTCCCTGGTGCCCCACAGCAGAGCTGACGGAGCCAAGCCTGCAGAGCAGGGCAGGAGGGCAGGCCTGGTAGCAGCAGACGTCCATCAATCACCGTGAATCCCACTCACCTCCTGCTTTGGCAGCCCCTCCAGCTTTTCTCCACCACTCTCTTCCTTTTCCATGCTGCCCCTGGGTAAGAGAGTGAATTAGTCCCTGGTAGCAGCAGCAGAGACCCCTTGGCTGTGCCAGTTATCGGCAGGAGGGAGTGGAGAATTGGTGCTCATGCCATCCCTCCACCTCATACTGGGGAGCCAGCTCCCCTCTGCCTTCCCCCCTGCCCGCTGTGCTCAGATGCACGGTCTGCTTCCTTCCTCCTCCCTGTGCACAGCTCACCCCACAGCACTGCCCCACTGCTAACATGGCCCCCAGAAAGGAGCCAGACAGCCCTCGAGAGCGTGGCTCCATCCCCTGCCCACCTTTCGGCAGCGTCCTGGGCCCCATCGCTGACGCCCTGCTCCGCAGAGAGCAGCTTCTCGTCCGGCATGCCCACCTTCTCCAGAAAGCACAGCGCCGGGTCCGCCCGCATGGCATTGTACCTCTCGTAACCTGCCAGCCGCCACGGGCCATCAAAAAGGAGAAAGATGGCACAAAGCCAGGCCTGAGCCTGGTTCAGGCAAACCTCCTGCTCTGTGGGACACAGCTCCCCACCTGGCTCTCACTCTCTCTCTGTGCTGCTGTGAGAGCAATTCTCACCCCCAGAAATTCAGAACACTTTCTCAAAAGTTGCTAATTGCTCTGCAGCCCCTGGGCAGCAGGCAAAGAGAAAGGTCAGCCTTTCCATCCCACCAGGCAGCCCTGCCCCGCAGGCAGCGCAGCACCCGGAGAGCTGTGCACAGCACCCGCGGCAGGTTGCAGCTGGGAGCAAACAGCCCTGTGGCTCCTGGAAGCCGCAGGGGGACTTCATGACCAGGCTGGGGATGCCAGGAGAGGCTCTGTGCCTTCCTCCTCGCCCTCAGGTGGCAACTGCACGCTGCTCCTGGCAAACCAGAGGAGTCTGCCACAAGACCAGGCACGGCCACCCTGGGCACCACAGTGCGCCGGCCTCACTGCCCGAACGAGCTGGCAGTGCCGCAGCTGCTGGTGCCTGAGGAGAGCTGCCTTGGCCCTGTGTGGCTACGGTGCATGGCTGCGGCTCTGCTCCCTCACACTGCCGTGACGTCCCCTCCAGGTACCGGAGCTCTGGCCAGGTGCTCCGCTTGGGTCCCTCTCATGCACCAGCACCCACGAGACAAGCTGGTTACACACCGTGCTTGAAGACGCCGATGAGCAGGGATTTATCGGCTTCGGCGTTCCACCAGTCCACTGGGATCTCCACATAGTCAATATCTGGCAGCAGCACGTCCAGCTCCCTGCGGCAGACAAGGTATGAATGCCCTTCTCCCAGCCTGACCAGACACTGGAGTGCACTGGGCACCGCTGGGCAGGGGCAGGGGGAGACAGGAGCCATCACTTGCTGGCTTAGGGACAGCTAATGAATGCAAGGCTGGCCTGGGACCCCGCCATGGCCTGGCGTGCATGTCTCCCTGGGGTCAGAGAGCTGGAGCCTTGGCTCCACCACAACCCACTGCCTTCCCCCTCCTCTTTCTCCAGAGATGGAGACGCTGCATGGCCCCTCTCCCCTCCCACCCAAACAACACCAGAGGACTCGAGATCCTATCTGATCTGAACAGCATCTCTTGGGGAAACCACTTCAAACCTTCCAGCCCCAAAAGAACAGCACGTCTGGTGGGGTGGGCTGCAATGTCCCCTCCACACAGACTCGTGCTGACGGAGCTGTGCTGGGGAAGGCAGCAGCCCCTGCTCTAGGAAATTAAGCTCAGCATATCACACTTCTCTCTGAAGCACCGAGAGCTGAGTCTTTGCAGGAAGGTCAGGAGCTGGCAGGCTGCAGGCTCAGTGGCATTACCAGAGCCTGTCAGCCCCCTTGTCCTCAGTGCTGGGAAGCGACTGCAGGCCACAGCGATGGGGCATGCTCTGCTCCGAGGCCTGGCCCTGGGAACTGGGCACAGTCTCTGGGGGCTCCCACTTCGGATTAAAGGCCAATTTGTCAGGCAGCACGTGGAGACATATTCCTGCAGGCTGCAGGGTGTCCCCAAGTGTCCTCACCACCCCCCAGGCTGGCGCTGCAGCCTCAGAGCTGCCTCAACAGGGCTGCCACGGCCGCGGTTCCTGCTGAGGCAGAGCTGCTGTCTAAGGGTGAAGCTTTGCCTGACCAAGACCTGGGGATTTGACCACAGGGTCTGACTCACCCAGAGCTGCGGTAAGCCCAGATGTGGCTGGGCTGGATGGCTGTGGCAGCGCTCAAGCACCGCTGCCGCCTCCCCGAGAAGCATTGCAGGGGTTCACCGTAAGGTCCCTACCTGGCGGGGGTCCCCTCGAAGGCTTTGTCCGCGGCCTCCCCCAGCACTTCAGCCTTCAGGTAGTAGAGCATTCGCACCCGCAGCAGAACCCTGTCCCGGGGCAGAGGAATGCATGCTAGCACGCAGGTGCTCAGATGCCAGCCTAGGGCCTGGCCCCAACGGCCCTCGCCAGAGCGTTTGCAGGGGGATGCTCCGAGGGTCAGCAAGGCCAGGGAAACCTGCTCGCCACCGTGTTTCCCCACGTTGGAGGACCCACCTTCTCAAAGCAGGATGGGCACCGGCCACGTGGTGTCATGCCACAGTGCCCAGCCCTGCGATCTGCTGGGGCCCTGCGGCCGGAGGTTTGCTGCTCAGGACACGGTTCCTGTTAGCTGGAGGAGCATCTGAGAGCAGTCCAGCAGCTGGAGCAAGGTGATCCTGCGTGGGCTGTGAGCCCTTCGCAGCTCCCTCCCATCGTCCCCACACTAAAGGCCCTCAGCCCACGGTCTCCATGAGCCGGCATGGGCTCCCGCACTCACTTGTTGCAGTGCTGTTTGAGGTGCTTCTTGTAGCTGTCGTCATGCAGGACGACCTCGGGGTTGCAGGTGGCGAGCCAGTCCGCATTCTTTATCTCAGGAAGCAGCATCTGGTTCTTCGTCTTCTTCCCTTTCCTGCCTCTGGGCACCGGTGCTGACAAGCCTGTAACAGCAAGTGGCAGCCAGTGAGCACCGTGGGCCAGACTGGGCACTGTCGCGAGGCGTCTCTGGCGCTGCCGTGCCCAGGCAGGGCAGCAGAGCCGGGGAGCTGGAGGAGGCCGTGCAAAGCTCCTGGCTGCAGGTCGGCGAGCCAGGGTGGGGGAAGCGCATGGGGTAAACGCAGAGCATGGGAGGCTCTGTCTCCAAGAAAATCTTGGGGATCACTACAGAAACTGAATTGCTGTGAGTTCTCAGTGCAATGCTGAGCCCAAAGGATAACATGGCCCCTTGATGTATAAAAATATCACATAGAAGCACGGAAGGGACCTTGGTCCTGGGCATGGCTCTTAGAGCCTTACCTAGACATTACAGCCAGCTCTGAAGTTCACCCTATGGGGAGAACACAGTGATCTGGGACAAGAGTTCAAACCAGAGGCTCCCAAATGATTAAAGACCAGAAGACAATCCTGATGATCTATCTGTAAGGGTTGTTTCCTATTCTGTGCATCAGGTGGAGGGCTGCGTGGGAACCAAATCACTGCAGGGGGCATTTACACTTGGCAAAGATACCGAAGAGAAAAGGAACGCAGTCCCATGTGGCTGACAAAGATAAAATGAGATCCAGTGGCTGGAGCTGAAAATTAAACACATTTTCAACCTGAAAGAAGATGCGAGTTCACAGCAGAACGCGGAAACAGCTCCTGGTGGGCTCACTATTGTTTGGAGTCTTCCAAAAGGGATGAGCTGCCTCCCTGGGCAGCCGCTTCTGGTGCAGGGTCCTGCACATGTCCTCTCCTGCCTATGTGTGCGTAGGGGAAAGAAGTGCCTCAGCAGTCCCATCCCATCCGTCTGGTCTTGCGACACCAGGGAAGAAGAGAGAGCGTCGCCGTGTCCTCAACACCTGCATAAAGTTTGCAGGTCCACAACAGGATAACAGCTCCAGCCCAGGTGGCTGCCGGAGGCCTGCAGCATGCACCAGGGCTCCTGTCCCCAGCACCAAATTTGTGTGACGAACTCTGGGCAAACGCTGCTTCCTCAGCAGCTTGGCCTCTTCCAGGATGGAAGGCAGGACGGGGCTGGATCAGAGCAGAGCTCTGAGCTGGGCTGCCCGCGTGCTGTGCTCACCCCTCGTAGTCACACGGATACAGGATTAAGAAGGAACAGCCCTGGGATGCGCTAGCAAGGGCTTGAGGTTGCTGTGGCTTTCTGCCCATCAGGGAGGCCCGGAGCATGTCTCACCTGGTCAGCTCTCTGCAAACATGAATGGCACCTCAGGCTCCTTGGCGAGCCACAGCAGCGCCCGCCACATTGCTGCTCCGCACAGGAGGGTTCTGCTCTCCTCCAGCTCCTGACATTAGGTTAGACGGTTTCGTTGTTCCTCTGGCCAAGACCACACGGAGGATTCACAGGTGGAAAAAGCCATTCTGAAGAGCTGATGGAGAAGCTCCTGGTTGCTTCTCTCTGCTAAATATCCAATTTTAGTGCTGCTCTTGCACTAAAGCATTCCTGACCCTCCACTGAAACCACAGCTTGTTCGTTATTTGGCATTACCTAAATAAAGCCCATTCATATCAGCCAATTTGTTTCTTACTCTTGCTCTGCTCCCCACAGGGCTCTCAAGTCCAGTCCCAGAGCCACTCTCGGCAGGGCTGTGTGGCAAGGGCAGGAGGCAGCGCTGCCAGAGTGCCTCACATTGTAGGAGGTGATTGGAGCAACTTAAGGAATCCACTGAAGGCCACGTGCTCGGACCTCACACTGTAAAGCCAGTTGGACATTTCCAGACAGAAAGAAATGGTGATGTTGGGTTTTAACCAGCAAGTAACACGCAGCACACTCTTGGGGCTCAGCACCAGCACCGCTCCAGAACAGCCTTCCCTGTGCTCCACCACCTCGAAACAGGACCCCAGGTTTCAGCCTGGCTCCCTGATGCCAAAAGCAGGCTGCAGAGTCCCAGCCTCCTCGCTACTCACCTTGCGCCACAGATCACAAGTGCACAACAAGCAGCACACAGCCGTGGGGCTCTGACTGCCCCGAGGGAGCGCCGGGGCCTCCCCAGCCGGTCCTCCCAGCCCAACTCACCTGTCCTGAAAGCCGCAGGATGCAGGCACTGTCCTGCTAGGTCAGCGCAGAGTCCTCTGACACAGAACGGGCAGTGACCACGTGTCCCAGGCCACAACCCTCCAGCTGATCCAAGGAGCCAGCACCGGCTCTGTCTTCATATCATTAAAGACAAAAGCCACTGCGACTGCACGATGCTGTTTGCATGGTGGGCTCTATTTGCTGTGCTGCTCCAGCCCCAGGGGATGCCTACAGAGAGCAGACGCTGCACTGCAGGCAGGGGGCAAATCTGCAGTGCCCCACTGCCCAGGCAGAGTCAGAGACAGCAGGAGAGCAGGGCTGGGGAAGGCTCTGGGTGGCCCCTGTCTGAAGCTGAGGATACACTGGAAACCTCCACCCAACAGAATGCAGATGCAATTTACAAATTGGACATGTGGTGTGATATGTGGACCTCTCACACACACTGGAAAATAAGCGTACGAGCCCTCTGAACAGGGAGGGCACAGCCAGATCTGAGATAAAGGGTCCTGCTAGATGGAGTGAGAGAAGGCAGCATCACCTGGGTAGGATTCTGCATTGCGAAGGTCTTGGGACAAACCAACGCTGCACCTCCACCCATCAGGGCAGGCACTGCAGACCAGTATGTCTGGGACAAGAACCATAATGAGAGGAGACACAAGCTGGCGACCTGGGGTGAGATGGCTGCACAGACTGCACCACCAGCTTCCCCGGCGCAGCCGTGAGTGCCGCGCCTGGCGGTCTCAGCTGTTGGCGTTAGGGCCGGGGCTGCCAACAGGCACAGGCAGGGTCCCTGCACAACGATCCACGCCACGTCCTGCGATCCCCTGAGGAACAGCCAGGCACGTCTACGTCTGAGTGGAATAAGCACCCTCACACCTATCACACCCAATGTATTCATACGGTCACCAGTGCCCCACGAGCTCACTGCCCGGAGTCTCCCCATGCGAGGGAACCCTGACAGCATTCACAGGCCAGAGAAAACTTAGCAGCGCCCACCTGAGAGTAGGATGGCATCTCTGCTCCCACCACAAGGCTCTCTCTGCACCAGCCATGGCACTGGGAGCCAGGAAACAGCCTCCCCCACCCAGCCAGCCCCTGCCGCTGGCTCTGAGGGTCAGTCCCATGGCAGCCACTTTCTCTGTGCAGAGAAAGTCGTGGTGCTCAAGCACAACTGCTTGCTGGCTGTTTCAATCAGCTCTGCTTTGAATTCTGCAGCCTCAGTCCCGTAGGCTGGCACAGCGGTGACGGGTACAGGTGCAATGGCAGAGAGAACACGCAATACCTGAGTGATTCTGCAGAGCCTGGTTCTGGCCGTCCTTCGTCGGCGTGATGAGATCCCAGATAAAACTCTTAATCTTCTCATCCCCCTTGTAGTGTTTGACACAATAGACCAGCAAGGCCCGACAAATCATCTCCATGTCCTTCTCATTCAGGTGCCACTTGAAACGCCCGTGGGTCAGGATATCTTTCCAGCGTCCCCAGCTGGAACAGCAGAAACACAGACAGAGTAAACACTCCTGTGCAACTAGAGACCTCGCCGGCACCTCTCTTCAGGAGCTCGCTCAGGGGCATGGCCCTGCCAGCTCTCCTGGATAGGGGTGTTCTGCCCCCACACTACAGGAGCAGAGAGGGGGAGAGGTTTGCCCAGGACTGAACAGGGCAGAGGCAGGAGCAGACTCTGGAAGCGCCAACTGCCAGCTCATGCTTTGCTCCCCTAACTCTCTTTCCATCCCAAATGTTCGCTTAGAGCCCAGGTCCCACCAGCGAGGTCACTGCTGGAAGGAGGGGACACTGCAAGCAGGATGGACAGAAAGTGGCTGGGGCAGCCCGTGGCCCACGTGCGTGCTGGGGCAGCTGGAGGCTGTGGCCGTGCTCTCTGGGAGGGGGCGAGACTCACCCAAATATGAGCAGGTTCTTCTCCACGCGGAAGCACTCAGCCCGCAGGTACCGCCGCGTCTTCTCGTTGAAGCGCCGCGAGCGCGTGGGTCGCTCATCCGAGTCACTGTCCAGCTCAGAGAACTCCATCAGCTCATCCTCTTCAAAGGAGTTGTAGTGTTTGGTTTGCTTCCGCACCCGAGGCCTGTCGATGACCAGGCTCTCCTACGAGGGACAGAGAGGAGAACGCGCTCAGGTATGGGCAGAAACACCTGCCTTCCATCAGGGCACAGTACGTCCTCTTCTCCACACTGCCACCGTGCTCTGCTCACACCTCTGGTTCCCGACTTGCCAGCCCCGTGGCTAGCCATCCCCTTCCCACTGGGATACCTGCTCCAAATTACCTGCAAGCGGCTCTGCCTGCACACACAAGACAATTCCCGGCCAGCACAAAATTCAGCCTGGACGATGGCAGGCTGAAAATCAGGCCCTCTGGGTTCAAACTGCTGACAACCAGCAGCTGATTCAGCTCTGAATCATACTCCTGGCCCTCCCAGCACTGCCTGCACTGAGTGCTGTGCTGGAGGCGGTGTAATTTCTGTTTCAGGGGAGGACAGGTAGGCTGGAAGAGGAAAGGCAGCTTCCAAGAAGGTGCAGGAGGGAGCAATATGAAATTAAATAGCATGTACCTGCCTCCTTTCCTTCCCCCCACCCTGTCGAATGAATCCACGTCATCTAAATCTGCCAGGATTTCAAGCACATGGGACACACACACACCTCCCCTCTCCCATTCTCCCTGCTAGAGCGGTGAGCTCTGCAGAGCTGTGGGGCCTCCCTCTTGCTGCTGTCTAACACCATCTCTACAGCGTTGCTGCCTTAGCTGGAATTTCGGCAGGCCCTGGGGCCGCACTGAAGCTGGCTGGCCGCCCTGTGCTCAATGGAGGAGCCGGGAGGAGAGGCCCGGGTTGCAGCCGAGCCCACGAGCTCAGCAGGGCCAGCAGAGAGATGGGCCCCCATCTGTCCACTCCTGCCTCCCGACAGGCAGAGTCACCAACCCTCCCAGCTCCAGCTCAGCGCTCAGCTAGAGAGCTCCTTTCGTGGGCAGAACAGGCAGGGACCAGAACAAGGATGCTGCCCCCGGGAGATGCTCCCCAGAGGCGTGCGGGGAACATCCGGCAGCTCTGCTACCAGGCCAGGAGAAGCCAAGCACCGGCTCGCCAGAGCTCCAGCTGCCGTGTTTGTCCATGGCTGCTGCTGGGAAGGAGCCAATTTGCCAGTGAGGGCAAGACGCAAGACTCTGGGAGTATCCATTTACAGTCTGCAACCCCCTCACCCGGATGTGGTGACGGGCCTGCCAGATCCTCTTGGCTTTACTCCTTGTTCCCATCCCTGAAGGCAGGACAGCAGGGCTGCAAATGCTGATGGAGGAAGGAGTGGCACAATCCAAACCTGTCCCCACGTGCTCCATCAGTCCAGGAGAAGCCCAGAGCAGCTCCCTTCATCCCTATTCATGTTCAGCTTTTAGAGAGATTTGTTTCTAAAGCAACGCTTGGATATTGAGCCTGACCCACGGTCTTCGAACAACCCCCCAGGCTTGGGTGAATGTGGCTAGTGTTCAGGTGGATACGGAAAACATCCAACAGGCAGCACGAGGGAGCATTTGACACTGTAAGAGCTGGGGGAAGTACTGGAGGGGTTGCCCAAGCCGGAGCTCCTCTCGCGACACCCCTTGCGCTGTCAGGGCTAAACCCAGGTGGCCTGGATGACCTCGCTTGCACCCTCCTGCTCAGAGAACATGAGAAGTTGAGCAAGAGGGAGCATTTGCAGACACCATGCAGGGCTGTGTCCATCCCCTGAGGCACTGAGCCCCTGGCAGCCCCCTCCCCAGCCTGCTCTAGCCTAGGACAGAGCTCTGAGACCCAAACCAGACCAAGCACCCACATGCAGCGATGCTCTGACAAACCCAGTGCCACAGTCACGATATTCAACCTCCCTGCAACCTGCCTTTGTGAGCGCAAATGAGGCCGGGAAGCAGCACAGCACCTCACAGCCCTCACAGTATCGGCATGTTCACCAGAAAGAGACATTTCTTCTGCAAAGAGGTGCTGCCTTCCAGCCAGCACCCACCGCCTACTCCAGCCCAGCCAGTACACTGCTCCCACTACAGCATCACAGCCCAGTGCTTGTTCAGTGAGGGCCCCCAGTTCCAGGGGTGCCCTCATATCTATGAAGCCAGTGAGAGGCTGCGACCTGAGGGTGCAGTGTGCCTGACACAAGCCTCTTGACCAGCAGTGTCTCAGCACCGTCATGCCACTGCAGCTCCTCAAAATCCTCCCATGCTGCTACTGGAAGCCACACGTTAAACGTTATGAATAAACCACAACAGAGAAGCGTGGTTATTACAGTTATCATGGTTATTACCTTGGCATTAAACAGGACCATGTGACGCATAACCAATTCCAGGGACCTGCCTGCTCTGATGTTACCTGGTGGGGACACCAGCCTCAACTAATTGCAAGTCCACTTTGCTTCTAGGTCACTAAATGGCTGGACTTGCTGCTGGGCTGAAGGCTCCCTGAACAGGCCCACGGGTGCTGTGGCCCTGCAAAGGGCCTGGAGGGCCACCCAGGGAGAGGAGAGGGAGCCCGGGTCAGCAGGCGCAGCTGCACGCAGCACGGCTTCCTCTCCGCCCGCTGCCGGGAGGGCCAGGGCGCCCTGCCGGGCTTCACCACGACAAACACCACCTCCTTAGCCATCAAGACCTGGGGTGGTGGGAACCAGGGGGCTGCGGTTAAATGAACGTGCCTGGCACCGCGAGCTCCAGGGCTCAAAGGGCTGGCGTATACAAACTCATGTCAGCTCGCCAGGCCTCCTCCAGAGCTGCCAGGCCAAATGCTCCCCTCTGCCCAGGGTGCCAGGGCTCACGTGGACTTGGGTTTGGGCTGGGGAATGGTTACGCAGCTTCCCCCAAGCGTGGGAAGAGCCTTGCTCACCCCACCAATCCCCAGCCACACAAAGGGGCACTTGGGCCCCTTTGTGCCCTGCCAGGGCACACAGCAGCTTGGCCCTGGCGTGCCTCGAGCTAACGATGGTCTCTGGGCTTGATGAGACAGCCAGGGAGCTGGGAGATCAGAGCTGGCACCTGGAGGGCAGCATGGGACCGTCCTGATACTGCTCCATGCCGGAGCCCCAGCCCCAGCTGCCCAGGCTGCCAGCACCCAACCTGGCTGGCAGCGGGAGGCACTCACGTCTGCCTGTGCTGTGGGGAACTCCAGCACAGCTCCAGCTCACACACAGGCAGTCACACCAGTCTGCTGGGTTCACAGGCATGCCATTGTCCTGGCTATTTCATCCTCTCCTCCCCTCACATGCTGCCAGCCCCAACTGTCGCCCCTTAACCAGGCTTGGGCGTAGCTGGGAGCACAGATTGAGCACCCTGAAATACCAGGCAGACACAGCCCAACATGCGGCTAAAGTAATTGGGGCTTTAGCCAGCACTCATGGGTCAGTCTTCCCTTGCAGTAATTCCTGATGCCTGAACACATATCCCTTCATGAGCCCAGCGGAAGCACACAGCTCCTGCCCGGAGACCACGCCACGCGGTGACAGATCAGTTGTGGGGCACGGGGGCCACGAGCTGGATCCTACCTTTTCATTCTTGGCGTCTGTATCGAGCTCTGCTATCTTGGCCCACTTTTGCCAGAAGTTGGGGTCATCTAAGGAAATGTCAGTTCTGTTTCCTGATGCTACAAAGCTGGCCTGGGAGTGAAAGAAGAGGAGTGAACAGGGTGCAACCCACCATCCAGATGTGCCTTCCCCCATACAGAGATCCCCAACACATCTGTCTGCAGCACACCGTCTCGCTGCCACGGGGTGTTACACCCCACGTTGACACATGCCAGAGGGCTCTTTGTTTGCTTAAGGGAGCTGAACCCCTCTCTTCTGCAGTCCTGCCTGACCTGTTGGAAACGGAGCCTGGGCTGTGCCACCCACAAGAGGAGGAGGGACAGATGGCCCTTGGTGCCCCCAGAGGACACCAGCCATGAGCGTGGCACAGAGCTGGCTCCTTGGGCTCTCTCCTGTGGGGATGTCAGGGCCCCATGGCACACAGCTTCCCATGGCACAGCAGCGCCCAGCTTCGGGCATCGTGCAGGCCAGCAGCTGGGTCCCGCCACCACCCTGGGGGTCTCCCTGCAGGGCCACGTCTCAGAGCAGCAGAAGAGTGAGGCTGTAGACAGAGACAGGCTGCGCTGCCAGAGGGCTGTGCTGAAGGTACCACAACTCCTTCCCACACCACCGGCAGACCAGGTCTCCACCTGCATTTCTGCTCGGCAAAGCACCACACCGAGGCAGCACCGGTGTCCGGAAGGGCAGGGGAGGTGACAGACTCTGGATCAAATAAGCTCAGCCCATGAGCAGAAGATCAGCCCAGCTCAGGACTGGATCTCACCCAGGCTTTGAACTCATCCATCCTCCCCAAGGAGAGGCGTGATGCTGCCCACAACAGCTCTGGCTATGGCCTGCTGCCACGGCCAGGAGTCCTCAGCCCATCAGAAGAGCAAGCCCTCCACCCTGCAGTGCCCCAACTGGGACACAAGAGCAGCTCTGCATCCGTCCACACTGCCAGCCCGGTGACAGAGCACACCCTGGCACTGCCCGGCACCTGGAGGACAGCCCCTGCTCTGCCTTCTCACCAGCCTGAGGCGGCTTCAAAGGGAAAGTGGAAGCTGGCAAGCTGAACCCTCCCGGGCAGCCTCACATCATCCGCCCAGGCTGGTGGCCCCCTCCTCAATGCTCTGCTGACCACCAGTGACACAGGAGACCAAGCTGCTGCCATGCTCCAGCAAGGTCTCACTCCTGGGCACAGCGAGACAGGCAGGAGAGCTTGGCCTCCATGCGGACATGTCTCAAACACACAGGTAAGAGGTCAGCCCACCACTACTGCCCTGAGTGCTCCCAGCGTGTCCCTCACCACCCTGGGGGGAGTCCCCCTTCCCTCCTGATGGAGCACAGCACACCTTGGCAAAGGTGGAGCCCTTCCCCTCAGACTGGATCGTGATGGTCTGTGTCCTGCGCTGGAGGATCTGATCAATGTCTTCCTCGCAGAACTTTGATCCTTCGTCCTCCTCATCCATGAGAGCGCCGTAGGCACCTTTCCGCAGCAGATCCTCCACCTCCATCTTTGAGAGCTGCTGAACCTGCCCAAAACACGGGGGCATCACCGACCTGGCCAGCTGCCCTGGGCACTGCACAGCAGAAGAAGGCTCTTCCCTCTGCCCCAGGAGGGAGTGCAGAGATGCCCCAAGCCAACCCAGATGTCCCACTGCTACAGCAAAGAGGTCACTTCAAAATGCTGCCTGAGGGACTGTCAGGAATTTCAGTCCATGTCACTCAGACACAGCACCACATGCGTTCCCCAACCCCGTGGCAGTGCAGCGACAGTCTGCCAGGCCAAACAGCAGCAAAGCGAGTGTGTGGGACCGGGCTCTCCCTCCCCAGAAGCCTGCCCAGGTCTCTGCTCTGACCTGGCACTGACTTACAGGGGAAGGAGGAGAGCTTGCCCGCAGCGCCTCCCGCCTAGCCCCCTCTGACAGCCAACCTACCCCGTTGGTGCTGCCCTTGCGGTTGATGTCCTGCAGCACAGCCTTATCCAGGCCCAGCTTCAGACTGGCCTTGTCGAACATCTCCCGCTCGTAGGAGTTCCTGGTGATGAGGCGATAGACTTTCACCGCCTTGCTCTGCCCGATCCGGTGGCAGCGAGCTTGAGCCTGGGAGTGCAGAGGGTACAGCGTCAAGCACAGTGAGCCCAGCAGGATGGGGAGCGTGTGGCTTGTGGCACTCTGCACCAGCGCCCACCGCTCACCCACCTCAGCCACAGTCAGCTCCCACCTAGCAGAGCACCCTCATCTAGTGCCTGTGGCTGACCTGGCAGGGCTCTGCCAGCGAGTGCTGGTTAGCGCCAGGCCTGTGTGGTTGTGGAGTAGGAATTGGAGACCCCTGCACCCCCGGGCAAGGACATGGGGCTCAGGCTGGAGCCTTCGCTCTCTGCAGATGGGGGGCACCCAACACTTCACCCCCTCCAACACCAGGTACGGACGAAATGTTGCCTGGTCTGTGGCCCACCCGTGCTTTTAGAGCCACACCGTGATCTCCCCCATGACACGTCCCCTCTGCCTGCACTCCTGCCGTCTCTCCCAGCACAGCACCCCATGCCCAGCACAGCCGGGTGCTGCTGCCCTTCCCTCCCCAGCTGGCATCAGTGAGGGGAGCCGTGCTGCAGGACCTCCCGGCAGCCTGGCCTGGCCTGGCCCATTACCTGTAGGTCATTCTGGGGGTTCCAGTCCGAATCAAAGATGATGCAGGTGTCGGCAGCGGTCAGGTTGATGCCCAGCCCACCCGCCCGCGTGCACAGGAGAAAGACGAAGCGATCCGAGTCGGGCTTGCAGAAGCGGTCGATGGCAGCTTGGCGCAGGTTCCCGCGCACCCGCCCGTCAATGCGCTCATAGGTGTACCTGCTCCGAGAGGGGAAGAGGCAGGAGCAGGGTCACAGCAGGGCCTGAACTGTCTGCAGCTTACAAACCCCTTCTTGCTCCTTCCCCCGGGCTGTGTGTGGGCACGCAGGCAGCCAGGACTTACTGGCAGGACCTGTGCACAGGTGGAGGCTCAGGCCCCATCAGCCTGTGTGCACCGTGGTTGTTCCCAAAAGTCGTTCCTCTTGTGATGGCAAAATCATCACGACCCCACGCACGGTGCATGGATATGGCGCTCATGGGAACCAGGACCAAGGGAAGGGCCTATTTCCATTTGGTCACTCCTAGGACTAGTCCTGGGCAACGCAGAATGGACAGGTCAGAGCTGCCCAGCTTTGGGGTCTCTGCACCCACCAGCAGTAGCCTGTAACTCAGATCCTTTGGTACGTGGGCACAGAATGGCCAAATCCCCACCCTGGGCTGTTTCCACTCTGTATCTACAGTGCAGGATGCAGGTGACGTGGAGCAGCTGTGGTGAATGCTGAAGCCTGTACTAACCGCCTCTGAATGAGATAGTCTTCCAGGATGTCGAGGCAGCGCACCATCTGGGAGAAGATCAGCACCTTGTGCCCACCGGCGATCAGCTTGGGAAGCAGCTTATCAATGAGCACCAGCTTCCCGGCCGCCTGGATCATCGCCTGCAGCTGGAAGTCTGGCGCCTCCGGGCTGTGTGTTTTACGGAAGTCTTCCAGGATCTTCTCCTCTGCCCCTGCCAGGTGAGAAGGGACGTGAGCTCTTGGCGAGGCTGGCAGTGCAGCTGCCCCCAGCCTCCCGTCCAGGGCAACAGCAAGCCACCATGTGAGGAACAGAACCCGTGCAGCTGATCAGATCTGGGGAGGTTGGCTAGAGACCTCCAGAAGCCCCTCCACTCCTGTGACTCTACTCCTTCTTCAGGGCTTGCACCAGCTCTTGGCAGAACAAGCCAGGCTGGGATGTTGGAGAGGGTCCCGTGCCAGAACACTCCCAAACATAGCGAGCCTCGCAAGACCCTGAGGTGCCCACCAGCAAGCAGCACTTGCAGGGAGCCGGGCTGCCCGTGAGGGCAACAAGGCAGATCACCGCAACCTGTGCTGGGCCTGGATGCGCAACCGCACCAGCAGCAGATGGCATGAGGGCCTGAGCTGGCTCCCAAGCTGGGTGAGCTCTGCAGGTAGTGACCAGTAAATGTTGCAGTGATATCCATCCCCCCCACACCTCCTGTGCACAGCCCTCACCGTTGATAAGATATGGGTGATTGCAGCACTTCCGCAGCTCCATCATGGTGTTGATGAGGTTGGGCATATTGTGCTGGTTGGCACCCTTGGACAGGAAGGAGAAGTTCTTCTCCAGGATGGCCCGGTAGTATTTCTTCTGGATGTTGGTCAGCTCCACCTCAATGATGGTCTCCTGCTTGGGTGCCAGATTCTTCTCGACATCATCCTTCAGCCGTCGCAGCATCATGGGTTTCAGGATGGACTGCAGCTTCTTCACCTGCCAGAGCAAGCGCAGAGATTCACTGCCCTCCCTGCATGGCAAGCACACGGTGACAACAGTGGAGGGGCCTCCAACGCTAGAGCCTCCCCAGGCTGGAAACCCACTACAAACGACCCTGAAGCAGCTACTCTGCTGACAGCCAGGACAACTTCGGGGTCTGGCTTCCTTGGTGCAGCCGTGTGAGTGACCAGCCCAGGGCCATGAACTCCACATGCTTCTGCTGCCAGCAGGCTTGGGTAAATGTGTCTGCTGCAGGAGGAGAGCTGAGAGCTTTGATAGCAGCTGAGGTGATGGCTGGTTGCTCCATGTGCCCGTGCCTGCTCCCTCAGAACGACGATCTTTGTGCAATCTCCACTTAAGCCAGACACTCAACGGCAGTGAGACAGCCCAGGGGACTGAGCTGCTTTCCATGACCCCCGCTCAAGGGGAACTTTGGAGGACAGCTCCCCAGGGGAACCTGACAAGGGCGACTGACACATGGACTTACTGATCTCCTCGCTCCCCCTACACTCCTGTTGGTCTCAGGGACAGACCAGGTGGGACAGCCGGGTGAGCTGCGCTGCCCAGGCACACGAGGTGCAGTAGGGAGCTAGGCAGGGAGCAGACCACTGCCTTGGCACAGGCTGGTCTCCTCTCTCCAAAGCAGCATTGGAGGCTCTGTCACAACTTTGCTTCTCCCGGCATGAGGAGTCCTATTCACTTCCATGAAGCACGTGTCTGAGTGCGCGCCTGGCTTGGTGACCATGTGCCCCAGTGGCCTGTGCTAACAGTCACCACCGTCACTCTTCTAGGTACCTGCTCCTCTGTCTTCAGGTCTCCAAACTCCTCCAGGAAGGCTGTCTCTGAGGGGAACTGCTGTGGCTCCAGGAAATTCAGGAGGCTGAAGAGCTCCTCCACCGAGTTCTGCAGGGGGGTCCCTGTCAGCAGCACCTTATGCTCCTGGATATACACAGAAAACAGGTTGAGGGCTCAGACCCACTGGCTGGGTCCAAGGGGTCCCAAGAGCGCAATGCTCTTTGTCTTCCAGCCTCAGGAGCACTCTGGGTGGCCTGGGGGCACACACACTCCCTGAAAGGCTCCCCTGGCCATGGTGGCAGCCCTGACCCAGCCACTGCCACGCAACACTGTCTTGTGACTCCCAGGATGCTCCCCTGGACGTGTCCCAGTCCGACTCTGTGCAGCAACAACAGCCAAAACCGAGAATCCCACGCTGCCCCCAGGCTTCAGCCCTGCCCTGGCACAAGACCCTTAGGCAGGGCGGTGCTGGCACCAGATGGGGACGGTGACAGAGCCCAAGCCTCCGTGCACCTGGGGGCAGGATGTCCCTCTTCAGGGCTCGGGTAGAACATGAAGGAACACGGCCCAGAGCCATGTGATACTGAGGGGCATCAGGGACCTGCTGCTAGGGCCAGCATGAGCAGGGTGCTCCAAAATCAGCAGCGGCACGTATGACTGTGTCAAGTGTGCACTGGGAACAAGGAGGAGCTTTTATTAGAGGTTCACCATGTAGGTACATGCACAACAAAAGGAGACAGGGGTCTAGACAACCCCCCAAGACTTGGGGGTGTGAGGAGCGGATGACCCCTCAAGGAGAACACATTCCCTTCCATGCGCTGACACCACGGGCTCTGGCTTCAGGCACCACTGGGTGCTGCGCCCCGGGGCGCACCAGCTGCTCTGTCCCAGCAATGCCAGAGACTTGGGTGCTCACTCACTGCTCAGGCTAATCTTCCTGCCCAACCTAACGCAGGGAACATCCCCAAGAGTCACCAGCTATGAAAGAAGGGCAATTGTAAGGTGGGAGGCTCCCACAGCACTTGTATAAAGGAAGGTGATGGTTATGAAAGGGGGCCAGCAGCAACCCCACTTTGCCCCAGGCTGCTCACAACCCAGCAGGGACCTGCACAAGACACAAGGTCACAGGGAAACAGCAGGCTCTTTGGGAACTGGAGACATAAGACTAATAATTTTCGGAGGCCTGGCCCAGCTACAGGCGAGTGTGATGGAAGCTGGGTAGGGCTGGGAGATGCAATAGGCCTCATGGCCCTTGCTCCAGCAAACAGCAGCACTGCCTTTCCCAGGGCTGGAAAGGAGCTGGACATCCAAATTCATTTCTCAGAGCAGCTCATTGATCCCTTTTGCACCACGCACAGTCCTGCACCCTCATCCCTGGCAATGGACTGGTCCCATGTTTGCAGAGCAGTAAGAAACCAGCTTGAATACCGCAGCCCTGCTCACTGCAGGGTACAAGGCACACCACGGCCAGAGGATGCTGCGCACGGCTGGTCAGCAACTGCCTCCGTGTGCTGCAGCAGCCTCAGCTGCGCTGCAAGGCCAGGCAGTGCTCTGCCAGGGAGCGCACACAGATGGGAAGGCATAGGGGCACTTGGCCTGCTGTGGGTGAATACTCCACTTTAGCAAAAAGGAGTTTGTGATGGCTGCAGGGCACCATTGCCCCATCCATCAAAGGGCCCCCCATCACTGGCACTGCTTCAGCGACCTGATGGGTCCTGGATGGTTTTCCCTCTGACAGGGACTTCTCAGCCCTGGCACTGGGCCTGAGCAGCTGGCAGTGGCATCTGACTGCTAGGCATGGCCATCTCTGGCCCACTCTGCTCTCACGTGAACCTGGGCAGGACATGCTCACCAGGGCCATGAGCTTCAGCCCCTCCAGGAGTTTGCAGTTCCTGTTCTTCAGGCGATGTGCCTCATCAATGACCACGCAGCGCCACTGGATCTTCTTCAGCTCCGGGCAGTCGGCAAGGATCATCTCAAAGGTGGTGATAACCACCTGGAACTTGAAGATCCCAGGGAGAGGGTTACCCTAGGGAGACATAAACCATATGCAGTGCTTGACTCCTGCAGGGCGGCAGGACACTGTCAGACATCCTGTCAACATATCAGTGTTAGCATCTGGCTCCTAGCTGGGATTTCCCCAGATTAATCTCTCTCAAGCAGCGGGCAGGTTCCTGCAAGCCTCCTCACTGGGCGCAGGCTGTGTCTCTCCAAACCAGACCCTGCTTCAGGGCAGACAAACAGGCCTGGACAAGAACTGTGGCTGGGGCTCTGCTGCATTTTCCCCCTTCTGCATGAGTTGGGCCGGTTCTTCACTCATATACAGTGCACCCTGAGCCCATGCCAGCAAAGGGGTCTTAAAAGATCACCTTTCCCTCTCCAGACGAACAAGCTCCACATGCAGCTCAGTGCTTCCCAAGTAAAGGAAGCCAGGGCTGGGGGACACATCCTGGGAGTGTTGTGTGCATCAATCACCTGTGTGTCCCTGTACACCATCTCGTACTGCTGGATCATCTGCCGGCTGATCTGGCTGCCGTGGTACACGATGGCATTCATCTCCGTCCAGGTGCGGAACTCCCTCTCCCAGTTGGTGATGGTGGAGAGAGGTGCAATGATGAGGAAAGGGCCATGGATGCCCATCAGGAATATTTCCGAGAGGAAGGTGATTGACTGGATTGTCTTCCCCAGCCCCATCTCGTCAGCCAGGATGCAGTTCTTTCTGCAGAGATGGACAGGGGCACGTGAACATGGCTCTCGGGCAGGAACCACCCTGTCACCAACTCCTCGATGGGATGTCGGGCACATCACCTCCACCCACACCCCTCTGACCCTGCAGCATGGAGGGTGGGGGGACATTGGTACAGTGGCCCAAACCAGTCTGGGTAAGCCAGACCACCCAACTTCTTGCAAGATGATAGACTCAAAGTTAGTGTGAAAGATGCTGTCCTTTGGGTGCCAGTGAAAGATGATTCTGATGGCCTGCTGCAGCTGAGAACATGCATATTCCTGCACTCCTGCCACAGGAATGGGTCACCAGTAGCCTGGCCAATACCAAAAATCAGGTGTATCTTAGACCCATAGCTAAGCCCTGCTATCTCCAAAACTCATCAGCATTTACCAGGGAGAAACATTCCTAAAGACTCAGCTGCAAAGCTTAAAACAAACACAATTTTTCTGGCAACTGCCTGCCAGCTCCAGCACTGGAAGGTCTCAGCGGCTGCTCTGTCAGGCCCCTGTGTGTCAGCTCTGCTCCCCCAGCTCTGCTGCTCCCGTGACTGCACACACTGGGGCCCCACTGCCAGCAGGACTCCTCGTGGGAGCACAGGGCTCCAGTCCCTCCTCACCTGTTATACCAGTTAAAGAGCAGCCAGTTCATTCCCTCCAGCTGATACTCCCGCAGCTGGTTGCTGTTCTTATACTCCCGGGACTTCTCCAGTTTCTGCCAGGACTCAGATGCCGGGCGCTCCTAGGAGGAGAGAGCAGGAGCAAGGTCCATGGAGAGGAAGAGGCAAATGCTCAGTGAGGCCAGACCCCGCTTCTGGGGCTGCGCATCAGGACACTTCAGAACAGTCATTGACAGCTGATTCGCAGCAAGGTCTTGGCCTCCGGATCCCACCCTCGGATCCTGCTAACTAACCCATCCGGAGGGGAGGATATGCGGCTTGCACTGCAGCAGCAGGGACAAGAAGGTCAGCACTGCTGGACCTTGGCAAGACACAGACAGTCCCTGCCTGCCCAGGGCAGCGAGCTGCCAGCCGGGTACGTTACCTCTGGGTACGTTACCATGTGCTTGATTTCTGGAGGGATTTGGAGGGCTTCAAACTCTTTAATCTTCCCTGGGTCGACATCCTCCTCCAGCTCCCAGGTGCTCTCCTCGTAGGGCAGTGAGCACCACTTCACCAGGTAGTGAGTCACCTCCTGCAGCGCGGAGAGACAGTCTCAGAGACAGCACAGGGCTCACGGCCGCTCAGCCCCAGCGTGCGGGCACAGACTGCGACTGAGAGCGAGTCACAGGGACGGTCAGCGGCCCTCCATTTACCCCTGTGCCAAGGGGTCCCTGGGGACAGGGCTCAGGCTGCGCAAGGCTGGGAAGGCCTCAGGGTGCTCAGAGATGACACGTGATGCATGTCGTGGGTCTGGGCCTCTTGCCAAGCCTCCCTCCCTCCCTCCGTGGGGCAAGCGATGCAGCGACTCACCTCCCCAGTGTCAGGGTCCTTCGTGTGAGCCACCTCCAGAATTCGATCTACCTCCACGTAGTCCGGGTTGAACAAATCCTCATCAGGCTGCAACAGCAAAAAGAGAGGTAAGTTCAAGGTGATTCCAGGGTTAAACAGATGGTGGGCACGAGTAAACAGCTGCGGGGCATCTGTCCCCAGGATGCTGCTAGCTGTGCGCAGCACACCAAGTGCCCTGGACGCAGGTACGCGACATCTGTCTCTGGCAGGGAGGACGCAGGAGCCCTGCAGAAGGCAAAGCTCTTGCTTTAGGGCAGCTGCGGCCTCCATGCTGCCCTTGCTGGGAGGCAGGAACGTCCCCTCCAGCCCATCTGGCCCCAAGGTACAAAGCCCTGAGCTGTATGCTCCAGCTTACGTGCAGCATCCAGAGCTGTGACTGCCACAGCACAGAGCCACACATAGCACCCAATGAACTCTGCTCCTCTGCAAGGGATGACACCTTGTTCTCTATCTCTGCCTCTCTCCCCACCTTCAGCTCAGCAGTCACCAGCAGCAACCGCTCATGAGGCAAGGGCTCATCCTCCTGCCAGGAACACCTGGGGAGGAGTGGGCTTTAGACTAGCAGTGGTCCTCAGAGACACATTGTCTAGGGCTTGGGAAGGAGAAAAAACAGGCTTCTGTGTTCACAGCTCCACAGGCCCCAGTTAGTCATAGGAAAGAACGCTTGCTCCTTCCTAAATTTAGTGGTACAGTGCGTTCCAACACACACTTTTTCTTTGCATCCTGGGAAAGACCCCAAACAGACTCGGGAGTGAGAAATTTGACACACACCCCCAGCTTTCCAACTACACCCATGGAGAAATTTTCATAGCCTACTGGCCTGATTTATACTTCTAAGGGGCAGTTTGAGGAGATCCAACAACTATCTCCGGAGCAGCAAGATAAATTATAGAACACCTTTCATATTAAACAAGATTAATCTGCTTATAGAGCAGAGCAGGCAGGAGCTGCCCTAAGCCCAAGTATTTATAGCTCCCTCTCTCCCATAGCATCTCTGCTCCACCATGAAAGCACCTCCAGCACTGCACGCTGCCCTCCCTCCCATCAAGCAATGCTTCCAGGGTTGGCAGTGCCTGGCAAGTGACATTTGTCACCCTGCCCATACCTCTGCCAGTGACACCACGGGTGTTCAGGGCACTGTCATGGCCCCTTGGCTCCAGCATCCCCACCCGCTCACTCTCTTGTGCTGTGCCCTTGTTCAAACCAGCCTGGAAGCTCAAGGTGCCACGCTGCTGCCTGGGCATTGCCACGGTGTCCGCGAGGGGGCACAGGCAGGGCTCTGGGCAGCACCCCGGGATCACCGAGCTACAGCAGAGCTCAGGCAGGGCAGGCTGCCTGCCCACTCCCAGCCCTGAATTTTGGCCCTGGAGCTGGGAGGTGCCAGAGGCAGCGCTCAGCTCTTGGCCTGCTCAGCCACCGCACCGGCCCGAGGTGTACCGGGGTCCAGCACAGCTGCTTGCCGCGCTCAGCTCTCACCTCTGTAAAAATATGCTTCATCTGAGCCTGCTTGTTCCGGAAGCGCTTTATTTTCTGGGAGATCCTGGGGTCCTTCTCCAGCTCCTCCAGAGTTGCCCACTTACAGTGGAGGTAGGAGCTGCAGAGGAAAAAAAATCAACAAAACGTGTCCAAAGAGGCCTTAGGGCCCGATCCCATCCGCCATGCAGACCAGCAGGGATCTCCCAGTGACCCAGAGAACACCCAGCCTGTGCCTCGCCATGTGAAACCCCAAACTGGAGGAAGCCGTGGCCCAGGTCCAGGCCAAGATTGAACACTGCAGCTGCAGCGGCTTTCCTGCTTCCCACCGCTGGGGCTGGCTCAGGAGGACAGGGGCAGCGAGACAGGGATGCTGGGGCTGCAGTTGGGGATGGGACGGAGGTGGGAGCACACAGCCCTCGCTCCTGCATGCACAGGGCCCACTGCTGTGGCACAGAGCACCACAACACTGCACGTACAAGTTCCTGTACTTGACGTAGAACTCCTCCATCTCAAATGCCAGGCCTCCGGGATGAGCCTGAAACCAAGGGAAGGAGAGTTAGCAACAGTCAGAGCCTGTGTAGAAACTGGCCTGCAGCCTGCATGCAGAAGGGTGTCCCCTGCCTGGCCACAGGCTCCAGGCAGGCTGAGCCCCATGGACAGTGAGGATGGCCAGGCACTCGGCGTGCTGCCTGCCCCAGAGGCTCAGTGGACCTGGGGAACATGGTGTGAGACCACCCCGGAGCACGGGGGACTCAAACACCTCCTGGGCATCAGCCCAGGCCTGACTCCTCTCCAGAGGCTTTCTGGTGCCCAGGGCAGGAGAGGCACCACATTGATCCCCAACCCAGAAAGATGCCAGTCCAGGCATACCTCAGCAGCACCCTGCAAAGACTGAGTGCAAGGAATGGCATGGCAGCACCGACTGCTGCTACGTCTCATGTCCCTGCTGCACAGGCAGCCAGGCCCCGTCTCTCCTCTGCCCAGGGACCTCCAGCCCCACTGACATCTTTGCCACTCACCTCCTTCTGCACCATCCTGGAGGCAAGGATCTTCTCAATGATATTGGCATCATCCTCAGGAGGTTCCTGGGGACAGGAGAGCAGAGCGCTGTTTTCCCGGCTCATCACGTGGCTTGGCCTCTGGCAACCTCCCAGCACAGAACGGCTGCTTGCTCCTCTCCCAGCCCACCAGCCAGGCAGGCAGAGCCGGCACAGCGGGAGCTGGGAGAGCTGCGCTTGGGGAACCCTTGCTGAGTGCAAGGGTGCAGGTGCTGCCAGCCCAGCTACGCTCACCCTCTGCCTGTGCTCCCCAGGCCACCACGGCCACAGCACTGTTGTGTTTAGCTGTGCGGGTCCTTCCAGCTAGACCAGGGCAGCCAGAGAGGGTGGCAAGTCTCCCAGAAAAGAGGAGGGAGCTTGGGTGCTTTTGCCCCAAGGCTCAAGGAAGGAAATACGCCAAAACGTGCACACCTCCTGCTCCCAGCCACTCTCCACGCCAGATCTCTGACTTGCCTTGGCATTTATACAACCCTATAGTGCTGGATGGCCCCAAACAGAGCAGGGAGCAGGGCTGTCGGGCCCTGCCACAGGCATCGTCCATTGCTGCCGCCTGCCCATGGCCACAGGCCACGGGCAACAGCACCTCAGCCCCACCGCTGTCCATGCAGCTCCTCCTGGCAGGCTCGAAGTGCCGCCTCCTTCCCTCTGCAGGCTTCGACTCTGCCATGAGGAAATCACCGCGTGAGGCTGCAGAGACCTTCCGCTGGCCACCCATGGGCTCCCACCCCATTCCCTCACACTGAGCACACAAGTTTTGCTGGAGGTAGCCCTAACACTGTCCTGCTTCCAGCTCCAAGACGGCAGGTACAGGGCAAGTGGAGACGTGGAGGCTCTCCCAGCCGCGTGCTGTGGCAGGACCAGCCCCATCGAATGCGAAGGGACAAGAGAGCCGGGCTTGTGCCTGTCTGTGCTGCAGCAGGAGAGGCGCAGAAAGATTAAGGGGAGAGGACAGACAGCAAAAATGTGGAGCTTGCTTGAGCATCAGAAATATCAGTTCTGCCCTGGCTGGGAGATGGTACAGCAGCAGGATGAAGAGCAAAGTGCAGAGCAGAAAGGAGGAGGACTCTGTTCATCCCCTTCAGACGGAGGCAGAGTCTGGCCCAAGGCAAAGCAGCCCTGAGATGTCCCTTTGCAGACTAGAAAGACCCCTCCAAGAAAGGCACGGGGCAGGCTGGGGAGGGACAGACAGCCGGGGCTTCCCACACCACTCACCCAAAAGGGTCTGGGAAAGCCAAGGCGGTGCCCAGGGCTGCAGCAACCCCTCCGTGCCCCAGCCCTCAGCCGACCGGCTGCCTCGGCACCTCCCCTGCGGTGTGGGGCAGGATGCTGGACCCAGCACTGCAACACAGCGAGCAGGGTAACAGCAGCTCTGTCTGGGCCCCTCACCTGCAGTCCTGTGGCCCAGAGGGGGATTTCTGCCCTATTTGGGGAGCTCTGCCCCATGCCAGGGTAACACAGCTGAGGGGAGCACGCAGAGAGGCTCCCGCTGCAGCCACTGTGCAGTGCCCGTTTCCCCACGTCCAGGCATCCACCCTGGCACTGCTGAGCTCCAGCTTGACCCTAGCCACAAAGGGTTTGTGTGAACACGGCCAGGGGCACAGTGCTGCCATCGCAGCCGCCTCCAGCACTCCGTGGCTGGGAGCTCCCACGCTGACCCGCAGCCCAGCCAGCTTACACAGGTCTGTGGCCCATCACTGGCAGCCTGCGTGCTGCCAGAGGAGCCCTGCACTGCCCCAGAGAGCTCCTGAGGAATGTGGCCAGGATCCAGGGGGGAAAGCTGCAAGTCCAGGCCATGGGGAGAGCAGCTCTGAGGCCTCAGCACTCTCATCTTGCCCTGCTGGGTCAGTCCCAACCCTGGGAGCAGCCAAGGTGAGGCCCGGCCATGCCTGCTGGCAGGAGCCCAGAGCAGCCACTCAGCAGAGAGCCTTGCTGCCGTCAGACACCAGCCTTAATAATTCATCTGGAGCAGGACAAATTGAGGTGGAAGTCCAGGACTAAGAGGAGAGCAGGGTGGCAGCATGGGCACATTCCCACCTGCTGTTTTGAAAATCTCACTTGGACAGATCACTGCCAGGAGCCCAGCTGGGACAGAGCCCTGGGCAGCAGCTGAAGCAGCACCGGCAGCACCTCCGGTGGGTGTGCGGCAGCCCTCCGGGTGAGGCAGAGAGCATCAGGCCAGGTCTTATTTACTGGCTTAACAACAGAGCTGACTAATACCCACACCAAAGCCTTGTGAAGAAGGGACTAGAGAGGGACATAGGAACACTACGAAAACAATTAGTGACCATTATTAATATCTGGCAGCTTTGTTAGTGACCGGAGAGAGGGAATCAGCTGCAGGATCCAACACACAGACGAGCACGAAGGAGCTGCCAGCACCCACCAGGAGCCAGTGCTGAACTGGTGGGCAAAGGAGGCAGGGCAGTGAGGCCCAAACTGCAGTGACACCGGCTGGTCCCTGCCACGCTGCCCAGATCCCTACCATGCTGCCCAGCAGATCAGCTTGGCTGGCAAGTGTCAGGCTGGGCATCTCTACACTCCAAGGCACCGGTGGAGAGCAGCAATGTGGGCAGAAAACAATGACCTGGCACCTACAAAGCCCTCGGCTGGCAGAGCCAAAATAATAGACTAACCTCATGGACTGGAGCTACAGAGACAGGAGCCAAAGGTGGGCATGGGCAGTGGGTGGGTCACGCCTTCAGGGACATGTCCAGCTACACAACATGTTCCAGAGGCCTTAGTTTCCAAGCAGGAGGGGGACAGTTGGACCTGCACGCCTCTTGCCCATCCCTTTGTGCACCCACAGTCCCTGCAAAGCCAGCCTGCACCCTCCCAGACAGGCACACTCTCACCACATCCTTGTGCTGGGATCCCCCACTTCCTTGAACCTCGGCACTGACACCCTTGCAACACCCTGCGGGAAGCAGGAGGCCCCGTCACCCCAGTCCCACATCCAGCCCTACCTCTGCCTGCCACGCCAGAGTAGAGGCGGAGAGTGCGGAGGTTCGCCCAGCTCCCAGCACAGCTATTGTCTCGCCGTCATCATCTACCACCTTGAAATCCAGGTCCTCGTTGTACTTCCTCCTCTTCACTTGCCGTCCTGAGCGGCGTTTCTGTGTACGGGATGAAAAAGGCAGTCATGGGGCAGATGGGGAGAGCAAGTACCTCCTCCTTGCTTCAGTGGAGGAGAGAAAGCCCCAGGGCTGCCTGATCTCCAGCCCACCCCTGGCCCAGTGGGATGGAGGTGGTGGGAAGAACAGGCAGCCCTTGGAGGTAAACCCATCGCCCGGTGCCGAGGTCTCCATCAATGCCTGACCCACACAGCCCCATCAGCCCCCAAGACCTGAAGCAGAGGAGCCCTGCGGAGACACGTGCAGCTCCCCAGCCCTGCGGGGCCGACCTGCCTCCCTGCGCTGTGCCAGGAAAGGGGAGCTGCCAGGAGCCACGGAGGAGAGGGAAACTCAAGGCTGAGGGCCGTGCAGCACCCAGGGCAGCAGTGTGCACCCAACTCACGGCCACCAGCTGACTTCAAGCAGTGTGGCTGGTAGACCCCGGCCCTGGAGGCAGCCTCCAGGGCCGGGGTCTACCAGCCACACTGCTGAAAGTGCTCTCTGATCGCTGCGCCCCGGGGCCCACCTCTTCTCCCACTCAGAGGCAGCTGGTATTTCCCCCACCAGCAGCCAGCCGAGGGCTTTGGACATACCTGGCTGTCGGCTGACTCCGCAGACTCCTCTGGGCTCTGCACGGATGGGCTCAGGAGATCCTGATCCAAATCCAAACTGTCCACTGGTATCTCATTTTTCCTCTTCCCTTTCTTCTTCTTCTCCACAGGGGTGTCCTTGCTGCCAAGACAGACTGACAGTTAGATCTTGTCCTAGGGATCCCGGGGGAGAGCCAGCAGGCACCCACACAGGGCTCTGCTCCCATGGGATCACCCAGAGGCAGCTCAAGGCTCCTGGGGCCTCCCTCAGCATTGAGGATCCCCAGTCGGTGATGCTCATTAATCACCATCAAGTGCTTCTCCATCCAACTCCAGTACACTGGGATGAAAGGGTCCACTTGCCCTGGCCTGGTGTGGGGCAGAAAGGGGCTGGAGGCTCCCACCAGCCAGGGGAACAGGCCCACAGGGGCTGTAGGAGATGGGGTTCAGCTCATGGCCAGCTCTCACTGCTCCTTTGGCACGGGGAGCCCAGATGTGTAAGGTCAGGATGCTCTGGATAGCGGCTCAGGCGTGGCGATGAGCCGGGAGGAACCGGGCCAGCCTCTCCCCTCCAGGCAGGGGGACCCCTTCCTCAAACCATGAAGTCTCCACAGTGAAGGCAGGTCCTGCACCAGAGCGCAGCAGCCTCTGCTCCAGCTGGGAGACCAAGACAGGGACCTATGTCCAGCGCAGGCGCAAGGAAGGATCTCCCCACCGCCAACCCCAGCAGGCCAGGGCAACGAGGTGCCTGCTCCAAGCAGAGCACTCACAAACATGTTCTGGGCCAGCGGAAGTCAGGAATACAGTTCAGCAGCTCCGGAGGCATCCCGTGTCCTGGCACCCCGGAGACAAACCTTCTAGCCCACTCTGAGAAGCACTGGCCATCCTGCCGGCCACCTCCCGCATGCGCCGCAGAGCCCTGCCAGACCCCGGTAAACCTTTACACCAGTGCTGAGGCAGAAGCTGCTCCAGCTCATGGTTTGTCTTGCCTGAGCCACAGCACCGAGTCCCCTCCCGAGACAGCAGCTGAGCAGATGCCGGCCTGTGCCTTCAGCTGGAGGGAGTTAAGCCCCATGATCGCCATGAACACGGGGACGATGCAGGTCCCAGACTCCCGCCGGTGCAATGGCCCACCACGGCGGCCACTGCCTCCTCCAAGGGCCCCCCGGGAGGCTCGGTCCCACCAGGCGACTGTCCTCCATGCTCAAGTCACGGAGAGGGTTTGGGCCCTGCTCCCGGTGAATCCCACCACCTTCCTGCAAACATAAAACGTGCGAAGACACAGCCCAGCGCTGTGGCACGCTCTCGGGGTCAGGGCCACCCGGTCCCCCGTGGCACCCAGCACCCACCACAACCTGCCTGCGCAAGGGAACGTGTGCAGGAAGCACCAGGGTAAGAAACAACCGCTCCCAATGTGCCCGTCCATCCTTACCCTCTGCAAGGAACACTGTTAAGGGAAAGATTTCAAAGAGCTGGTGCCTGTCTCTGGGCTGAGCAACGTCCCCTTCCTCACTCACAGCCCTGCCACCCATCCCCTCGACGTCCCAGACCTCCACAGTGGCAGAGGAACGGTTAGTTTCAAAGCCGTGTGGAGGTTTTACCCCTGTTTCATGAGAAAAATCACTGCTTGCCTGGGACCGGCAAAAACCAAGCAGCTGAAAATCTGCTGTTCAGGCCACGAATGCCCTGGCTGTGCACCCACGCTTCAATTAGAGGCCCTGAAAATGCACTGCGAGCACTGCTTCCACCCGAGCAATAACTCCCAAGATATTGATTTGTAAGTCACAATTAACAACTGCTTCATTCATGAACCAGTGGTTGTCTATGATTAGAAATAATTTAGAAGAAATTATGCCGCCATTATCTGCCACTTAGAGGACTCCCAGCAATCATTTCATCCGCATGGAGTGCTTACCCTGCCTGCTGCTCGCCTCTCCCTCCCCGTGGTGCCAGGGGCCCCCAGCCCACCTCCCCATCTCTGTCCCGGGCAGTGGGCACAGGGGGACGCACAGCCCTGTTCCCTGCAGAGCTTCCACTCTGACACCCATGGGTGCCTCCACCCAGTGGCAGTTCCTCCCGTGAGTGGGTTTGCTGGTGGCTGACCCAGAGGCCAAGGCAACAGTCCGAGAAGAGGCTCGAAGAGGGGCTGTGGAGGTGGGGGGAAGCTGCAAGGCGGACCCACGGGCTGGACTTTCCAAGCAGCAGGGGTGGACCTAGGTCCTTTTGGAAGGTGCAGGTGAGTGGGAGGAAGCACCACGGGCTCAGGCTCCACTGGCACAGGGCATCAGGAAAGCACAGAGCTTTGTGGCACTCCTAGACTCCCACACATGGCTTCTTCTGGCTGCATGATGTGTTACGGAGTTATATTAATTGGTCTTTTTTGCATGAAGTGACCTCTTCACCAGGGCTCCGCACGCTGACCCCCAGCACAGCAAGCGGATCCCCCTTCAGCCCCCCTCCTGTTACCCCCAGACCCTGTTACCCCCAGACCCCCAGACCCTGCCGTGCCTTTGCAGGAGGGACCAGGGTCTCCAGCTCTGCAGCTGGGGCTACCCCGCCACAATCCCCATGTCTAGCAGAGTGACCTGCCCACCAGCTACCCGTGGCAGGTCGCACTGTCATGGGCTGCTTTTAGCGCCCTGTGAAGGCACTGCTGGCAGCCAAGGGACCTGCCAGGGTGGCAACAAGCTCCTGGACAAGAGCCATGAGTGCCTCCAGGAGCCCAAGCCTCCACGGTATTCTCTACCCCAGGTTTCCCCTGCTTTGGTCTAGTCCCAAAGGTCCCACTGCAGGGGTGGACCTCTGTGAACTGCCCATATGGCAGTGTGGTGGAGCAGAGGTGTCATTAGGAAAAGCTGTTAGCTGCATCCCTCATCCCAGGATCCTCCTTGGTGCCCAATGCTGCCTTTACATGGGCTTCATCCTTCCCTTCCTTGCCTGCAGCCCCTCACCTTCCCTCTCCATCTCCAGCCCCTCCACCCTTGCGGCCCTGAGTAGCCCTTCTCTCACCCTCTTGGCACTGTCCGCTTGATCTGTCCACCCCCATATGCTCCGGCTCACCAGCCCACAATGATGTGGGGGACGACGTGGGGGCTTGGCGTCCTTGTGTGCAGAGCCCCAGGCTCGAGGAAGACCAGAAGTGACAGCGCTGCACAGCTCAGGGACCCGCCGGGGACACGGCGCCCAGCTCTCGCCCTGCTGAGCTCCCTGCCAGCCTGGCGTGGGAGCTTTCCTGCCCCACACCTTCTTCTGTTCACCACCAGCCCACACCAATGGCACTAACGGCCGCCCTGGCGCTGGCTCCGCAGGCCTGGCCTCTCCAGGATCCAGCTGTCAGCAAGCTCCGAAAGAGCAGGGCTGTGGAAGACCCGGGGCTTGGTCCTCGCCCTGCACACATGTCCTGTGGGCAGTCATGGCAGGAGGGAGGTGGGAAGATCCCACAGACCCTGGGACACCCATTCTGGTGACCATTTCCAGGAAAGTGCCCTCGAGAAGCTCTACCAAACTGGTGTTTTCTAACAAAGAAGGGTATTGCTGAAAAATTCCCAGCTGGCTCCTGTACTAATCCCGTTTACACTAGAAACATATTCATCATACGGATTATTTACAGTACACGAGGAGGGCCCAGAGCCAATCGATAGGCCTGCTTTGTACAGGATTCTCCAAACACACTTAATTCTCACCAGTCCACAACAGTAAACCAAATGACACCGGTGCTGCTGAGATCTGCTCTGCTATCTGCACACATTCCCAATTAAAAAGAAATCAGAGCTAAGAAATCAGAGCTTCTGGCCAATCAGCCTGTTAATTAAAAGGATGAGGAATTACCAGAGGCAGTGGCATTGGGCTGTGCAGTACAAGGGAGTCCTCAGGCCTCCCCCTACTGCCAGCCTTGGCTGCCACCACAGCTCCACAGCTGCAAGGGAGGGACAGGTCCTGCCACCGAGGAGAGGGAGAGGAGACGGTATGAGCTCCACCATCCTCCCAGACCTGAGCCAAGGGAAGGCAGGCTGCTGGCCCCCTGGCATGCGGGGATCCTCGCTTGCACAGACAGCCCAGGGTCAGCTTCGTCTCACTCACATACCCTTCTGCCTGGGCCCCAAAACAGGTATGACAGGCCCTCTGCCACACAGCACCTCACTGTCCTGGTGAGACACCTCCCTAAGGTCCCTCTGCCCCCCAAGACACTTGGCACAAAGGCCAGGCCAAGGAAAGGCCAAGACTCTTTGGTCCTCCTCTGGATCTGGGGTCTCACAGGGCCTCATCCCCAAAAGGGCACCCGCCTGTCCTGTCTCTGCGTGGTCGGAGAGCTCATCCTGGCCTCCCGACTGCCTGTCCAGCCTTCAGCACGACGAGCCTGTGCACCTTGCAACGTGGTGGCCCAGCGCAGCTCTCTTGGCCAACGCTCCTGCGAGCCCACAGCCCCGTCCACACCAGGCACAGAGACAAGGCCACACCACCACCCACCTGCTCTTCTTGGGTCTTGTTCTGGGGGCAGACTCAGAGCCGCTCTTCTTGTCTTTAGGCTCCTTGGGGGCTTTGGGTTCCCGAGGTTTCCGGGGTTTCTTGGCCACCTCCCTCTGCTTGGGCTCCTTCGGCTTCTTGGGCTCCTTGGCCTTTTTAGGCTCTTTTGGTTCTTTAGGCTCTCTCCTCCTCTTTGGTTTCACCTCCACAGCTGCTTTTTCTCCCCCTTCCTGCTCTCCCAGATCCTTTTTCTTCCGTTTCTTCTTCACCCCCGTGCCCCCACCCCCACTGTCCTGCATCCCGTTCTGGGTGCTCGTCCGCTTCTGGGGAGCCCCGTCGGGCTCCTCCTCTGGGCACTGGCACTGGCCGTCTGTGTCCGTGGCCGTCACCGTCACCTGGTGGGACACCTCGTCCTGCTCCTCACTGCTGGCAAAGGGGTCCTGCGCCTTGCACTCCCAGGCATCCGACATTGGGGAGCGGCTCAGCACTTTTAAGCTTGGCGGCTGCAGAGAGAACAGAAAGGCGGTGTGTGAAGCAAATGCCACATATAGAAATAGCAGGTGGAACTGCAGCCCCAGCGAGGCTCTAATCACCCGGGTGCAGCGCGAGCAACGTCCCTCAACATACGGGGGACTATGGCTAATGGCCACCACACGTAGATGCAGCTCAAAGGGGAGGACCCCGCTTCCCTGCCCGACAGAGGCTGACAGGTTAGAGAGGCCTTTCGGTTCCCCACCAGCTCATGTAGGTCCGGAGCAGAGATGGCTGACCCCTCTGCTGTGCCCTCAAGCACAGTCCTGCCTTTGATCGCAGACTCCACACCCCACTCTGCTGAGACCCAGAGCGACCCACATGCCCAGGCCACCTCCTGCCTATTGCCCAGGTATTGTCCCGGCAGAGCAGGGAGAGGGAATTAAGGATGCCTTGCAGCCTCCGGCAACAAGAAGCAGGCCCCCAGGTCCGTTCAGGGCAGAGCTCGGGGCAGAAGAGGGGGGTTAGACCGGCACCTTTCCCGGGAGCCGGGGCTCCCTCCAGCCCAGGACAGTGGAGCTGCTCTTCCTGCTCCGGCTCTTCCTTCACTTCCTGTGAACTTTCCAGCACTGAACACCGAAAGGAATCCAGCTGCCTCCCCAGCATGCTCTGCTGCGGCGGGCCCAACCAGAAAACAGCATGAAAAGGCCCAGTTCTGCTCGAGCAGCAGCAGGAGTGTCTGCGATAAGGAGCCCAGGCTCGTCAGCAGCAACCCTGGCTCCTCGAGAGCAGCCCGGGCCGGCGGGGCTGGCAGGGGACAGCCCAAGGAAGGGAGCTGTGGGTGACGATTTATAACAGGGACCAGAAACATCCCTTGCAGCAGCTGCCGGGGGGGGAGAGCAAGAGATGCACAAAGGGCCAGGCAGAAGCGTAGCTGTGTGTAGCAAGGACGGGGAAAGTAACATGTCAGGCTCCACTTCAGCTGCTCTGCCAGTTAGTTCCCATCCCCAGCGCCCCGGCACAGGCAGCGCCTGGCCCTGCCTGCACACTCAGCCAGCCCACTGCACCCTCTCCTCTCTGCCTGTGATCAGGGGGCCACCGGAGAGCAGCTGGGGCCACGGCCAGCACCGATCCCTCGTGGAACTGCTAAGAGCCCGCCGCCCCCGGTGCCCAGGCAGGTCTCTGCCCGCTGCCCCAGCAGCACAGGCAGTCTGAGCTGCTCCTCCAGCCCCGCAGCGGGAGAGCAAACCCCACAGCCTTCGCAGGAGATGCCAAACTTTTCACCCACAACCACCTTGTTGGAGATATGCGAGAAACAAAAACAAAAGATGCTACTTAGTTAACAAGGCACGACCTTGAGAAGAGAAACAAGATGACACCATAAGTCAGCCAGGTAAAGAGATACCAAGATAAGCACAAGGGCAACCAAAGAGCTACTTGAACTGCGAGTGAACTATCCTAGTTAATGTAATAGGAAACCTGCCCTTGGGTAGGGAGAGCCCCCTACCAAGAGAAACCCCTTCCTCACAGAACACGCGCAGTAAAAAAGCAGGCCGCTGCACCTTTAAGTGGAGATGAGGCTTGCGAGAACCAACAGGAACAAGGGTAACCCAGCGAAACTCTAAAAGTACTCATAACTGTTGAAATGTATAAAATGCTTTACCGTGTGTTAACCGGGTGTGCTAGCTTTGTGGAGTTACCACCTAGCACCCACCTCTGCGCAGACATGAAATAAACAACTCTCTCGACTCTGTGTGTTGATCGGCTTTTTTGCACACCGGGTAAAAGAATCCTGATTTTTGGGACAACAACCTGATTAACTCCTCCTTTTAACGCACAGCTTGGCCATGACCAGAGGGAAGCTGTGGCCATTCCCGGCCTGGCTCACTGCCGTGGGGCTGGCCGATCAGCACCACACCAAGCCCAGCAGCACGACCGGGGCTGGAAAGCTGGTCCTGCAGACGGGTGTTTGGTGGCTGTCCCATGAGACAAGGTGCGGGGCTGAGCCCCGGCTAGGCCCGTCCCGCCAGCCTGGAGGTGGCACCTTCTTGGAGGGAAGCTGTGGGGTGGCTGGGGAGTGGCCCAGGAGGCACCGGGCAGCGGCACGCCTGTGGGGACAGTGGCAGTGCTCACCCCAGCACCTTGCGCCCACGGCTGCCCCGAGCCAGGGGTCCTGGTTCCTTCACAAGCCACTTCCCTGGTGCTGAGGTGCCAGTACTGCCGGCAGCAATGCCCTGGCCCTACCAGACCCCCAGCGCCATCTGGTTCTTCAGATACCCCAGAGGTGCGGGAAAGAATGTAAATATTTACATCCTACGGGCTGAGGACTGGAGCCCGAGCGGGGTGGTCTAGGCACAGGGCACCCTGTACGCTCAGATTCCTGATCTGGATTAGACGGAAGCATTAAATGAAACAGGCTGCAAAAGAGGAAAAGACTCCCAATGCCCCTGCAGCCACCCATGAGTGGGGCTGCCGACACGTCTGGCATCAGCCGGGCAGGCGGCATCAGCATCTCTGCCTGCACGCAGCCACCTCCAGTGCTCTGCCCTGGCCCCTGCTGCCGGTCTGCTCCAGCAGCCTGGGACGGGGGAGAGCAGCTGTCCCGTCACACGGACAAGCCATCAAAGTGCACCCAAGCAATTAAGGGGAACCTATTCTGGGCCGGGAGAAAATCAGCACTATAGATGCTGCCTCTGAGCCCACAGGCTGAGCAACAGGATCAGTCCCAGCCTTTGCATTCCACAGATCTTGCAAGCTGGGGATCGGCTGGAACAATTTACTGGATTAGCTACAAAGCTCACAGACCCCCAAGAGCCTGCATCTCCTTTCGCTTCTGCACTGAACAGCAGCCAAGTGCAGATACCAGATGGAAAGCAAATCTTCAGCATCCTTCAGCACAGCGGGAGGGTGAACTACTCCTTCCCAGCCACAGCTTGTAGCCCTGAGTCTCGCAAGGGGCTGCCCGCTTCCAGGCAGACCACCCAACGAGCAACAGGTCTGGATATCGCAATTCTGGTGCCGTCCAAGAGCAGGCGATGTCACCTGCCCTTCCGGAGAGGGGTTCCCCAGCTCACCCACAGGACTGGACCAGGACTGGGCTGGGAGCAGTGCTGAGCGCCTTGAGCAGCTCCGTCCCCGACAGCCTGTGCTTGGGGGAGCTGAGCCATGATGGCCAGGCATGGGGACATGGGTCCCTCTTGTTGCATGCACCAGCAATTCCCAGCAAACCAGCATAGAGAAGGGAGTGCCGAAACTGGCTCGTGATTTCCACCACCGCACACCAGCCAAGTGGTCCAAAGCTCCCCTCTACTCCATCTGCTGTCTGCATCTACAGCTCCAACCCAGGCGATGGAGCCCAGGCAGGTCCCGCTCGCCATTGGCACGTCCACTGCCCGGCAGGAGCCTCAGGCCCCACCGCATGAGATGGGCTGATAAAGCTGTCAGGAGAGCAGGCCTCAAACCGTGACCTACTTTGTAGGGTCTGCTCGTGCTTGCGTTGTGCTGCTTAGGCAAATCGGAAAGGGCATTTTGGTGATTGCTGATGAAGACATCCCAGCCTGCCACAAGCCCTGCTCCAACAGAAAGTTGAACGCTTTATAGAAACAACCATGAGCTGTCAGAAGGTTTGTGGAAAGGCAAGCAATCCTTCTGCCCCTCCTGCACCACCTCTTGGCTGCCAACAGCCCCGCCAGCCTCTAGGCAAGCCCATCACGGTGGGAGCACAGACATGTTCACCCCAGCACACATCCCGGGCAGTGCTGCAGGCCCCCAGATCCAGCAGTGCCAGCACTTTGCCATGGGATGCCCTGTGGGCATCAGACATCACAGCCTACTGTGTCTGGGAAGCAGTGTTGATACCAGTCAGCAGCACTTGCCTCCAGCTGGAGCAGCCAGAAGCTTCTGGCACAGGCCCTGCCATGAAAGGGCCGTCAAACACCAGCCTGTGGGACCAAGCAGCTCATGGCCAGGGCTTGCACAGGCAGCACAAGCACACAGGGGCAGGGAAACCAGGCTCCTCCACACCAACTGCGGGCAAGGTACTGCCAGCCCCAGAAACCCTTCTGCATCCAAGGCTGCTTAGTTTGTCTTGAGGGGAAAAGGCTCCATGTCATGCTCCTGCAAGTCCACGGCACACTCCTGCCATCCACATAGGACTGCGCTGCCAAGCACAAATCTGCAGCCAGAGCTCAGCGCACTGCTGCAAGCCAGGGAATGGGCTTTTCCTACTTCCCCTTGATGAGGTTCAGTTTATCCCGGCTTCTTGTCAACATGAAAAGCCTGAGAAAGCAGTGCCAGCATTATCAGTGCTCCTGCGTGGCTTCAAAGCACACTCGCAGCTTGCCTGTGGCAGACTGGCCAGTCCTTTGCGGCAGGCAGGAGCACACTGTCCCTGTGCAGCCGGTGCCGGAGCATCAGCTGCTGCCCCTGCGCTGCAGGGAACCACCACCTCTGCTTCCCAATGGTGAGGAGCTGAAGGGCCCGTGTCACACCGATGGGGACACAGCATCGCAGGGAGCTCTGCTGCAGCAGCAACCTCCAGGCTGAGTGGCCTGAGACACACGTCTCCACGAGCCATCAGGCTGCCCACGGCTTTGCCAGCCAGCAGTGACACACTACCACATTCAGACTCCCTTCACAGGGGAGAAACACATCCAGCTTCAGGAGCCTAAACCTGGCAAATCGTAGACCCAGGACGCTGGCTGCAGCAGGTGGGCAAGGCGGGCTCCCCTTGGCTGCTCTGGACCAGCCAAGGGCCGCTCTAGGCCAGTGCTCGGACCCCGAGGCGGGCAGGAGTGGGGCAGGGCAGGCAGCGTGCTCTGCCTCCCTGTCTGCCCAGGCTGACTGCGGCTCGGGAGCTCCAGTGGCAGGACTGCATCCAGACCACGGCAGCTAACAGCTGCACGCACCCACTTGTAACCATGGGTGCCAAAGCACCCGGTGGCATTCAGTACTACAAACTGATAAGGTATGGGAAAAACCCACTACTTTTGTTTAAATCGTGCTGCCCTCCTAAGCGACTTCTAGTTCTCAAGGTGTGAGAGTACGAAGGAGCATTTCCTTGTCACCTGCTCTGTCCCATTCACTGTTTTGCCATTCTCCACCACGTCCTTCCCCTGCAGAGCTCTCTTGGCCCAGCTAAGGTACAGGTGACAAGTCACCCTCTCCTCGCAGGCGGGCTGGGCCACCTCTCAGACCATCTGCCTTACCCTTCTCTGCACCCCTTCTAACCCCATCAGCTTTGGGGTGGCAATAGGAAAGCACGCAGTATCAGAGGTACCACATAGCAGCAGGAGGGTTTCTGCTGTTCCTTCTCCCTTTCCGAACTGCTGAACGCACCTCTGGGACAACCTGCAGGCAGATGCCAAACTCTCTGCCAGCATTTTACAGTCTGCTCTAGGAGTGGGGACAGCCCCGAGTGAAGACAGGTGCATGGCTGGTTCCCCCATATGCATTACTTGGCACATCTTTAGACTTTTCTTCAACTCTTCAGACTCTGTTTCCATTTCAGCATCTCAGATGATTGCAGGAATCAGCTGGCGCCTTCTCCCCTGCTCTGCGCCATGAAAGCAGAGACATTTTTCCTGTACTTTGCTTCCTATTCTTTAACCAGTCACTAACTGACAGAAAAACCTCTTGTCAGGACAATGCTTAACTTCCTTAAAAGTATTCGGTGAGAAACTTTCTCAACAGTTGTTTGGGAGCCCATGAGCACTGTACCAGCCCAGACCAATCTCACCCCCGCGATCTGGCTACCTTTAAAATCCCCGGCAGATTGCAAGGACTAACTTTGCTTTACAAAAGCCACACTGACTATTCACCAGTGTACTATTTTCATAGATAAAGTGTTTATTATAGTTCCTAACAATTTACCCAAGACCCAAGTAAACCTATTGGCCTTCATTTCACATTTGCTACACCTCCCCTTCCACAGATGTGGCCCTGATGGGTGACAGCCCCTAACACTATTTATTAGCTATTTCCAACATCTCATCAGGCTCCTTTACAATTCTAGAGTAAATACCATCAAAGCTTGGTGGCTTGTGTTACTTTGCTCAAAAATGTCTTTATCAAACCCTTTAATTTAAGGGCAACTCTCAATGCGTCTGGCATCAGGGATGGCTCTGGGTTGGGAGCCTTCCTGATCGAGCTGTTCTGCCAATGCCCTGTTTCCACGAGCACTCACTTAACACCTCAATCACTTATTTACCCTGTGACTCCTCTTAAAGGCTTTTTAGTCCTGAGATATTTGGAAAAAAATTTATTATTAGACTCCGTGTCTTTAGCAAGTGGTTCCTAAAAATGTTTTTAGTCCTGTCTTGTTACAGGTTTACTTTTAAATTCCCAGAATGTGTCCTTTTTCTTACTACAACTTTTTTTAACTAAAGAAAAACATCATTTTACATTGAACAGCCTCTTCTACATGTCTTCTTACATGTCTGTTTAACCACGCAGGTTTGTTGTTTCTGGGGTATTTTGGAGCGGGGGGGAAGTAAAGACAATGATTTCCAGGTTTTGGTAGGTGATGCCCATCTCTGAACCTCTGGTACCATACCCAAGCAGCCTCCATACGCCCAGTACGCTTTTTATCCTTAGAGCTGTGCCTTTGCACTGTCTCTCAACTGGCATTTTTTTGGTGATGATTGTAACGATTTTACATTTTCAGAATACACTTTTATGTAACATTTGTACTTTTTTTTTAATCCCAGAGGAATTTTCTATAAATTACACTTCATACAGGAAAGGAAGTCCCTCAGCAGCAGCTTGAGCACGAAGTCTTGTCCCATGCATCTAACTACTGTCAAAGAGAAGGTCAGGGGAAAAAAAAAATGTTTAAAACCTCCCCAGAGAGCCGTGAAGGCTAACAGAGAGCACTTATAATTGCATGACCCCATTAGAGGGCAAAGCCAAGGTTAGGGTGGGCCTTAATGGTGTGTTTCCTTAACTTAAAATTGTTTCATTTCATTTATAGTCCTGATTTGACTTGACTTCCCAGTTTTTATTCAGGACTTAGGGGAAAACACCACCAGGAGATGGAAGGCAAAGTGGCTCCTGCCCCTGGTCCTCAAAGGGCTCCCACCCCTCTCCCAAACTGCTGACCCTCAGAGATGCACCAGCCACCCCAGCCCATGAGGGTCACGCAGCACCCCTGACCCTCTCCAAGCCCTCCAGCAAAGAGCGGAGCTGGGTTCACAGGGACCTGGAGGAACAGTTTAAAAACTCCACTTGGCACATGTGCAGGGAGGTCAGGAGCAGTGAAGTTCAGCAGCATTTTCTCCACGACTGCCCAGGGCATGCACCAGCCCGGGGCCAGTGGGCCTGCCTGTGGGCTGAGCCGGGTCCGAAACCCTCGCCCTCACCCTGCCTGCACCAGGTACCTGTAAAGGGAACAGCAGAGAAGAGGAACGAGGGGGAACAGCAACTGCAAAGAGAAGGTGGGGAGGGGAAGAGGGAGGGAACTGGGGACAGGGAAAGAGCCGCTAGGACAGGGGGCCAGGATGACACTAGGACATTACGGGATGAGAGTCCTAAGGAGCAACTGAGAACGGAGAACAGCAGGCAGCTTTGGGTAAAGACAAGAGAAAACTGGGCCCAAGCACCTGGGAGAGGTACAGCAGCAGGGCTCAGGCTTGGCTGGATGGGGCAGAAGATCCTGCACCCTGGGCCCAGCCAGGAGGGAACCATCACACACCCAGAGCCCTGCTCCCTCCATGGCCTGTGAGACCACATCACCTTCCCTGCCTCCAACGCTCCTGGGCTCCCACCCCACGGCTGGGCAGCCCAGCATCATCTTCTGCCCCATAAAGGTGGCACCAATTATACAGCTTAGGCGCTTGCCATGTGATACCCAGAAAGGCAGGAGCGGACAGAGGCTCCCCTGGACCCAAGTGCAGAAGACACAGGCCAGCACTGCTGGGAGGTGTGATGGGGATGAAGTGGATGTTGCATCGGCACTGCTGGTGTCGGAGCCTCCTCGCCAGCCAGCATCACTCCTGATCCGCACCCAAACCCTGCAGTACCACATGAGTTTGGGGGTGGGAAGGGGAAAGGAGCAACAGCCCGATGTCCACCCCGCTGCCCATCCTGCGCCTCAGGGCCCTACCCTGAGCCCTACAGGCTTTCCCCAGCAAGAGCACAGCGTTCCCAGCAGGGCAAAGCTCTGCCACAGCCTCAGGGTCTGAACGGCAGCTCCATCCTGCGAGGAGGCCATGGCTGAGCCCTTCTCATGGTCATCACCAAGAGCAAAGCCAGCATCCCTGGCTACCGGGCTCAGACGACATCCACACAACACGCTCTTGCTGGGCAGCGTGACCAGAGCCAGCAGCAGTGGCCATGCCACATGCCATCTTGCATGCAAGTGCCAGCACCATTCAACCCCCATTCACTGCAGGCTGGGCCAGGCCTTCCTGCAGCCCCCCAGGAGAACGAGGACGCCTCTGCAGAAGCCCTGCATTTGGGTTTAGGGCACAGCTCAAACCCTGCAGAGATCTGTCCTATATGTGGAACGTCCACGGGGACCCTGACTGCAGGGGTCATCAAAGGTTTTCATGCTCTTTAGACAGAGGCCGATGTCCAGGGGCTGCCCAGCACCCCAGCTGCTCGGCTTCCCCCCATGGCACTGACCAAAGCCACCAGCCAGGCTGCCACCGTGCCAGCAGCCCGAGATGGGCACCATCACACAGCTCTGCCTCCCCAAGACGGTCAAGCTGGCAGCCACCGGCCCGGTCTATCTGCACAGCCAGTTGCAGAGCCCCACAACGGGAGTGGAAAAGGCAGCTTCTTCGTACACAGCATTTTAGCAGGCTGTTGAGCCACCCTCTCAGGCAGCTGCAATCCCCACCAGTGGCTTGCACAGCATGGGCTGTTGTATTCTAGTCGCTGGGTGTCCACACCCCTCATTTCCAGCTCTTAATGCAATGCAGCAGAAGCTAAAAATACACAAGTGCCACCCTCTGTCATGTCTCCAAGCAGGCTCCACAGTCGCCATGGGATGTGCGTGACGGAGGTGGGGCCTGGCTCCTTTCCCGAGACGCTCCACCAAGACACAGCCCTCAACAACTACAGCTGGGAAGCTCCGTCCCGTGACCAAGCCAGCCCTGGCAGCGAGCATGCATGTCCCCACCACTCTGGCACAGGGCACGGCAGGGGCAGAGGGCAATGCTGCTGCCCTGGGCTGGCCAGGCTGTCCTCCCTGTTTTGTCCTCTCTGGCAGGGCGGGAAGGAAGGCAGGGAAAGAGCATGGAAAGAGGAAGGCCTGTGCAGCAGCATGCTGCCACAAGCGGCAGCAGGGCAAGGAGCCCTCGGGACCATGGGGGAGGACCAGGACCAGCGCTCCTGGCTGTGGGTGGAGGAGCAGGGCACCCTGGCAGCTCACTGCTCCCCCTGCCCTTCATCCTTACCAGAGTGGGGGCCCACATGCTGCTCGGCACAGCAAAACTCCATGCACCCAGCACCGAGGGTCATCGCACCTGACAGTCTCATCGTGACAAAAAAAGCCCAAGATGGGCCAGGAGCCCATGGACACAGCCTGGGACAGAGCCACAAGTGCCCTCAGGCTGGGGAGCCCTCGTTCCCCTGCACCAGCTCCCACTGCTGTCAGGACTCTGCTCCAGCCCCGGGGAGCTCTAGTAACAGCCCTCGGCAGCATTTGCAGTAGGTGAGACATCAAAGCTCACGTTTCACTTAAACAGACGCATAAAATTCAGGAAAAACCTTCATTTTATGCAGTGAGTGCTTGAAGCAAAGGCAAGCAGAGCTCCCACAGATACTCCTGGGGGCCTGCACGCCCTGACGCGTCCCCACTGCGAGGGCTGCACAGCAGCCATGCGGTGCTCGCAGCCCCGGGCTGTTCTCCACTGCCTCCCCACACCGCCGGCCGCACGCTGCGGGGGACTGGGCCATTCCCACCGCCGCCGAGCCCAGGCTGAAAAGTCAGAAGAGCCCTCCAGGAGAAGGCAGGAGCTAAGGGGTCACAGGGCTTCCCATCCCCTCCCTCTCCAAGAGGCAAGCAATGCTGCTCTGCTCCTACAGTCTGTGCAGGATGGGACCATTTCCATGGCTGTAGAATAAGGAGATTTACAGGCACTGTGGGATAACTGCATTTATTTTAGTTCAATATTTCTCAGGTTATTCAACAAGTCAGAGCTTGGCAGAAATAAGCAGGAATAGAAGACCCTTCAGTGCCGAGGGAGGAGCAGGACACAGACGGGAGAGGCAGCCCAGGGAACGACGGTGCTGCTGAAGCCCTCAAAGAAAATCCATCGCTTGTCATTGCTCCCTGGGGTAGCTAGGCATCCCTGTCCCACCTTCACCAGCAGACAAGGCGCCCTGGCATGAAGCCTCGTAAGTCACGAGGGAAGCGACAGGCTTCACGAGTTAGTCACAGCTTGGTGACAAATCCACCAGATTTTCATGCATTACTAAGGAAGAAGAATCGTGCAAACACAGACCCTGCCTGCGCTAACAACAGCCCCTCATCTGGTACACCAGTTGGCAGTGCCCTGCAAGCCAAGCCATCCCAATCCATGCCGGAAGGGTGGCACTGCTGCAGGGACCACTGAGGGGACACAGACAGGAGCTCCTCCCAGGACAGCCTGCTGCGAGACCCCAGCTCTCCAGCCCAGGCTTTGTAATCCACTGGCAATGCACATGGGCAGGACAAGGCACTTGGTCAGGGCAGCCACAGACTTGGGAAAGGAGAGAGCAGATCCATAACCCATTCCCAAAGGAAGCTGACAGCTCTCCTGCTGTCCCTCAGCAATATGAAGGGTGCGAGCATTTTGCCAGCCTTTGTACCCATGGGCCTGAACCTACACCTACATGACGACCAAGACGGAGCTTCTGCAGGTGAGAGGCTGGCAGGGACAGAAACGTGTGGCACTTGAGAGTCCTGGGAACCACACAAGCATCTCATCTTCTCCAGAAAGACTGCTCAATGGACTTTTGAAGGCAACAGCCCTCCCTGGTGCCATAAGGAGTCTGTTTACAAGGTGTGGGAGCTCCTGGGCTCAGGTGTCCAGGGGGACGTGGAATGGCACCTCTTGCTAGTTTTGCCTCCAATGCCACTCAGCAGGCTCTGCAGAGCATGGCAGGGAGCCACCCACCTCAGGGAGCGGCCACCCCCTTCACCACATCAATCAGGAACCCAGAGTACCCCTGGGAGCCCTGCTTGGCCAGGCTTTCTTCCAAACACTGAACTCACAGCAGCATTTCTGACTGCTGCCCAGATCCTTCTGGGGACACCCCAGTACAGCCCTTGCAGAGCTGGCGACCCCAAGAACGCTGCAGCCCACTCCGTGACACGCTGCAAGGATCATCCTACACTGCTGCTGGATCAGAGAGCTCAGGAGATGAGCAGCTCGACCCCTACCCCTCCTCGCTCACACTCGTGTGCGTTTTTCTCCCTCCCAGGCTTTATCTGCAGGGGCAGTTACACAAAACACTTTGGCAGCTGAGCCCTCTAAAATCTCCAAACGCTGGGGGAGGATGGTTCTGCTGTGCTTAAAACCCACGTCATTTCAGCAATCCCATTTCCAGAGCAGTCAAACCTGCTATATTGGAGCAGTGGGAATTTCTTACCTGGGCTTTGCTACCAGAGGAGAGAGATCACTCACCCATGCCCCCAGGTGCCCTGCTCTCCTCCAGGCCTTCCCCTTGCCCCAGCAGGAGTGATCCAGCAGTGCTGGTACGCAAGACCTGCCACGCTCCCCTCCTCCTCACCTTGAGGCTGGCTCTGCTTCTTCACAGCATCTTTAGGACACACTGATAAACTCACTACTTCCTACAGTATCGGTGCTCTGTACACACACCTTCCTATATCCGCAGCATTTGGCCTGCTGCAAGCTCGTAACAGCACACTTGCCTTTTCCAAACCCTTCCCTCCCTTCCTCCTCCCCATTAACCTGCCATGACGGCGTGATCTGCAGCTGCCCTGAGCAGCATGAAGACGCTGCTTCAGAGCTGGCTAGAAATGGCACCAGCTCGTGCTCTCCAACAGATTTATCCCTTAGCTCAGTGTTCAATTTAATGGTTTCCCATTAACAGCAGCACAGACACAAATCAGCTCAGGGTGGACCGGTTTGTTTTATACCTCCAGCCATATTTCACCCTGGCAGGCAGAGTGAGTCTCCATGCATGTAACAGGTCCTTTCCCCTTATCAGAGCGCTGATGGTCAGGTTCTTCCTCTGCACACGGTTAATACAAAGACCACTGGCTCATAAATCTCCTCCGGGAGCAGCAGGTAGTTATGATCCAATGCGGCAATTCCGAAATGGCAGCTTGGTGGGATGGGATTATTTCTGAGCAAGGGAAGATTCCCTGGCCAAGCTCTCACAGCCCCGCAGACGTGATCTTCCCCAACCTCCCTGCTGGTGTTAGTCCTGAAGTATCACGTTATTAGCAGTAATCACAGCAAACATGTGGTTTTGTAATATATATGTGATGAGACTGAAACAAGAACCAATCCTAGGGACTTTGAGGAAAAAGAAGGGTTGCTCCTTCACAACAAAACAGAACCAAATCAAGAGCATTTCCATTACTGAAGGTAAACCCCACGTTGTTCAATTGCCCACACCAGATTCATCCACTCTAGGCCGCAGCTCAGGTCAAATTTTGACGTGCTGAGCTGCAGCCCTGTCTGGAAATGCAAGGCCCCCCCCGGCCCCCTTCCCACCACACATCAACTGCAACAATTCACACACAGGACGTGGTCCCCAGGCCTTGCCAGCTGAGTTGGGAGAAGGAGAGAGGGTCACAAACCTGCTTTTCTTTTTTCTGTATTTTCATTATCATCAAATCTGGGATGAATGTTATTTCTGCAAGACACAACACAAAAAAAAATTCACAATAAAGAGACTGGTGAACCTGAGGTACTCCATCCTTCCACATCACCCCTCCAAGAGGCCGAGCCAACCCTGGTGCCGCTCAGAGCAACAAAGCTGCAGGAGTGAAACGCTCTCAGGGACAAGCCTGGGGACATCTGCTCTGCTGAGCCACGGCAAGGAGCCCGACCACACATCTCCCAGCAGCTTGGTGCTACCTGAACCCCGCCGGGCAAGACCAACCTTGCAGTCACAGTCCCAGCATGAAGTGGCACAGCCGGGGCTAGCGGAGATGCACTCCACTTCCCCAGAGCTCCAAACCTACCCCAGGCACCCCTGAGAGACATGTCGGATGCTGCCAACCCTGCAGCAGCAGAGGGAAGCAGTAAACAAACCAGCCTCTGCCAAGCAGCGATGACAGCAGTAAGAGACGTGGAGAGGATGCAGGAGCTTGAGGCGCGCTGCGAGCCCTACTACCAAGGAAGAGCTGCCAGGGGGATGAGGACGGGGCAAGCAAGGAGGGGGAAGAGCCATGCTGGCAGACACCATCTCCCCAGCGAGCCGCAGCAGCCCTCGGAGCAGCGCTGGGGCAGGGCCAGCGGGCCGGCTGCCTCCTCAGGCCTGTGCCCCCGCAGCGCAGGAGGATGCTGCGTGAGCGGCACCCACCACGCAGCCCGCAGGGGGAGGGGGGGCTGCAGGCAGAGGTGATTCCCAAGCAACCCCCCCACACCACGCCTGGCCGGAGGGGCTGCAGTTGCAAGTCCAGCTCTTAGCAGCACCTTAGTGCCAGAGGCAGAACTGCCTGTGCGACCAGGTCCCCACACTGTCACCCACCGGAGGAGGGGACTGACGAGGGATCTGTGGCGATGCAGCACCGCGACAGCTCTCTGGGGTGAAGACTGTTCCCCCAGGCTCCCTGCACCACGGCTCAGCATCCTGCACCCAGTGGCTGTGGTCCAGCTCGGCCAGTGGCACCTTTTAGCTGGTCTCTCCCTGATGGCCACAGCTCCCTGCAGGCACTGCCTGAGCAGCTGCGCCCAAACGCAGAGACACAACACCCAGCACACCTTCCATGGGCTGCCACGCACCCTCAGGATGGGGCTGGCTGGCGAGCAGACACGCACCTGCCCAGGCCCCATTTCTGTGGGGATTGAGCGTAGGTTGGACACCACCAGACGCAGGAGAAAGCCGGGCTCACTGCTTCCCTCCTGCCGGTGCTGTGTTGGTAGAAAGGCCAGGAGCAGCCCTGCCACATGCGGGGTCAGCATCAGAAACAGCACCGATTGTGGGTGGACGGGGCATTGCTGCAGCTCCCCAGGATGAAGATGCTCACCAGCTGTGACAGTCAAGGGGGCACAGTGAGGTTGCAGCCCCGTGCCCTCCCCACAGCAGCCCCAGCCACGGTACACTCGACAGAGCTGTTGGGGTTTGCCCAGAGCCCACTGCTCCAGGCAGTAGATGCTTTTTGAGGAGCCAACCCTCAGCAGTTGTCTGCGCCCACAGTGCCAGCAACGGGCGCCAGAGCCCAGAAGTATTTGACAAGTGTTTTAGACGCAAATCCCACAAACACCTGCCTCGTGTTTCCCTCCCATACCATGCAAACCCCACTGCACGAGCCACAGCGATGCAAGAGCCTCCCTTGCTGCTGCAGTGGCACAAGGGTGCAGCTTGCACCGCCACCAGTCTGCAGGTGAGGCCCAGTGACCCCCCAGTACCCCCCCATCATGTCTCCCCTCCCTGGCAGGAGCACCTTGTAGGCCCAGACCTTACCAAAACCCAGAGCCACTTCTCCGCTGACCCAGCACCTCTGTTCCCAAAGGGGAGAGCCCAGTGGGTCCTACAAGTGGGCAGTGCTCAGGTCAGTGCAAGAGGCGATCAATTCTGCAACCGATGCTGGTCCATGGCTCACGCCCACCACACCAAGGAGAAGAGGCAAAGGCTTCTAACTCTGATTCCAGCTACGTGGCACAGGCCAGGCCAGCACGTCCCAGTAAGGCAAGGCACCCAGTGCCACCAGCTGAGTGGGGAGGAGTTTGACGGCATCTGTGGACAGGATGACACAGAACTTCTTTCTCATGACTAAGCCTGCCAGCCCCTCCTGTACTCCTCCAAACATGCCCCAGAAGGGCCCAGAGGACAAGGGGCTAAGCCAGGCTGGAAGATGTGTGCAGCTGCAGCAGTGGTGCTTTCCAGGAAGGACCAGGCGGAAATTTCAGACCAAGCAGCCACTGCAGCTCAGAACAATCCTGCTGGGCTCCAGCAGAGAGCAGCCCCATCCCAAGGGTTTGCTCGGAGCCAGAAGTGTTGGTGATCTGGGTTCAGTTCAGTTTTCACAGAGGCCTCTTGGGCTGCAGGAGACTCCAAGGTGCTTAGCTTACCCCTCCTTGCCAGCAGCATGCGAGCGTGCTTGCCTCCACCCGCCAGCCCCAGCCTGTGCCCAGCAGGTCCGGCCAGGGCCCATCCAGTCCCTCTCGGCTCCCAGGGCAGGAGATGCTCTTGCCCTGGCTCTGCTTCCCAGCCTTTCACTCACAGATTTTCTTCTGGAGTAACCCAGAAGATGGATCCTGGGCCCTCCAGCCCTTGCGGGCACTAGCACTCTCCTCCTGCTCTCTGTTTTCTTTCCATCATCAAAAGGCTGTGAGCTCCCTCAAGCTGCCCCTTCCCCAGAGCCCTGGCAAGCCATGGGGTCCCCTCTGTGCTCAGGGAGCTCTCCCTGTCACCTCCTCACCTCAACAACTTGCTCCCAGACACTTAATTAAGTGTCCTGCTTGTCACTTAGCAGATACCGAGGGTTTTTGCAGGCTAGCCCCAGAACAGAGCTCACACAATGCAAACAACTTCCAGGCCTGCAGGCTGAGCCCTGGCACCCAGCATTACGGCACTAAGGTGCCCGTGGACGTCTCCGGCAGCCTCCTGCCGACAGAGCCGCGGGGACAGCACCAGGACGGGATCCAGCAGCACTGTCTTCTCCCATAGCAGGAGAGCAGGACGTTGGCAGCTTTCATCTGCACCCCTCCAGGAGCCACTGCATCTCACCAGCATGGCTCTGGCCACCTCCAGAGCCCAGGGCAGGGCCAAAGCCAGCCCAGAGAGAGACTACGAGGGCATCTGTAGCCCTCTGCCCCCACCCCAGCAGAGCCAGGGCCCCACAGTGGAGCACACAGGTGGTTTCACTGAGACCCAAGAGATGTCAGGGAAGGAGAAAGGCTCGGACGTTGCCTGCAAGGCAGCAGTTCAGCACCGCTTCTGGCAAGCAAAAGCCAAGATAAATACCTTGCTACAAGTTCCTCAGCACCAGGTTAGCCCAGGCGGGAAGTCTCTTATTGCGTGGCCTACAAGATCTTGCTCCTATCACTCAGCTCTGGGTTTTCAGTGCTTTTTTTTGTTAAAATAAAACAAACATCATACATTGTGGATCACACACATTTAGTGGCCTAGGTCCCAGCATGCTCACCACCTTCTGTACAGTGGCAACACAGGCAGTTGCCAGCAGCTGAACAAGAGGGCCACAGGATGCCAGGAAGCTTGGTGCCGCAGCGAGCAAGCGGCCCAACCATGCCGCCTCTCCAGAGCCCAGGCAAGGGCTGCTGGACCCCGCTGCCATCAGCCTCGGCGGCTCAGCCCCACAGGCCTGGCCTCGGCTCCCATCAGCTGCTGTTTTGGCACCACCCTGCCTGTTACTTCACAGGCACCGAATACTCGGGCTAGGGTAGGATTCAGAGCACGTCACACTGGGCCAGCAGGACAATGCCTGCAGGCAGGGAAGGGCAGCCAGTGCTACGAGCAAGCCGCATAAGGGAATGAGCTTTAGACCAGCCATGCCTTGCTTCATGAGCCTCACCTCTAGCAGGAGGAAGCCAGATGCAGGCTCTTCACCGGGACAGCAAGCAGGCAGCTGGTGTATGTCGCAGGTCCAGCGCTCCCGGGAGCGGCTGTACAGAGCAGGGACGTTCCTGGGCTCCCCAGTAGAAAGGAGAGCCAGGATCCTGCTGCCAAAGCAGCCCTCTGCCTGCAGCCTGCTGTTCTCCTTCCCGGGGCACCTTTGGACCAGGCTGGGGTGGGGTAGGCTGCCCATGCCTAATATCCATTTTTTCCAGGGAGCGCACAAGGACTCACCTGCACACACACGGCTCACAAACAACTTTTACCAGGTTAAAGTTAGTATCAGGGAAGGACTTTCACAGTTCCCTGAGTGCGGCAGGCTGCAGACCATCCCTGGCTTTAGGGGTTTGCAAGAGGCACGGCAGAAGCCCAGCCGCTGGGCTAGCCAAGCCACGGCTGGCAGCATTGGCACACAGCAATGGAGAAGGAGCTCTTGGCCAGCCCTCTGGCACGCTCTGAATGAGCACTGGGATGAGAGGGGACAAGGGCACAGGTTCAAGAAAGGACATGGGAGAGCAGAGCATGGGAGGAGGTTGCTCCGTGACCGAAGCAGAGTGGTCATTCTCGGTACACACCTTTGTTTCTACTCAGATTCATACCCATGGGTGAACTGTAGGAGACCACAGCTGAACCCGGGGAGGTGTCTTGCACAGTGCCTGCTCTGTTATCGGCAGGAGGCAGCTAACGGGCCATGTCCCCTCTCCTCTAGGCAGCAAGGGCTGCCCACAGCTGCAAAGAGAGTCGCTCTGGCCCTTGGCAAAGAAAGTGCCCGGGAGTCCTCACCGCAGGCCACAGTCCAGGACAGACTGTGCCCCGAAAGCGCTCGGCATAGGCCACAGCCGGCAATGGACAGGCAGGGACGGAGGGGGCAGACCCTCCTCTCACCCAGCTCCCTCCCAAAGAGCCAGAAGGAAACATCTACAGGTCTTCCTTCTTTTGTCGGTCCCCACATAAAGCAGCTTGAATGTGTCAAGCTCTACACAGGCATCACCCGCTCTGTTCACGTCCCATCACTGGCAGAGCCCAGCTGCTTGGCACAGCGAGCAGCGCCAAGGCCAGGCCAGCCCCAAGGCAGGGCAGTCCCATGCTCAGCAGCGGTCCCAAACCACCAGTAGACAAGTCTTCTCTATGCTCCGTCCTCTTGTTCCAGCTAGCGACAGGCATACAACAGTACCACCCCCACCGTACACCTGTGTATTTCCATAGCACTGAAGCCAGTGTGTGCATCTGTCTTGATAAAACAAGGCTGAGATACCAGTTAGACCCAGAGGAGACAGTTTAACAGAGATACCTACTCTGACCATGTGCAAAGTCATTCAAGTGCAAGGAGAGGCCCCGCAAAGTCATTGCAGGTGTCAGGAGAGAGCGCTTGGTCTCCTGTCTGCACACAGAGCTAGCCGCAGTGAGAGGCTGCCCTGTGAGGATGGCAGCACCCCAGGTCCTCGTGGGGCCCTGCTGCAGCTCCTGGGATGATGTGCCATCTTGGTTTGTAGAAGGCTGCGTTAAACTCTGTGCTGGCCAGGGACCAGAGTCACTGCGGCCAGTTGTGAATCCAGACGCCAGGGAACCTGGGGCATTTAACACATCATATTGTTCATAATCCTGTGGAGCAAGCATGTCCTGCCATCACCTCTTAGGGGATAAGCTGGAGAGGAGGAAAGGGACGCATTCATGCCTGCACAGTGCTGTGGTCTGCTTTTGCCTGCTGCATCCAGAGCTTCTCGCCTGGCCTCAGAGCCAGAAACTTGTCCAGCATCCTGAAGGGAAACACGCCACCTGCTAGGGAGCACCACCACACTGGCGTGCAGATATATACATTGAGAACCCCATTTAACTAGCCATTTCCATGCTAATTAAGTATTTGCAGATTAAAGAGAAACTCTAATCTCAAATGAGACAGCCCAATTTTCTAAATGAGCTTATGGTTTTCATATGGAGATCAACATGTTCTCACTAGCACATCATGCAAGCGCTCCAGGCTGCTAGATTCAACTTTATTGCCACTGCCACAAGTGGGGAGTTTTTATTCTCCATGCTCAAGTTTTTATGCCTTTTTAACCCAAGATAATTGATACACGTCCCACACCAGTGCTGCCAGCCTGCAACACCCCCAGCACCAGGTGGTCACCAGTGCTTTCGGCTGCCACAGCCAAAGTCAAGTCCTCCTTCATGAGGCTGTGGTACTACCTCCTCTGAAACCCGCCGGCACCGGGCACTGCACACAAGCGGTGAGCACACCAACGTGGCACACCACGCCGGCAGGCTGACCATGCACTCGGGAGCTGTCTTGTTGCATTTCAAGAGACAAGCAGAGCAGTGCTGAAAGCTGTGTTTTGTCCCTCTACATGAGCAGACCAACTCGCTGTGGCACAGCCTCTACAAAGCATCTGCTGCTAGCAATGACGTTTTCAGTTACACAATTTGGGGCACATCAGGTTACTATCCTCCTCCCTTGGATTTATTTTTATTGTTCTGAAAGCACAAGACATCCCTACACCAGCCTGAGTCCACATCATGCCAGTATTTCCTGTCGCTCGTGCCTGGGCTCCGCCAGGAGTTGCAGCATCTGTGCACAAGCCAAAAACATTATCAGAAATTCCACATCTGAGCCAACACCAACCCAAGACCATGTAGTGACCATGTACTCTTCCACTTCTACCAGCCTTCCCACAAGAGTGGCCAAGCTCTCCTCTGCAGCTGGAAGATTGACTTTCCCAGTTCAGAGGCTGAGGCTCGCTAATATGCGGCTCGCGCTCCCAGAATCCTGCAGACACGCACAGCACTCCCACCATGCAGCCCCGAACACCAGTCCTGCGAGTACAAATACATCCAAGCACTCTGTGAAATCAACCACAGGTCTTTGCGGGGAGCGATCATCTATCTCATTTGTACACACAGCTCCATCAGCGCACGTCCCCGCGGAGTGGTTCACCTCTGTGTTCCCTCAGAAATGGGAGAAGATCTTCTCAAGATGACCTTCAGGTGGAGGAGAAAAAGGGGCGTTGAAAATGAGCTGAGCGCAAAGGCAAGGAGAAGCCGCAGTGGCCCAGACTAGTCAACCTGTAAAGAGACCGAACTTCTCCAGGGCTAGAGGAGAACTTCAAACATGTGTTTCAGAAACACGCTAGCCAAGTTTGGGAGAGGAGGGCAACGTATGAAGGAAAAGGAATAAAGCTCTACAGCGGTAACAGGGATATACCCAAAGGCACGTGTGAGCTAGTCCGTCTTGGCCTGGATTAGCCACAGCACTTGCAGGGCATCCGAGCTGGAGCCTATGAAGTGCAGAGCCTTGGTCATGGTGTGCCGCCCAGTACCCACGTAGCATGTTAACTCATTCATGTTAGCAGAGACAAAGGAAAACAACATTTTGAGACCACAGCACTCGGGAGAGGCTGTGTGCTAGGATTGCCTTTCAGCACTATCACGGACAGCCCGGAGCAGCCCCAGGGACTGCCTAGGACAAAGCCGTCACAGATGGGCCGCCACTGAGGATGCTCTTCAAGGATTGTACTGAATGGAAAGACAGACTGCCATTGCCTACGTCCTGTTGCATGTCAGAAGGAGAGGAGGGTCCTGGCACAACAGCCAAAGCGCCTTTCCAAACTTTCCACCATACAACATGTCTCCACACCAGAGCATCCCGTTTCTTGCTTGCTCAACACCATCTGCTGAAAATCTAGCTCCGAGCAAACAAAACGCACACTTGTGCACTCACCCTCAAGTGCAATCCGTGACTGATGCACGAGCTGGGCAACATAAGCAGAGCACCGAGGACTCCATTTGTACATGCAGCTGCTACACCACCATTAGACTAGGGAACACGCACTCCTGCAGCCAGCCTGCAGAGAGCCACCGAGGAGAATGAGAAGCATGTGGACGAAGCAGAGCCAGGAGATGTTCTGGAGCAGCGGGTACACCCTTCTGTACATGGTGGGAGCCGGTACCAAGTGTACAGCATCCAAGGAGTAGCTAGATTCATCCCTGAGCACAGCAGAAAAGGTACTAATGCAAACCCCAAGTGCAGGATTCTGGCACGCAAGACTCATGGCTGGTAGGACTAGCTTGCTCAAGAGAGCCAGCCACACCAGCTCCTCAGGGTCCCACTCTGCGCAGCTGCCTGCAGTACCTTCCTATTACTGTTCTGGGCGCCCCACAGGTCCCTCCCAGCACCCCACGGCAGAGTGCACTTCTGCAAACACAATGGCGAGCTGAGGGTGTTCAGGGCACCCTCTGCACAGTCTCCCACATGCCAGGCAAGGATTTTACAGCTACACAAGCAACACATCCTTCCTGGCTCATAAAAAGCTCTGAAGCATGGAAATGAAGCGGTAGGTGCTCAGACAATACCTTGACAGGATCAAACCACCTCGGAGAGGCAAGTTCACATAGGCTGCAGTTCTCCCCGCACCTTCCTCCATCGTTTTAAACCACCACATTCCCTTGAAATTCGTTGCCCAGCTGACGCTCCAGCCTGGGTGCGCATTCCCTCGCCCCAAACATCTTCCAACAGCCAGGCTACAGCACCGTTCAACATCAAAGCTCCTGTCGGGGCAGTCCGTATGTCACACAGCATGTCCCCGCTCCTCTGTGCTTTGGAGAGCCTCCTCTCACAGCTCTCCTCCGAGATCCCGTGAGGGCCAGTGCTGGAACGGGAAGCTTGGCTTTCTGCACCTATCTTGCTTCTCTCTTCCTGTTATTTTATATTATATTTATATCCTGTATAAGGGGCTAAAAAGAGCAGGCAGGAAGCCCCACACTGCAAAACCAGGAGGAATGCCACACACAGCTGGACCCCAGCTCTCTGCCGCTGCTCTGCATGCCTGGGGCTGTGCCTTGAGGAAGGCCAGCCTGAAGTCAGAGAGGACTGAAGCTGAAAATAATACGGCACTCGCCCTTTCTGCACTCAACTCCCAGGAAAATCCAAGACAAAACTCTGCTTGGGGTGATCAGCAATTTCACGGCACATCCGATGCTTGCAAGAGCTGGCATGACTGAGAGCAAATGGGGCAAATTCAGGAGGCTGGGGAAGGCTCGGAGAAGCCTGTGCCAGACAGTCGGCAAGGAAGAGCTCCTCTCCAGATCTGTCTGTCCAGCACAGGGGACGCCGGAACCCTGCCCAGTGTGCCACCACACCTCACTTCAGAGCACATTGCCCAGAGGAGGTCCCCAGCCAGTCCCCAGCAGCCAGCCCCACTAAGAACACCTTCCAGCCTTTTTTCTCCAATGGTGCTGAGCCATCCCCCAGCAAGAAAGTATCCCCATCTCTTTTACTAAGCCTCCAGAAGCGCATCCCTGGCCACACTGCCTGCCCAGAGCAGGGGCCAGCCCAGGAGAACATTTCACAGCCCCTCTGCAAGTCTGACCTACCCGGAGGAGTTAAAGCAAGGTCAGTCTGACCCGGCAGACTTTGTTCTCAGGCCCACATCTGCCCAAAGAGCTGAACATGTCCTAATATCACTGTTAGCATCCAATCTGAGAAGTCCTTGGGCCAACAGCAGGGCTGGGTGACCAGGCATCTGTGGCAGAACCCTCCGAGCGTGCCCCAGTGTCCCCACGGGCACCCGCCTGCAGTGTCTCCCGCACGGCCACTGCGATGGCATGTGAGGCCTGCAGAGAAACCCTGCAACACCGCTGCGACCGCAAGGCTATAAGAAATGTTGCAAGTCACAGTGCTGGAAGCAGGAAATCTAGAAGACAAACTGCCACAGGACACCAAAGAATTCCTAGTATGTGCTTTGCAAAAATAGTTACAATGCTAGCTTGCCTGCAACTGGTAAACAGCGTTAAAACAAGCAGCTCTTCAGGGTCCCCCTTTACCCACCAAACAGATCTCAGATAACCTCAGACATAGCCCATAGCAGTCTCAAAGTCACAACCCAAAGAAGTCCCCCAATTTAACGGGATAAGCATATTTTTGGCCAGGTTTTGAAACTTTAAAGACAACAAAGTCTCAAACAATGTTCTCTAATATTAATTTCATTTACATACTGCATAGCTAGTGGTCTGTAACCACAGCAAGCAGCATTGTTCTGCTGCTTCACTCTGTCTGGGAAGACGCTTGCTGCAACACACACCTCCTAGCCTTCAGGCTAAGAGCAACCAGGAGGGAAATCCTGATGCAGCGGCTAGGGCTGCACGAAGCTCCCAAACAGATACTAACCATGCGTCAGCCCCCATAACCTTGCTTCCAAAACTGACGGTGTTTAATATTACTGCAGAAGAATAAATAATTTCTTATACTCATCTCATCACCTTGTGTGACAGCGAGCTCTGCATGAAGTTCACTCACACATCCAGCTCATTTTGGGAACTGCAGGTCTTCAGGCAGCATGGATGAGCCTGCGCACGTGGGAACGTGCGCTGCAGGAGTGGGCCCCACCACGGGAAGCCCAGCACCCAGGGCTGCTAATGCAGTGCCCCACTACCAGTGCTGATGGAGCGGGCGGCTCGCTGGGCGACAGCTCACGGTCCGGGCTACTGTGTGCTCCTTCCAGAACCCAGCCCGGGTTCCGGGGGTGTGCAGCCCCCAACCCGGGACCCTGCCTGGGCCAGCTGTTAGCTCCGAGAATAGCTCAGATCAGCTGCAGAGGATCAAATAATTGCCCCAGAGATGGGAAGCACCAAGTATTTTCAGCTTTCTGGGAGCATTGCTGGGCTAGGGGAGAGCAATCGCGGGGGAGGCAGAGTGCTAGCCACCCAGCCTGGCAGGGGGCAGAGCTTGCAGCTTGTTACACTCTTTCAAGGTCTTGTTTTTCCCAAGAAAAGGAAAGGGTTTCAAAGAGGGTTTAAACTTCAGACTTGCTTTTTTGAAACAATCTTCCAGACTTAGAGGCTGCAGTTGCACACCAGGAAAATATAAAATATGCAGATTTTCCACCAGAGGCACAGCCCTGACATCTCTGACCCACCCTCCCAGAGCAGCAGAGAGCGGCTCCTGCCAGGCCACTGCAGGCCAGCCCCAGCGCGACGCGCACGCAGCACTGCTGACCATGCTCCGAAGGGACAGTCTGGGTCAGAGCTGGCCTCAGCGCTCGTACCCCTCATCACAGGCAATCAGCAACCTGCTGTTGGCTCCTTTTCCGTGAAATCTTTGCATATCACCTTTAAAAGCCACATGAGAGTCCTAAAACTACTTTACAGGATGCAAAATTAGTTGTGCCCGTAAAGACGTTCTTTACGGCAGTGTGCGATGCCAGCTCCAGAGCACTACTGCTTCCACACCTGGGCAGCAGCAGGAGCACCTACTCCCCACCCACAGACCGGCACCTCTCCCCCCCTCTCCAGGAGCCTGGGGTCTGGGGTGCTCACGGGCCTTGCCTGCATTTCAACCACACCACCTCACATCTCAAGAGGATATTTAAAGGACACCGATGGAAGCACTCAAAAGCCTGAAAATGCTACAATGAAGGTTGCACAAACACTATTAACTGAACTTCTGTAGGCGGCTGTTCCACGGGAAAAGCCTTGCCCACCAAATGCTGCATGCTAGCAGCAACGCCAGAATCCAAATCCAAAGCTTGGACCCAAAACTGGGAAGGAGCAGCCTGTGCTAGCATCCACATCCTTCATCAGCCCTGCAGACAGGAGAAGGCACGGCTGCTGTGCCATCCCCTGAGAGCAAATGAGAAGGAAGGGGAAAAAGGGAAGCCAGTTAATGTTGCACAATCCTTGTCCAACCACTCGACTTTGAAATAGCAATTTTCTGACTTAAAAAAAAAAAATTCCAGAAATGTGCACATAAAATTTTAAGGTACTAGGAAAGGAACCCCAGCTAACCTCAACTGTGCTCCGTGTTACCGGCAAGCCTGGGGAATGGGACCTCCGGGTGCACAGGCCAGCCAGGGGGAATGGGGCTGTAAAAGCACTGCCAAAGCAAAGTGGGAGCTGCCAAAACACCTGGCCTGGGAGAAGACTCATCTGGCAGCCCTCATCTGGGGTTCAGATGTAAAATCAGGGTTAGGGTCAAGAGCAAGACAAAAGCTGCAGTTCAAGAGGGGCTGGAAAGGGCTCACTAGAAGAAAGTGGGGGCTGCTAAAAGACCTGGGCTTGCAGAAACCTTCCACAAGGATGACCTTGTCCAATGTTCAGCCATAAGATTAGGGTTGGGATAATGCTGAGACAAAGTCCAGAGCTGCAGCTGGAGTAGGGCTGGAAAGGGGCTGCAAAAGTACTTGGCAGTTGCCAAGAGACCTGGGCTGGAGAAATCACTGGTCCAGGTAATCAGTAGGAGACTTCTGTACGGCTTCCCAGGAAAATCAGGGTTATGGCTAAGAAAAAGAAAACCCAGAGGGGCAGCGGGGCAAGGGAGGGCTTGCCTGAGCAAAGCCAGGGCTGCAAGAGGCCTCACCTGGGAGAAAGCCTTCATCGGGGAAATGGCTGGGGGGGCTTGGCTAAGGCTCAGCTGGAAAACTAGGGTTAGGGTTCAGAGAAAGACAAAGTCTAGAGCTCACGTGGGGCTGGAAAGGGACTGCCTTATGGAAGAGGGGCTGCCAAGAGGTCTGGGCTGGGAAATGGCTCAGAGGCCTTCCCTACAGCTCAGCTGGAAAATAGCTCCTAGGCTTGGGCTCTGGACTGAAAGGAAAGGTTACGCTTGCCGTTGGGGTGGGGCTGGAAAGGGGCTGCCAAGAGACCTGGGGTGGGAGACACCTTTCGCTGGGAAATGGTTGGGGGGGCCCTTCCTTACGGCCCAGCAGGCAAACGAGGGTTCGGGCTGAGAAGCAAAAAGCCTGGTGTTATTGCTGGAGCGACGCTGGAAAGGTGCTGTCAAAGGTAAGCAAGGGCTGTCAAGAGTCCTGGGCTGAGAGAAAGCTTTGGTGTGAGCAACGGGTTAGGGGTCTTCCCTACAGTCCTTCACAAAAAATAAGAGTTAGAGTTGAGCAAAAGAGAGAGCTTACAGCTGAGCCTGGGCTGGGGCTTCAACAGCCAAGCAGGGGCTACCAAGAGAGCTGGGCTGGGTCAAAGTTTTCATCTGGGCAATGGCTGTGGGGTCTTTTCTATTGTTCTGCAGGAAAATGAGAGCTAGAGCCAGGGTTAGGGTTAGGGCTGAGAGAGAGAGAAAGCCTAGAGCTGCAGTCGGACTGTGGCTGGAAAGGGGCTGCCAAAGCCAAGTGGAGGCTGCCAAGAGACCTGGGCTGGGAGAACTCTTTCATCTGGGTTTCCACGGCTAAGGCTCAGATGGAAAGTGAGAACTAGGGTTAAGGCTGACAGAAAGCAAAAGCCTAGGGTTTCAGTTGGAACAGGGTTAGAAATGGGCTGCCAAAGATTATTTTAGGTTGCCAAGAGACCTTGGCTGGGAATCATCTTTCGTACAGCAGGTCTTGTCAAAAGGTTCAGCTATAAAATTAGGGTTAGGGTAACACTGATGGAAAGAAAAAGCCTAGAGATGCGATTGGAGCAGGGATGGAAATGGGCTGCCAAAGCAAAGTGGGGGCCTGCAAAGAGACTGGGGCTTAGAAAACCTTTGGTCTGAAAAACGGCTCAGCAGCCTTCTTTCCAGCTTCCCCCAAAAAGGGAGAGTTAGGGTTGAGAGAAAGCCTGGAGCTGCAGACAGAGAGGGGCTGGAAAGGGGCTGCCAAAAGGAAATGGTCAGGAGACCTGTGCTAGGAGAATTCTCTGGTCTGCAACATGGCTTCAGGGCCATGTCTACCCATTCCCAAGAAAATGAAGGCTACGGATAGGACTGAAGGATGAGAGCTGCCATTGGAGTGGGGCTGCAAGGCGGCTCCCAAGACACTTGAGATGGGAGAAATTTTTACCCGTGCAATGCCTGGGGGTCCTTGTCTAAGGCCTAGCAGGAGAATGAGGACTAGGTTTGAGAGAAAGATGACTTCTCCATTTAAGGTAACACAAAGACAGATGCGGTAACAGGCTTCTGCCCTCCTTCATTCAGGTGCAAAGGGAACAGAGCACAGTGACAAACAGCATTTTTTAAAATCAAATGTTTGTTTTCAGAGGCTGGTGCTTTGCTAAGGCTGGTTGAATTTTTACAACGACAAGCAAAAGATCAAATTTTGCCTTTTTCTGTAACCTCTTCCTCAAAAACAACATTAGCTCTTGCTGAAACCTTACAAAAAAGCCATCCTGAGGCACTGCAAAGATTTGCACTGCAAAACAGTGAGAGCTAGACAAGAATTACTCTGACTGCACAGAGGAGCTTCATCAGAGAGCACCAACACCACCTAAAATTGAATTACATCAAAACATATCTTGCAGGAACGAGCTGTAATTAGACTGGCCCACAAGTCTGACAGTCTCCACAGCCAATGAGCTGAAAACGTAGCATGTGTTAACAAGCAGAAGAGGACTGTGCCCACAGGTTATGTATTCCAAGAGCAGGCAACGGGATGAGTCTGCACCATCCAAGTTGCTCTCAGATGATGTCCTACTTGCCTTTTAGGAGACTCTGCTGGTGGGCTCTCACATCTGAAACTCCAGTTGATTTTGCAGTGCATTGCCCAAAAAAGGCTGGGCTAATGTAAGTTCATTGATTACCAAGATGCCTGGCAAAAAGGTGTCCTCCATGTAATATAACACATACCCAGGTGAGATCAGCCAAACAGGACCAGTTCTCAGGGTCCCAAGAGGACAAGCACTTTGGTAGAACAGTGCACGAGGATGAAGCTTTGGTTCAGTTTTGGGCCCCTCGCTACAAGAAAGATATCGAGGTGCTGGAGCGCATCCAAAGAAGAGCAACAAAGCTTGTGAAGGGTCTGGAGAACAAGTCCTATGAGGAGCAGCTGAGGGAACTGGGGGTGTTTAGCCTGGAGAAAAGGAGGCTGAGGGGAGATCTTATTGCTGACCTGAAAGGAGGTTGTAGCGAGGTGGGGGTCAGTCTCTTCTCCCAAGTAACAAGAGATAGGACGAGAGGAAACAGCCTCAAGTTGCACCAGGGGAGATTTAGATTGGATATTAGGAAAAATTTCTTCAGTGAAAGGGTTATCAAGCATTGGGACAGGCTGCCTGGGGAAGCAGTTGAATCACCATCCCTGGAGGTATTTAGAAGATGTGTAGACTGTGGTGCTTAGGACATGGTTTAGTGGTGGACTTGGTAGTGTTAGGTTTACGGTTGGACTCAATGATCTTAAGGGTCTTTTCCAACCTAATATGATTCTATGGTTCACAAAAACTGGGAACAGTCCCCAAAACCAGTAAGGCACATGGCACAGTCAGGGGCTGCCCCTGTCTTTCCCTTCGGGACACATCCAGCCTTGCCTCAGCCCTTCCCTCTCCCCAACTCCTGTGCGTGCTTCCAAGATACCCACACGACCACCAACAAGGACAGGCCCCACAGATGACTTCAGACATACAAAGTACAATCTCTGAGCGCAGGCTGACATCCCCCATTGCAGACTTTCACCGATATCCCTTCAAGTGTTCTGCATCCCAACAGGAACAGATGCTCCAACAGCCCCTCAGTCACAGACACACCAAGGCACTTCAGAAAGTTAGTTTTATTCATAGCCTTTATCCAAAGAGCAACTTTCATTTCCTGCAGGGAGATCACATCTGCAGCGTGGCGAGGAAGGTGGGAGTCAGCAGCTCTGAACGCAGTCCTGCTTTTGCTTTGCCTTCACTTCCCAGCTCTGTTCCCCTGGCTACTATCTTCAAGCGCTGCACTCCCCTCTCTTCTCTGACCACCCCTGTGCACCCAGGCCCTCCGCACCATCACGCAGCTGTACCTGCTGCAGCTGCAGCTCAGAAGCTCCCCCGAGGCCAGCTCAGCCCCGGCCTGCCGAGCAGCAGCAAGGCACCGGAGCTGCCTCAGGGCAGGCGTGAGCACAGCCCTGCCTGTTGCCCCCAGGTCGTGTCTGCAGGCTTGTCACCAACAGTGAAAAGGGCTACAAACTTAGACAAAGCAGAGGCCTCAGCATCTGCAGAAGCTGATGGCATTTGCCCAAGAAAGGTCCTTATTCAGCATGGATGAGAAATTTTTTACTTTATTAGAGCACATCCCTGCAGTACAGTGCCATGTTCAGCTGCCTGCGAGTGGCAGGTGGCTTCCTTCTTCAAAGGGGAAAAAGAACAGATTTTATCTGTAGAAATAAGCTGCACCCAGGAAACAATGTGTGCAGTTAAAACAAAAATCAACACCCAACCATCAGGTCCTCAGAGACTGTTGATCCTCTTCAGAAGGATGAAGAAAAGGGGCATGTGGCTTTCTCCAAGGGAAGAATGAAGCACAACAGGAGCTGGGATTCAAAGAGCAAGCAGTGCTCACAAGCCACCTCTTGAAGGACAAGGGGCACCCACAGGTGCGTGTGGGCAGGTCCACCTATGTGCCAGAAACACTGGTGATACTACACTCAGAAAACCTGCACTCCTTCCTCTCACTTTCTAAGTAGGAATTCTGCACCAAAGCCCCTCCAAAGTTGCTGCAGCAAAGAGCAGAAACAGGGAGCAGCCTTGGGTTGTAGCCACAGGCACCATGAACAGTCCCTTGTAAGTTGACATGTGCCACTACACGATATATTTCAATTCTGATTTTCAGACCACCGCTGTGGCAAACATTCACTGACACAACCAAGCCACTCAGCACCCTGCACATGCGTGCCACGTATCAATGAAGTGATAAAAACCCAGCGAAGAGATTGCACTTGCTTCTCAGCAGGCCTCTGGGATACTCGGGTCCCAGGCCAGAAGTGAGAGCCCCAGACACCTGCTCTTGAAGCAAAGCAAGCTGGGTCCAGCAGGAGCACAGTCTGCCTTGCACCATGGCTGAGGCAAGGAGCCCCTCCAGCAACTACTTTTGGTTCATGGTAATGGCACACTGCCAACCGGGAGCACACAGTGACACTGCAGGCTCACACCACTATCTGAAATCACCCTGGAAACATGAGTTGGGGTCCATGCCTCAGCTGCCCACCCTCACCAGGAGCTAAAAGCCAGCATTTAGAGATTAACAGTCTTCCCAGCTGCTTTTCCTGCATGGTGGACTGGAAGATGAACTCATTCTGTGGTTCATCAAAGACATTCAAGGGGAACAGGAGCCCCACACTTCAGGCTGGAGGCCCCTCTGCTTATTACAAACCAGAGAAGTACCCTAGAACAGTGTACCCGGCTCCACACATTCTCACTCATCCCCCAAACTAGCTGGCACTAGCCCCACTGGAGATGCACTCTCTCCGGGCTGACCCCGTCTGCCAGCTGTGCTCCCCGCAGCCCGAGGGTCCCCTTCCCAGGCACAGGAGCAGCACCAGGCACAGCACAGCAGGCTCAGGCTCCAGGGAGGTGCCAAGGACAAGGTCTCACTGCAAGCAGCTCCTTTGAGAGAGAGGCATAAAGAAGCATCCAACCTCCATCTGTCAGCAGACTTCTGGTGACCCTTCCTTCCAGATGAGGGGTGCAAGCCTCACTTACCTCCGCAACATCATGTGGCCTTTCTCTCTCCTCTCTCCTATAGTTTTGATTACAGAAAGGATCCCTTGAAAATACAGATCCCAAACAGGCACAGCACTTTGGATGCAGCCCCAAAGGACAAGCAGGAAGGCAGGGAGATAAAGAAGAAAGGAGAATTGCACAGCCATGCCATGAAATTACTGATTTTCAGACAAGCAGGTCTGCTCTGCTGAAGCGCCTCAGAAGCGCTGCGTCTCCTCAATGTTTGGGCACAGCTTGAAGGAAAAGAGATTAAGCCCAGGTGGAGCTGGGAAGGCTCAGCACACCCTTGCCGCCCTGGTACCAGAAGATGTGCTAACCTGCCCTGAGAAAGGCTGGCAGAGGTCAAAGTACAGACTGATGAGAAGATTCAGATCTCTCTAGAGTGGGAGCCAGTGCTCCCAGCAGCACAGAGCTGCAGGCAGCTCCCACAGCCACAGCACAAGGACCCTGCTCAGCCCTTCCAGACACAAGGCAGCAAAGGGCATCAGGCAATGGGGCAACCAAGAGCTTTCAGAAGACTGTCTCACAAGTAAAGGGTCCTGGTCTTTCTTTTGCCCCACACCACCAACCCCTATGCCAGTGTCAGCAGCTGTCCTTGTGTGTACACACCATTTTGGGGTGGCAGGGACATCCCCACTGCCTCACACAAGCTGCAGAAGCACCTCTTTGCGGGGAAAAGGTGCTGCTCCAGCCCTGGCAGCCTGAGAGGTGCTCTGCTCCCCACTGCCTGCTGTCATCGTGGCAGCAGCCCTTGGCTCAAACATGGAGGAGCAGTCTGTCTCATGCCTGACAACAAACCTTACAGCCTTGAGGAAAGGGGAGAGTAGTCAGTAGCCATTCCCTACCATGCAGAGATGACACCGAGCCACGTCATTTTTGTATCAGGGTCAGGCATCACATGAAACCTTTCACGCCTTTGCAGAGCTGAGGCATTAATACCGCTGCTCCAGCAGGAACTCCCAGAGTCCTGGTACTTGGCACTGGTCAGAGGCACAGGAACAGCATCAGCATCTCATAGTATGCCCCATCCCACAGCCTGGAGAGCCTCTTGCATCAGCACACTGACCAGAAGCATGTCAGGCCAAGCTGGATCAGTGTGCTGGGGGTAAGGGACCAGCCTTGGCAAGCAAACACGAATTATTCCCAAAGGAGCAAGGGTGCCTGCATCTGCCTGAAGACAGCTGGGGGAAATAAGTACTGGCCATTGCTTGCCAAGAGGTTTGCTGCATTGCCCTGCTACTCCTGCCCTAATGCCTAGGAGCACTACGGAGTAGCAGATGACAAGCCAGGACTGATGGGCTCTGGCCAGCTCTCCCAGGCAAGCTGGAGCAGAGGTCCCCAGGGCCTGGCAGCACCCGCCCATCAGAGGGGCCTCCAGAGCACTCTCCACCCTCAGCAGTGTTCCTGCTGCCAAGGCAGACAGCAGGCCCGAGGACAACCAAGCATGGCCCATGCATCAGCCACCCTCCCTACCTGATGCATCCACACCGCAGGTGAGCAGCAGGAGAGGACCCATCGGTCTGGCTGGGACAGACCAAGAGCAGAACTCAGAGTCTGCACTGTCCTTCATCTGCTTGGCTCGACCAACACCCTTCTCCAAGGCACCAAACAGCAGAGAGAGAGACATCTGCAGTCCCCTGGTGCTGTTTGGTTCTTGCTACCTTATCAATTCCTGTTTCCAGGCAGGGCTGCACAGACACGTCTCAGCCGGCAGAGCTACTGGAGCTTGAAGCCTGAGTATCTGTGGTGCAATCCAGAGGGACGCAGGCAGCTACATTCCTGTGGACTGCACAGAGAAGGGGCTCTGCAGAGACACCACCCTGCCACCAGATTTAGAGAGGTGCTCCTGCTCACTTGGGGAGATCCAGGCAGGGGAGAAGAGCACTGACAAGACAACCGCCTGCAAAACACTGAAGGGGCAGAGCTAGGGGAGGGGGAAAGAGAAATACGGCGCAAGAGTGACACTTCTCTCCCTGGCTCCTCCCAACCAGCTCTCAGCAAGCTGAATTAGGGAGGGCTGCGTGGCCCAGCAAAGCCTCCTCCGCTGGGCAAAACAGCAACCCAGCCGGCTGCTCCTCCACAACACGCTCAGGCACCCGAGAGCTTCTCTGTGGGATACTCTTTGAAGGAGGTATCCAGCCCCCGTCAGAAGCCACCCGTCTGCAGGCTGTCACGCAAGCAGCCTGGCAGCCCAGAGCCCGGCTCTCTCCCCACCGCCTGCTGCAGCAGGATTTGTTTATGTGTCTGCAGCTGCTCTGTGCATTCACCATGGGAATCCAAGCTGAAACTCCAGCCGCGTTGAGTGGAGAAGCGGCCTCCCCGACTCCCCTCTGCGCAGCCTCGCAGCTCGACGAGCATGCGGAGCCCGGCAGGCAGAGTGCTGCAGGGGGCACGAGCCCCTGGAAACAGGCCTGCCGGAGCGGTGAGCCGCATTCCCAGCCCTCCGCAGTGCCTCCCCCACATCCTGCCTCCAGCCCTCCGCTGGAGGTAGAGAATGCAAATCTTGGGTTGTAATTTTTCCAAGTTAAAAATAACCCAGTAGTTTAGTAAGAGAGAAGCAGCAGCAGCGAGGCAGGGGGCTGGGGAGCCTGTGAGCTTGCTGTGAGGCAGCTACGGCATACATTTTTCCTTCCCAAGCAGAGGCTATGGAGAGGCAGCCTCCCAGCTCTGTGCACACAGCTACGGAAAGCAAGACCCCTTCAGCATCCCAACTGCAGAGGCTTCGCTGAGCAGCCAAATGCTCTTAGTTTCAGAGCTGCCCTAACACTCCCTCACTGCTCCCTGGCCCCGACGGGAAGGGGAAGGGGGCACAGGCCCCACTCCCCTGAGCAGGACGCACAGCAGGACGAAGGAAGCAAGGGGAGAAAGGAGTGTACAAAGAGGTCTGAATAATCCAGAGTCAGGGAGCAAACACCCCTCAGGCGGGTGCACATGTCCAGGGCAGGCCGGGGAGAGCATCGCACCAACAGCCAGCCCCAGGGGAGTCACAGCTGTGCTCCAAACAATTTTCTGTCCTTAAAATATTTTAATCTTTAAAAAAAGAAGGGGGGGTGGAATTAACTGTGTTCTCTGCGGGGCCAGGGGAGCCGCGAGATCTGCTGATAAGGACACCCAGCACGCGTGGCAATCCTGCCAGCCAAGCCAGGCAGTGCCTTCCCAGGACACCCAACTCCACCACCCCACAGGGGAACAGGCAACAAGATGGGCAGGCAAGAAATAGCCACAACCTCCTTGCCACTTGCTCCATGGGACAAGGAATACCGTGATGCTGTACAGCATTCCCCCTCCAAAAAGCCTGCTCAGCACCAACACTTCTGCTCCGAAGCCCTCCCAGGGAAGCTCTCAGCCCTAAAGCAACAGCCACATCAGAGACCCCAGGGAGACACTTGGGACAGTGCCACTGCCTGTGCACAGAGGATGCTCTGTTGGCACCCAACAAGCAAGAGAGCACATGCAGGCTGGATGCAGCCCCTGGTAATGCAGCTTCAGTCAGCTGCACTTCATGACTCTCATGACAAGCTCACGTGGCAAAAACGCCAATAGCTCCTTTTTGGAGAGTTTTCAAATGCAGCTCCTAATCCAAGACCGTAACCACAATGACCTTCAGCAGTTATTTCAAAGCTGCACCGTGCCACAGGGCTGAGAACCGAGGGTTCGCTTGGACTCCAGTGAGCACAGCAGCAAGTAGGGACCAACAGCACAAGGGGAGAGAAAGCCACAGAACGGCTGGAAACACCTTCGGTTTTGTTCAGTGAAGGCACATCACGAAACGCAAAGCCATGCCTGGCCAGCCAGCGTGCGCACGAAGACATGGCACTCCAGCCTGTTACTAAAGAGAGGGAAACCAGGTCTGAGCTCACCCTAAAATGTATTTCTCTCATCACCTTCATGGACAGCTCAAAATGAGGGGACACACGGCTCCCAAGTGGCACTGTGGGTTGAGAGGTGGCCATCTGCAGAGTGGGGATGCACCCAGCATTAGCTGCACCCCCTTCCCCATCATGGGGATGCACCCAGCATTAGCTGTACCTCCTTCCCCACCATGGGGATGCACCCAGCATTAGCTGTATGCCCTTTTCCACACCATCGCCCTGCTGCCCTGGCATGCAGGAGCTGCCAGGAGCGAGACAGGTTTCTCAAGCCTACATCTGTCGTCTTCTGATCAGCAGGCCAAGAGTCTCACTCCAAACAGTTGCTCATAAGCCCCAGGCAGTGGATTTTAATCTTCAACATCAGCAAGGCAAACACCAGAGGAAAAATAAAACAAATCTCTACAGCTCAGTACCTATGTAGACAAGGAAGAGAGAAGGGAGGTAGGCCAAGCCTGCCCAGCCTCGTAGCTGGCACCCAGCAGGCTGGGCTCCCGCGGGCAGCAGGCCCGTGACCACCCTCAGCAGTGCCGACGGCCAGGATTTCATGGGTGAGGGTGCGCTGGTGTGTGCATAAACACGTGCAGCACTCCTGCGCACGCAGGGGGCCCGCAGCAGCTCCCTGCAGGGCGGCACCCCACCAGCACGATTCACGTGCCCTGTCAAGAGCATCACCAGCTCAAGCTCCTGCCACATCAGCAAAGCCCATCGCACTGATGTGGCATTTTCTAGACCTCTGCTCCCCATTAAACACAAACATGCTCCGGTGTGGCATTCGACCCAGGCCACCACACAGGCCAAATTAACTCCCCTGTCTGCCAAATCTTAACAAGCCATTTCTCCATCACCAGTGCCAAGTTTTCCTTCCACTTGTTCACCAGCCCCAGCATGTTGACCAGCAAGCCAACAAAGAAGGACGTGAATGGGGTGTCCAGGGAACAGACTGTGCCAGTGGCCATAAAGCCTTCCCACTTCTCCCATCACACTCCCAGCACTTAATTTCCTACTTTAAGGGAAAATGCAGTATCTGCATTCATATGCTGCAGGAGAGTCCTGAGTTGCGCAGGCCAATAAAGCCTATGGCAGGCTGCCACTTCCACAGCTTCCCACACAGCTCTCCTACCCCTCTGGTACCCTGCTACGGGCAGGAGGCAGACAGCTCGCAGCCTCTCTCCTTGCCTGCCGGGAGCCAGAAGCACACTCCTCATAATGGCAGTTCAACACAGCTGCAGGACCAGCTTGCCAGCAACCAAAAAGACGGCTGGTGGGCAACTCTTCCTCCTTAGCCTGGGACTGTACACCCGATCTGCTCCTCCACAAGGCAGGGAGCCTCACGTACCAAGGGGAGTATGTGCTAAGGCTGCCAAGGAGACTGTGCAAAGCCTCGGGTCAGAGTGACAACACAACCCTAGCTACATTTTAGATGGAAACAGGCAAAATAGCTCTGAGGACACACTCTCAGTGCCAGAAGCAAGCTCTCTTCTCTGAAGTGCCTGGCTGTTACCCCTGGGCAGAGATGGGATTGTGGGCTCAGCTCCTACTGGCTTCCTGGACCAGTGGTCATGAGGAGCCAGACTTCCCAGTAGCATAAGAAAAGCCTCTTCCAAATTACTGGGCCTGTGGGAGCACAGGGGTTATTGCCAGCTGCTTCAGAGGCTTCTTGCAACAGGGCAAACCACCCACCTGCTCTCCAGTTATCAGGAGGGATATAGAGGTTTCAGCAGAAACCAGTGCCCTGCGCAGTCTGCACATTTTCCTGCTGCCTTTTATTTCTCACGCACAAGCACTCGGAACTTCACTTAGCTGCCCAAGTCCATGCTCAAGGTCACCAGCCCTGTAAAGATGCCACCAGGCACATAATTTAGCCCACAGCACCTTTATTAGTACGAAAGGTGTACAAAAGCCAGCTCAACCGGCAGACCTTACAGCTGGCCAATTCAAAGAACCTTTTATAAGGTTACCGCTTGAGAGCTACACACTGAAGAGCACCGAACTCAAGCTATCCCAAGGCAGACGGCCAAAAAATGAGATAGCGTTCCTGAAAGCACAGATTTTCCCCTCTTGCTGTTGTTAATATCCTGCACAGCAAACTCAAGCTGTCAGAAAACAGCTTTGCCACACTGCAGACAGCTCCTCAAAGGCAATCAGAGCCCTTTGTGCCTCTATTTTCCAACTGTAGAATGGGGATAAAAATCAGCCTTCACAGCAGGGCTACTGAGAGGATGAACAAGCACTTGCAACGCACCTCAAGACTTGGCTGTAGACACATATGAAGAGCACATCTGACACCCAGAGCAGACTTCCTGCTGGGATGGCACAGCAACACTGGCCACAGCTCCAAATGGTGACAGAGACCCCACTGCAGAGTCCAGTCCTGCTGAAAATCATTCCTTCAGGCATTTCTGTCAGTCTTCTCCGGTTGAAACTCCCTGCCGTAGACCTCCACGGTGGATCGCCTTTACCCCTGCGAGCCATCCAGCTGGTGTCCCCACCCCCCCATTTGCTGCTGTTACCTGCTGGCTTTAAGTTATTCCCTAGTGCCCTCTTGCTACAACCACAGTAAAGTAAAAGGGTGAACCAGGCTTTGCGCCCTCCTGCCAACCTGCCCCTGCTTCATCTAGCGAACAGCCCATGGGAACGTGCCCTAAGAAACACATGCAAGCCAGGAGCTGAATGAAACGTGGCCAAGCCACCAGCAGCTGGGCCACAAGAGCACAGTCAGCGTTTTAAGCATTTCCAGGGCCTCGCAAGCAGGATGGACACCACTGCTTTGCCAAATGTCTTGTCTGCGTATGGGCGGCGGAGCAGGGAGGGGCGTACGGTACATGAAGCGAGCTCAGGGCCAGCCTTGCTTTGCCCACCATGGCCACATATCACGCTACAGTTCTTGACTGCAGGCACTGAAGGCTGATCCCAAGCTACATCTTAGCGTGTGACGAGTGAGCAGCTCTCCTTCGGGCTAGGCAGCACTGCCATCCTGGTCCTAAGGGTCTCAAAACCCAGGTGACAAAGGAAGCTCAGCTCGGTCTGTGCTCTCTCACACACAGTGAAGGTTGGAGGGGGAGTAGAAGGGACCTCCAGGAGCAAAAGGCCGTTTTGCTACACTGCTCACTCCCCATGTACAGGACACCTCCACCACCAGCTTACAGAGGTCACTTGCTTGATGCTGCCCTGTTGGAGAGGAGCTCCTGCACACGCAAAGGCTGCACCTACCCTGTCAACGCTGCAAACACAGGCCAGGCCACCCCACCCCAAGAGAGGGCAGAAAGGTTGGCTGGCAAGACCCCTGCCTGTGGCAGTGCCAGGCACTGGGGGAGCCAAGCTGTTCCTCAGCACCCAGGAAGGCAACATCCCAAACAACCAGAGCCTGAGAGTTTACTGTATGCTGTGGTGAGGTCCCATGGCTCATGGCATCTGTTCTGCCTGTACCTCCTAAGAGAAACTAGCAAACCTCAGCCCAAAATAGCAACAGACAGAAATCTGCTGTTCTCCAGGCCTGAGAACTTGCATACTGAAGCATCAGACCTGTTTCCCAAGCATCTAAAGAACAGGGAGAGAAAGCAAAACATAGCAAACTCTCCTGAAGCAACACAGAGCAAGAGTACCCTTCACAAGCAGCGCCGCTACCCCACAGCCCTCAGGTCCACATCCTTACACGCACCTCCACTTCAACTGCTCTGCCCCGCAAGGACTGTAACTCCCTGACATTTACCTCCAAGGGCTTCCAGTTTATTTTGAATTTAACTCTCTGGGATACAAGTTCTCCACAATCTCAGCTGAAGCTACTTTGAAGAACAGTCTCCAGAGTTCAGATGCCATCTGTAAGGAGACATTCCTCTCAAACATCTCAAAGCTTCCTTGCATTCGTGTCTTTTACACCATCCCAAGAAACACTCCAGCATGGGAGGGAGAGAGAAGTGCCAAAAAGAAATTCATCGATTCCTCATGCACAAATGCTTAGAGTTCAGCAATGCCAGGTTTGGTTCCCTCCTCAGCTACAGGCAATTCTTTAATACACCTGGGTAGCCTTTTTAAACAGCGAGCACCCAAAGTCCTGCCCAGACATGCTGCAAGTAAAATGCTAGTGAAAGCACATATGCAGAGGTAGCCCCTTCTTGTCCCAGCTCATAAAGCCCTTCAGTCAGAGGCCAGGTCAGGGAGCAGTGGAGAGAGCATCAGCCTCGCCAGGCTCGAGGTCCATACTTGCACAGGGCAGGAGAACACCCCTTCTCTCAGAGCACGCCCAAGCTGCAATCACTAACGCAGACTGCAGAGCACCATCTTTACAGAGTCCCTTTTTCTAAGCAGAGCTGGGACCTCAGAGCACAGCAAGCCCCTTCAAACAGTGCACAGACAGAGCTGCTATGGGTCTCTCCCAGAGTCAAGCTGCGTTCATTCAGGGCACAGACATAGAAGACACCCACCATGTCCAGGACCCTCCTGGCCAACCAGCACCATCTTCACAGGGTCAGGTAGCCAGCAGGCAAGCACATGGCATCAGCTGCACCAAACTGCCAAGAGACTCTTGTCCCTGCTTGCCTGGCAGGCCTACAGACATCAGTCTCCTTTGACATGTAGCAACGTGAAGGCCAGGCAAGCAAACTCTGGACACAATAGCAGAGCATGGGTCCCATAGACCCATGTCCTAGCCCACTCTTACTGCACGTACCTGTCAGAAGTCCATGCCAACATGGTTTCCACATCTCCTCTCCTGGATGAGCCACTCATTTTCTGACGCCTTCCTTCAGCAGACGTCTCTGGAGGAAGTAGCATGCAACAAGGCCCAGAAATCCACTTCTGCCCTGTGTCAGACATCTCCCTCTCCCAGCTCAGGGTGGCAGAAAGAGCAGGAGGTAGCGCTGGATCCAGGAAAGGGTTTAGGAGCACTGTCCAGAACTCCTCAGCCCTAATGCCATGCTCCACTCAGCAGAGCAGCCAGCAGAGAGCCTGTCTTAGAAACCAGCGAGCTGCATCTGCAGATAACCACATCTCCACACACACTGCACTATGCCCTGTCAGATGTGGGCACAGCTGTACCTATTCAAACACACATGGCCTGCAAGCCTGCAGAGTCACACCTCACTACAGGGCTCCTGGAAAGGCCACTCTCGTTGAAATTACAACTACTAAAGCTTCAAAGAGCCTGTACCCATAGTGACCCACTCCTTCCTTTGCCTTCCGGATTCAGGACCCTGGTCCTCACTCTCAAAGCACAATGTGGGACTGGCCCAACTCCAAAATAGCAATGTTATTCTCAGACAGAAATTCTCACCCTCCAGAGCAAGGAGGTGGAGCAGTCACTGTGACTGGCCCACAAATCTGTAACCACTTCTCTGAAGAAATCAGGGTAACCACAAACCTCAGCACCTTCACAGTAAGCGCAAGCCTTGCTTCAGTCAGCCTCCCCACAACATCACTGCACAGCGAACAAACAGAACACAGTCTCTGCTGTCTGCAGTGGAGGAGAGAAACCTGCCTTTATGTATGCACAAAAGTGCATGCCGGGAAAAGCTCAGATACCCTGGTGAGGGGCACCCTACGGGGACTGAGAAAGATCACTGAGAAACAGGGCTTTGCTTGCCCTAAAGCAACAAGCAGAGAAGCATACAAATAAGAGCAATACGCTGTGCATTCCCACACCCCACTGCTCTCCTTCCCAGGCTAAGCAAGCACAGGGTACAGCAAGGATGCACCATGCACATATATAGAAGTCATCAAGAGAGAATGGCGCTCTCTTCTCTGATCCTCAATTAACAGACACCTAACACTTAAGCTTAATTTTATCTTAAGTATGTTTTAAGTTCAACCAAAGTAGATGAAACATTTAGGGTTAAAGGTGCTCTGTGCACAAGACCTAGAGAACTCAGGGCAGCGGCTCACACAAAAATAGCAGCTTTCACAGCACGTCTATAGCAAAGCACTAATGTTTATTCTTGTATCTAGGACTAACTTTAATTCTGCCTCGATGCACATATATAACAAGGCATTAATGTTTCTTAAAGAACCAATACTTCACCTACCTATACATCAACAAAGTGAAAGTCCCCCATAACTTTGCATCACTCTTGTTCCTGCGTGTAGCGCACTAGCACATTGCTAACGTTGGAATTCACCTTCAAAGGTATAAGTTGAGGTATGAGCATAAGTTAAAGCGCAAAATGAAAACCAGAAAGCACATAAAACAACTTAGTTATCTAAGTACCTTCATGACTTCTGAAGAGAGGTTTAACAACTGGAAGTTTTTTGAAGGAAACTCAACTACGTCCACATAACAAGCGTCTCTTTCTAGTGCAATACAGAGGGACCAAAATTCTCAGCAGTGGCTGCTAAGGTGGAGGGCCTGGTAGCTGAAGTCCTTCAATTAGCTAAAGTCCTGCTTCTGCCTTCAAAGAAATGCAAATGAGACACCTCCTGGGGGAAGGGGTGGGGGTCTTACATCCTAGAGAGTTTCAACAACCCTCAGGGCTGTAAGCGCTGCAGATCCTATCCCCCCAGGCACACTGTCAGCAGGCCAGCCACAGAGACACTGGGCTGCGCTTCCCCCACCGGGCGTTTGCACAGGCTCTTGGCCTGGGGTCCCTCACAGCACGCTCATGCCCTTCCCACCTATGTTCCTGTGCAAGAGCTCCCAGGCTGCAATTTAAATACATGCTTTAGGACCACCTAAGATACTGAACGAAACAACCTTGCCCCTCTGCTGCCTACCTATCCCTCCATTGCAATAACAAGTATGTCAGTAGGGACATGCAGCCAGTTCACAGGCCTGGGTTAACACCAGCCTGACCCCAGATACTGCTTCCTTTTACTCTAACGCGAAGCAGGGCTCCATAGATTCCACACTTTTATGGAAACATTCAGGAAACACAAATACACTGCAAATTGACACTGACAAGCGTAACTTTCCCCTGCTTTCGGCACAGTCACCCCAAAAGGAAGCAATGAGTTACCTGCATTTCAACGAGACTTCCCATAACAACCGAGCCAAACAGCAGAAAGAGCCAGACAAGCGTCAGAAAGCTTCACCAGAAGAAATCTAAACTTAATCTCACCAGTTAAAACACAATTTAAAAAAACCCAAACAAACAAAAAAACCAAACCACACCAAACCAAAAACACCCCAAAACAACCAACCAGCCAACCAGATAATACTACCTATACTAGTGAACACTAGGGCTGCATAAAGTTAGGGCAAAGGCAGGACTGCAGAACACATGCTGTACCTCCTAGGATAGATGTTAATAATATCACTGTCAGACTGCTACTGAGCAGCATCCCTCACAGGGAAACCAGGGCTGGAAAGTGTGATGTGCACCCCGTGGCCAAGCCAACATCTCATCATCATGATAACACCCGCACTCCTTCATCCATACCCAATGCACCTCTGCAAGCACACTTCCAGCGCCTACATGAAAAACAAAGAGGGACTGGGGCTCCGTTCCCACACTTCTCACTTTCTTTTCTGGACTGAAGAGTGTTTTCCTCCTGTTAGAGTAGGATTTATACTCACTACAGGCTGGGAATCCCCTAGAGGCAACAGGCTGCAGTATGGAAACAGCATGCACCCCTTAACCTCAAGGCAGCATTTCCTCCGTGGGGAAGGTCCTTGCACAAAGGATGGGTCAAGTGCTTCACTGACCTCCTCGGTGCCAACACGACCAAGGCCCCCAGGTCCTCTCCAAGCACTGGGCCCAAGGACAGCGTAGGGCAGGAGCTCTACACTCAGGCACCAAACTCTCCCAGCTTTTAGCTGACCTCCCAAGGAGCCGAGTGCGCTCAGGCATTCCCCAGAGCATAGCCACAACCTTTCCCCAGACATCTGTCAGGGACCTGCCACAAACATTAAAGCCCAGCCACAGCGTCCCAGGTATTTCCTACTTCTTAGGCTGACTGGACACATCCAACATAACAATGCTAAAAATTAATAGCCACATATTGGCAGATTGCTAGGCTGCATACCAGATTTTCCCATATAAGGGAAAGTTGAAGGCATTGTCCTATCACACGGAAAACATATTGCACCAGCCTGAGATATTAGAAAGCAAAATCAGAGCCTCCTCATGTCACAAGCTGACACCCACAGCACCATGTTTTTCCCCTTTTGCTGACAGTTCGGTCAGCTTTCCCCAGCTCTGTTATTTCCACCAGGGGCTCATGCCTGAGGATCACTGGAGGCTGGCTGGGACAGGCACTGCCCAGCACAGCGTTTGCAGCACGCTGCTACACAGGGGCCCTGCACTTTCTTAGAGGATTTTGGTCCCACCACCACCACACTGGCAATGCAGGCACTGACATTGCCACCGTTCCCACGGTGAAGTGCAACTGTGTTTTCATGGGTTTTTAGGGTGCTGAGAACCCACCACACAAACCCTGCACGCTGTCGCCAGCAGTCTGCCCGCAGCAAACTTTGCTACTTGACTACATATAGACCATTCACCCAGACCATCCTCTCTCCCCTTTACACAGCCTGGTGGCCCCCAACAACAGCTCTGCCTCTGCTTTCACAGAGCAGGGCGAAGTCGCCAACACCAGAGGTTGACCCCACTGTCCCAAGCAGGAAACTGGGGATGAGAGAGGAGAAATGCTTTCACTGCTACTTACAGGAGCAATAAAAACAAGCCCTCTCGGCTCCCCTGAAGCCCAGTAAGACATCCAACCACCGTGCTTGCCAGTGTCTCTTTAAGACAGTTTCAGAGAAGCCTCCCTACGCATGCTTGCTTTCCAGACTCAACACACCGAGTCCACATTCCTGCACCAAGGGCTCACTCGCAGTGCAAGGCTGATGAACCCTCTCCCCTCCTTTGCGAGGGCAAGCTTCTCCTGCACGCTGATGTGCACGATACTAGCTCTTATCTCTGCAAACCCAAGACAGGCCAGGACACCGCAGCTTCATGCAAAAAACAAAGGCCTGCTCTGGTGGCCGAACTCTCAGCCTTCCCATCTTGCAAAAACAAGTCCACTTGCTTGTACAAACCCCTCTTGAAATAACACAAACCATTAAAGTGAAACACTTTATATTATCCACCTGTAAAAGTTTATGTCTTTGGAGAAACTCTTGAGAAAATATTAAAGATCTCTCAAGGAAGACTAAATCTTAAAAATTATTGAGATTACACTTCGGGGGGGGGGGGGGGGGGGGGGAAGGCAGAGACTTGCTTCCTGTTAAAGAAATATGGTAAAAAGCAGTCAGGAAAATGAGACATTCCTCTGAGAGCCTCCTCCACCAAGCCACTAGAAATCAACAGACCCCGAAAATACCCACAGCACTGGCGATCGGGGCTAACACTGGCATATCCAGGGCGAGCTGCTCGAAGACCAGCAGCTTAGACACAGCCACTCTCCCCTAACACCAACACGCAGGACAAGGGAGGGAGAGGTAAACTCAAGCCATTAAAAAGGCATACACTACCACACCAGACAGCAGCGCTCAGAACAAGGTAATGAGGGACCCTGACAGCACCTTCCACAAGAGATGCGCATTATTCACACGCTGCAAGCATTGAGAAACAGCACAAGAGCTGCCTTAGTTTCACAGACTCACACAGGCTAGTTTTTAACACATCTGTACTAGTCTGCAGCAAGGGGCTGCAACTGCCTTCTCAGCAACAGTGCAATCAATGTTTCTGCTTGGAGGAATGAGACAATAGGCAGAAATAAACAGCCATGGCTGCGGGATGGGCTTCAAACTTCACGAAAGCCAAAACAAACCAAGATCAGTCTTTCTCCAAGTCCTCTCATTGACTTTGGCTTTTATTTGAAGAACAGTAATACCTACTTTCAGTTCTGCTGCACAAGGTACACGCAGACATTTTGATAGGATGCAACTCTACTAGTTATCATGCTTTACAGCTTGAAGCACTCGAGGGGCAACATTCAATCAGCTTCACCCCACCACTGCTGCGCGCTTCCCATCTTTGCAGCGAGGGAAACTCAGCAGCATGTCCAATGCTCCTGAAGGACCTGCAAGTTCAGGCAGCCGTACCAATCAGAGACGATGGGCAGAATTAGCTTTCCAAAAGCAAACAGACAACAACATTAAGCTTTGTAGTGGAAGAGGAATCAATTTTCCACTAAACAAGCGGGAAAGGAACCCAGTGGCAGCCCTGAACAAAACCAACCCAGTTGGAGGCCAGAAGCCTCGAGAGAAACAGCCTATTTACTCCAGGAAGAGTTTGCTCCCAGAGCAAAAATATGCTGTTATTGCTTCATACTTCAACAGCTGGACCAAAACAACAATTTCTCTGCAAAGCAGCACAGCGGAGCTCCCGCGTGAATGAGGTAAACAAAGGGCGAGGAGAGGTAAGGCGGCACCTATTCCTGTGCCATCACCTGAACAGGGCCCAACAGCAACACTTCACCGCAGGGAAAATACTCGCAGAGCTCAGTGTTCCCTCTCCTCTGGCAACACCCTAATCCAACTGACCCCAAACCAGTGAAAAAGATACAGGCAGCACCAGCTGCCAAGTATCTGTAGCCCTGCCAGTGAAGGGGTCAGGGATAAACACCTAACAACCACAACCACATCTGGCTGCCCACGAGGAGCCCTCTGCCAGGGAGGCCAGTGACTGCAGAGGGGTGCTGGGGACTTCTGCACAGACCTACAGGACACTTTGCACAACCACAGCGAACCATCTCCACCCCTCTCCCCTCATTCTCCAACGCCAAAAGCATTTGCTGCATTTCCCAAGCAGGAGGTAAACAACGAAAAAGCGCGAGGTTTTGGCTAAAAGCATCCCAACTCACTGAAGAAATAAACCAAGCACTTTTCGTAGCAGAATTACTGAAAAGCTCTATCACATCGAAGGCCGGCAGCAGACCAAGCAGAACCAGCTCTCCGTGTGCCGAGGCAGTCTGCCTGGCCTCCGTGGTCCCTGACTTTACTGCGAGTTTAGCGTAGTTGTCAGGAAGGCAAATCAATAAACAGAGAAAACGTTAGCTGCTCCAAGACGGGTGTGCACACCAGGCAGCAACACTAGCAGATGATTTCTCTTCCATCCTTCTGTATTCCATTTGCATGCATTTCTCTCACAGCGTTTACCCTACAAACCTCATTGATCAAGACTAAAATCCACCTCGATCGCCAGTAAAAGTCACTGGTAAGAACAGGGAGAATCCCACAACGCAGCCACCAAAACACAACAGACGCGAGGCTGCGCGGGGCGACTACGGCGAGATGACTGCGGCGCGAACGAGACGCGACTCCAACGTGACTGTGATGCCTCTCTGTTGTGACATGGCTGCAATGTCACAACAGATCCACGTCTGCTCCGCGCACAGCGGGCGAAGCGGGACGGATCCGCCGGTGACAGGGACGAGCCCGGTGCGGAGGGAACGGCCCTTTCACCGAATCCCCCTCCCGCCCGCTCATCGCCCCGGGTGCCCTTGCTCGGCAGGGGCCGGGCAGCAGGAAACCCGTGCCCCGGGGCCTCCAGCCTGCCGAGGGACCCGCTCCCCCCGCCCCCGCCCGCGAAGTTTAAAGGCTGAATTATCGATTTTCTTGGGCACTGCGGCCGGAATGACGGCGGAAAGCTGCGCCCCGCGGGCATGCTCCCGGCACCCCGCATCCCCGCCGCTGCGGTCGCGCAGCTCGGTGCGGGGCCGGGGGCCTCGCTCCCCCCTTCCCGGCCGGGAGGAGCCTCCGCGCAGCGCCGGAGGGGGGGGGAGCCCGCCCCGCCTCCGCCCCCGGCCCCCCGCACGCTCCGGGGCCGCCGCGGCCGCCGGGCCCCGAGCTGCCGGCCCGGCGCCGGCTAGGCCCGGCCTTATCCGCGCCCGGCGGGCCGGGGGCGAGCGGCAGGGAGAGCCGGCGAGAGGGGCCGCGGCCCCCCGCGCTGCCGCCGGCCCCGCGCCGCGGGGGGCGGGGGAGGGCCGCGAGGAGGGACCCGCGAGGAGGAACCCGCGGGGGCGCCGCCGCCGCCCCTCCCCCGCGGCCGGCCCGTCCCCGCGGCCGGAGCCATGACAGGGCCGGCGGCCGCCCCGGCCCCGCCGCCCGCCCGCCCCGCGGCCCGCGCCGCCGCCGCCGCCGAGTTCATTCATAGCGCCGCCCCGGCGCGGCCCCGCCGCCGCCCCCCGCCCCGCCGCCGCCCCCGGCCGCGCCGGGCGGGCGAACCCAAAAGTTCGGGGCAGAACTTACCTAAAATGGCTCCTCGGCCGCCCAAATACAAACAGCTATTATTTGGTGAAGTTTAGCCCAGCACCCTGCAAGGACACCCTAACCTCGCCCGGGCACGCCCCCGCCCCGCGCCCATTGGCTGCCCGCCGCCGCGCGCCGGCGCCCATTGGCAGGCCGGCCCGTCAGCCGCGCGGCGCCCGCGCCAAGCTTGGCTGCAGCGCGCCCGCCGCTCGCTCCATTGTGCTCCTGTTTGCACCGATGAGAGCGCGGCGGCGATTGGCCGCGCCGCCGCCCCGCGCGCCGCCCCCCGCCCGCCGCCGCCGCCGCCGCCGCCCCGCCCGCGCCCTCCACGTCCGCGCCCGCCGCTCGTTCCCCGGATGTGAACCGGCCCGCCGGGCCCGCCCCGGCCCCCGGCCCCGCCGGGGCCTGCAGCGGACACCGCCCGCCCCGCCGCCCAACGCGGGGCCGAGCGGGCCCTGCTGGGGGGCTGCGCGTGTCCCCGGCCCTGCGCCTCGCGTCCCTCAGGCGCTGGCGCCGAGGGTCGCCTGAGGCCTCGAGAGGTGCGAAGGCGCCCGGGGGCGGCCCCGCTTAGAAAGGGCCGGGAAGGCGTGGGGGCGGCTTCGGGAGGCCGCCCGCCCGAGGGGAGGGAATGCCGCTCCCCGGAGGGGGGCTCCAGGAGACCCGCTGGGGGCGGGCTCGGGGCACGGGCTGCGTAAGCCGCCTGTCCGGGGAGACCCTCGGCAGGGAGCAACCCGGCAAGGTCCGGGCCCGGCACTGGCTAACGATGAGGCAAGCGTGCCGAGGTGGGTTTTCTGCTGGAATTCCTCACAGCCAGACCTCCTCGGGGTGCCTGTTCCTGGTCACACAGCGCTTGGGGGCTTTGTACAGCAGCCACAGTCCCTCCTCCGGCTCAGCACCCCGGCAGCCAGACCAGCAGCACCCTTGCCTTGGTGGCCGGCATCGTCGCTGCCTGCCTTTTCTGCCTAAAAGGCGTGAGCTGCTTGCCTGCTTGCGAAGAGGACCAGGGCTGGCACTGTGGAGTCACTCCATCCTCCCAGCTGATGCAGAGATGCTCTGAGCAAGTTAGCTCCGGCACCAAAAGGAAACTGCTGGAGCTAATTCGCTCTGCTGAGACTCAGGGCGGGTTAACCGAGTGCAGTGCAGTCCTCGTGCAGCCATCCCGCTTGCCGGGCCCCAGCGGGATGCTGGCACGGCCCTGCACTGCACCCTCTGAAGTCCTGGCTTGTTCAGCACCAGCTGACACTGGTGTCCTGTGCCGTCTGGCTGGCACGTTCCCTTTACACCTCCCGGCTTTCCCCAGATGCTCTCCTCTTGGCTATACGGTTCTTCCGCTGGTCGTGGAGGGCTCCTGGGCAGAGAGCAGGCAGCACCACTGGGCAGTGCTGGTGTGCTCTGGAGGTACCTGTCACTGCACAGCCAAGGGACACAGGTCTGTTGGGGAGCTACACGCACCCTGTTGCACACCTCCTCCAGGTCCCCTGCACAGACCAGTATACCACTGTGCTCTTCCCAGCGAGGCAGGACTTCGTTCTCTGCAGCATTCCCCTTTATCCGTTCTGACTTGCTCCAACCCACATCTTCACCCTTTTTCCTTCCTCAGCCTGGCTCCTTGCCCATGGATGGCACTGGTGGACACCGCTGAGATCTCACATGTATGTTTTGTCTCTCCTGTCCCCCAGGTTCAGATTCTTTTTCTGCTCATAGAAGGTCAACACGTGTGAAGTATTCCTCTCCAGTGCCTTCCCCTTTCCCCAGTCCTTCCTACTCCTTCTCTAGCCACCAGGCATGCCTGTGCCTGATCTTTTCATTTTCATCCTGCACTGGTCAACCTTTGGCCAACCAACGCCATCCTTTGCTATATCCTCCCCCTGTCTCCAGCGCAGCACCTTGGCCTCTGTATGAAGAATGCCTGTTAAGGTGGAATTAATTGCTACTTTATGACCAGAAAACCAAAGCAGCTTATTTTCAGATTAACCACTTTTTGGTCAGTTGGTCTCAAAAGAATGCCTAAGTTAATGGGTAAGAACGCCTGAGTTAAGCGACTCATTGCTGTACATGCAAAATAGGTGGGCCAGTTGTTAGGAAACGGTAAAGCAAGACACAAATCCCCTCCCGGATGAGAATTCATCTGGCAAATATTGTTTGGGAAGACATTTTAACACCTTTGTTATGGAATTGCAGAAGTGTTGGTGAGAAGGAACCACAGGAGGTTGTGTTAGAGATTTCCAGGGGTCCCTTCCCGGCACCATATTGGTGACCAACCCAAGATGAGATCAGCCATGGCTCTGCCTACCTGAGCCTTAACACCCTCCACGGCCAGAGATTCCCCCACCTTTCTGGTGACCTGTGCCAAGGCTGCACCATCCTCCCAAGGAAAGGGGTTTCCTAACATCCCACCTGAACCTTTCAGGACTCAGTTTGTGGTTATTGCTCCTCAATGTATCACCAGGCACTGCCAGGAAGGATTTGACTCCATCATCCTTGTAACTGCCCTTCCACTACTTGTAGACTGCTGTTAGATCAGCTCCTAGGTACCTCTTCACCAGAAAAAACTGGCCCAGCTCCTCCACCTGTATTCAAGGGCCCTGTGCCCATCTTGGTCATCCGTCACTGATGCCTCTCTGGCTTCTCAATTTTGTGGGCCCCAAAATTGGACACAGTAAAGACAGAATGTATGATTTTATAATGGAAACTCATCTTCCAATCCAGTCTTAATCTAGGCCACATCTGATTTATTATTTACGGAGTGGGATTGCTGTGTTTCGGACAAGGTGATTTAGAGAACTGTCCCAGTGTCGGTAGCTAGCGACACCCAAACAGGACTGAGTGGTGCACCCAAACCAGGACCGTTCCCACCTGGTCCCCTCACAAGGCTAGCGTGACCTCTGTTGTTGGGTGGCCCCAGCACCTTTTCACGCCAGTACCGGAACCTCCCTCAGCCTCTCTTGGAAAGCGGGATTAAGTCCCGAGCTCGGCTATTCCCAAATCCTCCTGGGCACAGGATGTAATCCCTGTGAGTGCAGGATGCTCAGCTGAACAGAGCTGGGGTCAAGCATCACCTGGAGCACAACCTTGCTGCCAGCAGCCATCGTTGTGCACAATCTTTGGGATCACCGCCTTCTGATCTGATTTGAAATAATAATAATAATAATAATAAAAATAATAATAAAATATAATAAAAAAAAAGGTTTGGGGCTCTATAAAGAGGGATTGTGACAGTCTCCCTGGGCAAACTCCTCTGGGCTCAGGACACCCCCATACGTCACTGCCTGCGGGGGACCTGCCTCCTCCCGAGGAGCACGGCCAGCTCTGCACCGGGATGCATGGAGGTGCCGTTGTTACCTGCGTCATTACCTGCGATGTGCCGGGTGGAGGCTAGTGTGCTGTCCACCGCATGCACGAACATCCGCCGTGGCCCTGATTTACAGATGTGCCCCACCCCGAAGGAGAAACGTGTTACTGTTACGTACTTATCTTGAAACCAATATTAACTGGAATCAGGAAAAGCAAAATGCAAATGAAGGTGGTTACTCATAGCATGTCAGCTAGGCAACAGTGAGAAATGCAAAAGAAAGCAATGAGAAAATTAAAGAAATAATACGCTTCGTTGACTTTCACAGAATGTCAGTGGGAAAGGCAGAGGCTGATCTGCAGCCGACTCTCCTGCCGGGACATCGGCTCTTTGGGTGCCTGTGCCTTTCTCCTGGCCAGTGTCCCTGAAGTGGGAGAAGCAGCATCACTTGGGGATTGGTGGTACCTAGGATGTGCTCCTGCTTACAGAGAGGTCCTGAGGACTCCTGAGGTCTGGAGGGAGTTGGGCACAGGCTCCTGGACTGCGTCCCAAGGTTGGTGGTTGTGACCTGAGTCATGTCCCCTGTGTGATGGGGGCAGTGACTTTGCTCTAGCAGCTGCTGCACACCAGCACCCACCGCCGCACGACTGCCTGCAGGCCACTGCATGCAGCTCTGCGCCTGGGTGTGTGAAGAGCAGTGAGGTCTGAGCTTGCCACCAGGGACGGAGACGTCCGACGTTGCATGCCACTCTTGCAAATGTCACTGATTTATCCAAGACGCAGATTTTGCAGCAGAAGGTGCAGCCTCCCCACCCAGGAGCGCCCGGGCTGAGCGGCAGCGCAGTGCCATGCCGTGCCTGCAGGCTAGTACCGACCGCGCTGCTTCTCCTGGACAGGAGCCCCGGAGATTTCCAATACCTTCTTAATATTCAGTGGCAGTACAGATTACCCAGGCACACCTCAGTGCCGCAGCGCGTTCGGCTGGCCGAGTGCATGTGCCTGGGCCAGCGCACCACAGGTCTGTGCAGCCCTCGGGCAGCCACAGACACCGCGCTGGGCATGCTGCCGCCGCAGGGACAGGCACTGGCTGCCGCGGGGACAGCTTCAGCAGCGGGAAGGAAGGAGTCCCTTGAGGCTGAAGGAATGCCAAGTGTTTCCAGGCTAAACTCGTCCTCTTGCAGAGAGGGATGCCCCGGTGCTGCCTGCAAGAAATGTGCCTGCCTGGGTGCTGCTGAGCCCGGGGTGCTGGGGCTTCTGCCCGTCTCACGGGCAGGAGCAGGCAGAGCAAGTGTGGTTTCCCTCTAGCTGATGTGCCACCCCACGACACAAGCCCAGGGAGACAAAGACTTTTCTCCATGGCGGCAGCCCTCACCCAGGAACAGGGCAGCCACTCCACAGGTTTTGGAAGCAGTCTGAAGAGGTCATTAAAGGAGCGATTAACTGCTGTTAGCCATGGGTTTTTTTGGGTACAGGGATGCAGGGCTTCGTCCACCTCAGTAAATTAGTCTCAACTGCTGATGTAGCAGCCCTTTGCTTGTTGTGGCCATCTGTACATTTGCGCATCTCAGAGGGGTCCTTCACTTCCCTGGTTCTGGGGAGGTTGGTGTGTCTCCAACGGTTATCTGTGGCCTCCTTACAAGCCAGTGGCTTTGCTGGGGCTCTGGAGCTTTTACGGACAGAATAGTCTTCCCGGGCTGTCGTGGACGTTCGTCCCAGCACAAGGTGAGTGAAGGATCCCTCAGCTCCTTTCTACCATGCACCCTGCCATGCCAAGGGCTTGGCCACACAGCGCCAGGTCCGGGCTGGAGGGGAAGCTTGGCTCTCATCACCATCAAGTTGCGCTGTCTGACCTCCATCCAGGCTCTCCGGATGGAGGTCGGCAGGAACTGAGGACCAGGAGCCTCAGTTCTCCCATCCCTCTTTGATGATCCATTGGTAAAGCAAGGCAGAGGGGCACATTTGTCTAGAAACTGTCCAGAAACTGTCCTGCGGATTTTATAGTGGACGCACACGACTGTTTCCAAGTCTGGACCTTAGACTCTGAGATACATAAACCCCTGTCAGACGCACATCAGCAGGCAGTTCTGGTTTTACTGTGTCCTTTTGCTCTAGAAGCAAATTTCAAGACAGACTGCTCATGCGGATACAAACCTGGGCAAAACCACCGGGGTTATTGCACTGGAGTCATCGGCGTGAACGGACCATGTTCTGGCCATAGCGAGGGGTCGCGGCCAGCCCGGGCGTGCTGCACCTGGCAGTCAGGACAGCTCGAGCATCCTCAAGCATCCTCTCCCCATACACGCCACAAGCGTGACCGAAGAGTGCCAATCTGTCACTTCAGAATGGAGTTTGAGTGTGACGGGGCTGTTGGGCTGCTCGGCCTCCGCTCTTCTTCTACCTCCAATGGTTCAGACGTTGACAGAAGGCTTAATGCGAGCCATGGGGTTTGTACTCGTACTCCAGTACGAGCCCTGTGTCTATGAACCAGATGCCATGCAGAACTATCTCAGGGGGCTGGAGACCCACTTGGTCTCTGGCCTGGGGTTCGGAGGGGGGTTTAAGGAGCAATTGCCAGAGGTCATATAAAATCACATCTTTTAGAGCAAAACTTAATGTGTCTGTCTCTCCCCTAGAACAAACCCCCTTAAGTTGATTGAGGAATGTCACAAAAGTGATTTTGATTTTGCAAAGATTTGCACTGCCTGAAGCAACGATCAATTGCTTTGAGAAACGCTTTGGCTAAACCTGTCTCTGCCTGCATCAACCATCTCATGCCCTAGGAGGGGAGATTCTCTAACGCTGAGCATCCGAAGGCTGGAGCTATGGGAAGGGTGCTCCAAAGTTGTGCTCTGGCACCAGAGACGGGGGGTGACATCCATGGGACCACGGCCCAGTGCAAGGCGCAGGGACAACTGCCGGGAACCCACCACCCAACGAGGCTTGACCAGGGCTCTGCAGACAGGTCGCAGGAAGATTTACGAGCCCTCGTTGCCGATGCTGTTACATCCCTAGAGCAGATGTAACTTGCTGCTTGTGCTGGTGGCCCTCCCTGTGCGCAAGTCCATTGGCTGCAGCCACGGGTCCTCTTCAGCAGCTGGGGAGCAGGGGCCATGTCAGAGACAGGAGCCAGGAAGCAGAGATGGAGGCTGTAGAGTCACACCAGCAGTAAAAGCATCAGTTATGTTTACGAAGGTCTTTTAGGAGGATTTTGCATGGGAGCAGTTGATGGTGGGCAGTGACACCCAAGCAACCTGGGCAAGGGGGACATGCAGGTCCAGCTGCCAGGTCCCCCTGGGCAGGGGGGTGTCAGCCCAGCTCCTGCCATGCTACAGAGCGGATGAGAAGCAGAGCTCAACAGCCGAGTGCCTCTGGTGAGGCAGCAAACCAGAAAGGGGCTGGAGCTGCCCCTGCAAGCTGCTGGCTGTGTGCAGGGCAAGCGGGCAGGAAACCCCCTTTCCGCCGGCTGCGGCCGTGGTCAGGTCCCAGCCGGATCCGGCGCAGCAGGAAGGAGAGGGAGTTACTCTGATGCAGCAGCACGTGTCCTTCCCTTCCCGGCTGTTGAAGAACACCTATGCCCCTGTGAAATACAGAGCCTGCAGGCAGCTGGAGGGGGAAGGAACAGACTTTTAAAGACCCTGTGCAGCCTGTAAGCATGCATGAGTAATTAACCAGTGTCAGCATCAAGGCAGAATTCAGCATCTTAAAGACCAGTGTGGCAGGTCAGGTTAAAGCAGGCTGACTTTCCAGTGCAAGGTCTGAAGAGCAGCTCTGAACCCAGGTGAGATGCTTGGACACCTCTGCTCAGGCCCGTGGGCACCGCAGGACCCCCCGACTCCAGGAGTCACCCTGGGCTGACCCTTGTTGAAACTCCCGTACGTCAGGTGCCCTTTGCTGGAGCTGACAGCAAGGAGGTGGCGGCTCCTCCGTGGGCAGCTGAAGTGGTGGCCGAACCGTGCGTGGGATCGGAGATGCCCCAGCCCAGACGCCTCTCGGCGCTGGCTTTGCTTGTTGCCTGCAGGGTTATCCTGCCCGCGCTCCCCGCTGCCAGGCTGTGGCAGGAGCAGTCGACCTCCAGCCTACGCAGGGGACCCCAGGGATCCCAGGGACCAGTGTTTCCTCAGCCTTGGTCTAGGGAGTCTGTAAGGCAGGCTTCAGATGGAAACTCCCCGTTCAAGGACGGAGGTTTCCTTGGATGTGGTTATTTGAGGAAATTCCCCTGCCCTCAGGAGCTTCTATCAGATAAATTACATGATTGCTGTTGTAAATTTTCCTGTGGGATTATTTGGGATTATTAAGCGGTTTCCTGGGCTTTGCTGCCACAGATGATTGATGGAAGAGGAGATGGGGTGCTCCCAGGAATTGGGAATTTCCTGGCCAGTCCCCTGTGCCATCGCAGTTCCCTGGCGCTGAGCTGCTGTGCATGGGGCTGTCACTTGCCCTGGCCCTGCAGTGAGCCCGCTGCTTTGTTGTTGCCATAAACCTGGGGACTGTCCAACACTACACCCTGCTCGTGGTGCGGGTGTAAGTTTGTGATGGATCACGCAGCGAGGACCTGGGAGCCTCCATCCCCACAGGGCCCCCACGTACCCCAAGGAAGGCTGTCCCACGAGGCACGAGGCTATCCCTGGGACACAGTATCACAGCCCACCTTATCCTGCAGACATGTACGGGGCATGAATTACACACGAAAATTCATGTCTATGGAGAACTTAGCCTTAATCTTCTTTTACTGCTGCTCTTCTGTGGCTGCTGTCCCGGACTGGGAAGAAAAGGACTGAGCAGGCAGCTGTGATGTGTTGCATCCTTCTGCCCCGTGCCTGCATCAGCATCCACGACCCTCGCCGTGTGGACCCCACGTGGCACTGCTGCGGCAAATGATGGTGGCAGGAGCAGTCGTCTTCATCTGGTCAAACCTAACCCCAGAGCCACCCTGTGGGCAGCAGCTTTAGCTGGGAGGAGAAAGATTTGCCAACAGCAGTTTCCCAGCGCTCTCGGTGCAATCCCCAGGACTTAGTTTCTGCTCAAGTTTTGTGGCTCCTGTTGCTTCCGAGCTGCCAGCTCACGGGTGCTTCTAACCACTCCTCCAGTTAGCCAGACTGAAAGGTGCTGAACATGCTGCTCATCGTTAGCCCAGTCCCTGAACATCCATTGCTCGCCTCCCGTGTGAGCTCTGCTCATCCTGTGCGTGCAACTAAAGCAGAGCCACCAGCCGTGACCACCCCTGGACAGAGACAACAGAAATAATTTCACAAATTCAAATTACACAGCCCTCAGCTCTTTAAACACTGTTTCTCTCCCGGCACATTTTCCTCTCGCTGACTCCAATTGATTTTGCTTCCAGGCAGGTTTCCTCACTAGGCTCCTCTTTCCCCAGGCTCCTGTTGAGCACCCAGCATGATGTGGGGTCTGCTGCCCACATGAGCTTCGCCTGCTTTGCTTTACCCCAAAAGTTCATTCCTGTGACTTCTCCAGCCCTGGCTTCACTGTTAGCTCCCGGGGGAAGCTGGTTTGATATCCGACCCCCAGCACCTCCCTGTGTGGCTCTGTGGGATGATGCTGGTGTTGCCCCCATGGTCCCTACTGACCCTTTCATCCCTTTGGGTCTCTAGGGGTTACTCTCAGGGCTTACCCAGTTGTTCTACCTTTCCGTCTTTGCAGGCCATGAAGCCAGCCAGGCCCGTGCTTTAAGGGTTTTCCATACACTTGTACCCAGAAATGGTAAAACCCTAGAAACGAGGGAACCTTTGGGACCAGCTAATGCTAATGCCAGCTAATGCCATGCTGCCTGGGACCCAGCTCTCCCAGAAACCTCAGCAATGGAGATTCCAGCCCCTCCCCGCTCCTGACTGGGAAGATTTTTCCCAGTGCCTACCTTGAATTTCCCTGTGATAATTTAAGCCCGCTTCTCCTTGCGTTATCCGGCACAGGCAGATTAATCCTTTCCTCATTGCCGGAGTCATTTACATTCCTGCAGACTGCTGCCGCAGCCCCCTCCACTCTCTCCTACCAATTAAGCAGTCCCACGTCTTGCCGGTTTTTCTTGCCGGTCATGTTTTCCAGGTCTCTGACATCCTTCCCTGGATCCTCTCCAACCGGCCCAAAGGGCAATGTCCAGACATAGCTGCCTTCTCCAGCCGCCGCTTTCCGGTGCCGTGGAGAAAGGCAGAGCCGTCTCCAGCATCTCTGAAGCCCTCCTGGTTACGCATCCTGACGTCGTGTTTGCCCCTTTTTTGCTCTTAGCCCCCTGCTCTGCTGTGATTTATTAGAATGTCAGGTCCTTCCCCCCAAAATTACTGACTTGCTTCTTGCTCCCCATTTCTTGTTTATACAATGGCCTGGTTGTGCTGGGATGCTGCTGGTGTTGGGCTGTGCTGCATGGTGTCCTGCTCCCCAAGCCTGTTTATCTCATTCGTCAGTGAGCGTGGTGTGGAGGGAGATGTTGGGGTTAGCAATCTGCCTTCCAACATAATTCCCACTCTTCCTATCTTCCTATTTTGTCTGCAAGTCCTATATCCCGTTATCTCACCTGCTGGCAGCTGCAGCCCGGAGGCGGTTATCCAAGCTGGGACCAGCACTCATTTTATAGCAGGGTTAGGCTGAATACGATCTGTGACTTGCTTCTGAGCTTCTTTTATGTACCTGTGTCAAAAGCCTTACAAACATCAAGATATACACACTGCATTTCCCATTCTTCTGTCAAAGGAGAAAACCAGATTGTGTTTGCCACGCTTTGCCCAGGAGAAGTCGGTGTTGGTGGCTGCTCCTCCGCGTGCTGTCCTGCGGGGTCCTGGGGCTGCTTCGCTGCTTGTCCTGGTGTTTCCCAGGGGACTGAAGCTGCGCTGAGCACTCTGTGGTTTTCTCTTCTTTTTAAAGAGCCACACAGCATTGCGCTTCGGCTGCCCTAGCCCCCCGATTTCAGCTACACCCCTCCTGCTTCAGGCTCTCCTGCTGCCAGCTCTGCCTGCATCTGCAGAGAGGGCTGCCAGGTCTGGCCTGCCTGCACCGCTTGGTCTCTCCAAGCTCCCCAGCCCTGTTCCCGGCAGAGCCATTGCCCTTTCACCAGTGCTAACTGCACACCCCGACTGATCCAGGCTGATGCACTGAGGCAGTGAATGCCCCCGGCACCGCAGTATCCCTGTCAAGGGCTTCCCCTTCCCACTCTGCAGCATCAGCCCCCGCTTTGCCTGTCCCCTTCCTCCCCACACGCTCTCACTGCCTTGCTCGCTGAATCCTTTTTCTTTTCCCTTTGGCCTTCTTGATCTTGCATTCCAAGCTGATGCATTTACATTCAAACCTGCCCGCCTGCTTCCCGGCCGCTCCCCAGCCACCTGGTCCAAGGCTCGTAGTTTGGAGAGAGCACAGGATGCTCTCCATCTTGCCATGGCCTTTGGCATGGTCTCCTGCAGCCTCCTTGCAGCCAGGCTGGTGAGATGCCGACGGCAGAAATGGCCAATAACGGCGGGTAGGAGAGGGCTGGAGCATGGGACACTTGGGGTGCACAGGGGCAGGACAAGACCCAGCGGGCTCAGGGAACTTGATATAAGGACAAGACTTCCCCCATGAGGGTGGTCAGCCCAGGGCTCACAGAGGTTTGGGCTCTCTGTTTGTGAAGATATTTGAACCGTACCTGAACAAAGCCCTGAGCACCCTGGTCTAACTGGCTCTGCTTGGAGCAGCGCGTTGGACCAGGCATCCCCGGAGGTCCCTTTTCTCGATCCTAAGTTCTGGCTCTTTCCCTCCACAAGACAAGGAGATTCTTCATGTCTCAGCTGCATTCATCCCACTTATTTCCCCCCACCCTCTGCATCCACACCCTGGAGGTTAGAAGCAAAGCCAGAGCCTTTCTCTTCTACTCACCTCTTCCTGAAAAAAATCACTTTTAATGCCTTGGGAGTGTTTGCTGGACAGTCTGTCCCTGCTGTCCTGATTCCACACCAGCCGCTCAGGTGAGGACATTCTCCATCACCACAATGTCCCGGGCTTTGGGTGAGCCTGACAATTGCTCACTGAAAGCCCCTCGGTGTGCAGTGCAGCCGCCGCAGCAGGATGGCAGCCAGGTTCTCCCTGGATTGCAAACCAAATATATCCAGCCTTAATATACAAAGCAACACATTCCTCCTTAATCCCCTGCCTGTCTTTCCAGTACAAGCTGCATCCTTCCATATTAATATTCCAGTCATGTGGCTGAGCCCACCAAGCCTTTGTTATGCCAATTAAATCATAATCTTGATCACGCATTAAGACTTCCAGCTCCCTTTGTTTATCCCTCCCAAGCGCCCCGACGGGGCAGGCGTGCGGTGGGCTGACCCCCTGTCCTCCTCTGTGCCCAAGGGCTGCGCTGGGAATGCCACCTCCCGGGGCACCTGCGGCTCCTTCGAGCTGCGGACGTGGGCTGCAAACCCATCCATGCACCAGAGCCGGTGCCGGTCCGGTCCTGGGGGAGACGGGGAGCACTGGGGCTGGCGAGGCCAGCAGCCCTTCTCGTTCCATCACTGGTGCCAGGAGGCGAAGTGAGGGTGGCTGGGGAGGAAAGCAGAAGGAGGGTGAGCAGCGAGCACCCAAGCTGGGCTCTGAACATCATCTGGCTCCGTGAAGCAGCCCCCAACGCTGCTGGAGGCAGCTGTCAGGCAGGGGTGACGCTGCCTGGGGACTGCCTGTCCCCGCGCAGGCGTCACGGCAAGGGGCGAGCGGGAGGGATGGGACCCCCTGGGCCCCTTTGTGCTGGCTGCAGAGTCAGTAATGGTGCAAGAAAGGGCTCTGTGTGTGTGTGTGTGTGCATGTGCGTACACGTGTGTGTGCGTGTGCGCGCGTGCATGTGCGTGTACGTGTGCGTGACAGGAGCATCCATCTCGGTCTGCAGCAGACTCACAGCACAGCATCAGAGCTGGGAAAAGCCAGGTTTGGGTTATTCCAGCTGCAAGGCAATACTTGGGCATTTTAAGTATCTGGTGTAAATCCAAGCTCTGGACACGCTTCCCCAGGGCATGAGCCCTCTCCCAGAGCTTCGTGCTTTGTTGTCAACACCGTCTTGGAAAAACGAGCCCACCCCAGCCCTACCCGGAGCAGCCCCAAGCGGTGGGATGCTCCCTGCCCACGCCACGCCAGCGTGTCCTGTGGATTTAAGGCAGGGCCCCACTCAGAGCGGCCGAGTCTTCATTACCCAGAGGCAAGCCATCTCACAGCAGAGCCCAGGGAAATCAATAGTGTGAAGGAAAATTAGCTCATTAAACAGCCATCAACACAAATGCAAGGAGCACTCATATCCTCCCACTGCATCCATACGATTGTTTGCTGGATCCGGCCAGAGACAAACCCCGCTGCCAGGCGGCCAGCAGCAGGGGACATGTTTGCTGGGCTCCCCGGTGTGCCTGGCACCCATGCGGGCGCTGGACATCCCCGGGCTAGTGGTGGGTGAGCGGAGCAGCTTTTGGGAGCCGCTCGGCTGGAGCAGGCCAGGGCGAGGGACGGGGCTCAGCTGTGTGCGCAGCGGGGCCGGGCAGCAGGAGCGGGATGTGCCAACCGGCCCTGCCAGCCCCCCTGGCACGAGCAGTGCGTCCCACTGCGGGGAGCCCCCCCCCGCTGCCAACACCTCCCTTTTGTCGCAGCACATTGCAGAGAAGCAAAAAGCTGTTGGGACACGCTGGCCCTCCGGGAGAGGAGCCCAGTCCCCCGAGCACCAGCCCGGGCCAGGCTGTTTCCACAACTTTCCAGGGAGTTTTTTCCCCACGGTGCCGGGGGACATGAGCCGGGTGGGGGCCAGTGGGATGGCCTGGCCACAGGGGACCAACAGCATCCAGGGCTGCAGCAGCGGAGCCAGAGCCGGGCTCTTCGCTGTGCGGGGGGTGGGGACAAGGGACAACAGGCGGACGCTGGGACAAGAGAGGCTCAGGTTGGGCCTGGAGACCTCCAGAGGTCCCGTGAGTCCCCCCGCGATCCTCTGAGCCATGGTCTCCGCTGAAGATGAACAGGGAAGAAAATAATAAGGGAATTTTTTTAAGGTCTCATATTTTAGGGCAGCAATGCTGTGCTGGAGCCGAACGCCGTGTGATGGGGAAGTTTCCTCTGAAAGCAAAACTCATTTTCATTTTCCTTAACGCAATGAAATAATTTACTCCTTTTGGAGACATCATAGCAATTCTTAGGGAATTAAAGCAATTTGCTTCCTTATCGTTTTGTTACAAACCCTGGTGAACCAGCACAATTATTTAGCAGAAATTAATGGCACTGAATATTTCCAGTTCTCCACGTGGGCAGGGGGTTGAGCTGCAAATCCCCCACCGCACACCCCTCGCCTGCCTAAATGCTGCCTTTCAAGCAGCTGCCTGTGCCCACCACCGGGCGAGGGGCTGGTTTGGTGCCTGTGGTCACTGATGCCCGGCCTGGTGCGGGACTTCGTGGGTCCCGCTGCAGGCAGTGCCCAGGAATGGCACCCCAAGGTCCCTCGGGCACCCCACGGCTCCCCAGCACCGTGCAGCCCCGGCGGGTGCGTGGCATCGCCCTGGGGCATCAGCTGTGTGTTACTGATGGGCAAACCGAGTCAGGGAGCGGCTGGGCCGTCACCTCCTGCCCAATGCATCTGTCGAGGGGCCGAGGTTGCCGGCAGCATCTCCCTCCTCCTGCCAGACAGGGGTCTGCTGTGGGAGGCTTGGAAAAACGAGGCCCCTCAGCCCCATCCCGATGCTCTGTGCTGGGAGCACACGGGCACGGCCACGCTGAGGGCACGGCCACGCTGAGGGCACGGCCATGCCGAGGGCTCCTTAAGCACCAGCTGCTGAAGAGATCAAAACCCAGAGCCGTGAGGGTGTCAATTAGCACTGGTTCGTTACTGAGCCCGGTGCTGGCACGAAGGAAGGGCCTCACTCACCCTGTTTTGTCCCTGTCGGGGGGACTTCCCGTAGGGGAACGGTGATGCAGTGCTGTCACTGGCAGCACCGTTCCGCAGGAAGGAGGACAGGATTTATTCGGGCCTAAAGCAGGCAAGTTGCGGGGGAGGAGGAAAACAGGGACGGGGCAAGGCAAAAGCAAACAAGAAAAACTTCAGACACATATTTTTGGGACAAAAGTGCAGGTTTCCGGCAGGACCGGTCAGGCAGGTGGGAAGGAATAGGGGCATGAGAAGCAGCCACCTCCAGCAAGTTTCCAGCAAGGGCAAACTCCAGGGGAGCAGGAGGGGGGGTCCGGGGCACGAGTGTGCTTTGGGGAGCCCCCGGTGCCCTTTCAGGCTGAAGGACCCTGAAGGAGGACCCAAACCTCAGCCCAAGGTTGCAGCACATGCAGGAGGACACCATGCAGCACCATGCAGGGAGGTGGCCGCGCTCACCTGCGTCTCCCCGCAGTGTCCCCAGCTGTCACCCTGCCCCACCGCTCACCAAAGGTGACCCCATGTTCCCTGTCCCCCCGATCCTGGGTGACCCTCGGTCCTGCGGCTCTGCAGGAGGGGGCTGGCGTGTGGCACCCAGTGAACCAAAATCAGCTTGTCAGCTCCTGCCCCCCCTCCAAACACTGATGGCTTTTATAGCCAGCGTCCAGCTGCGGGATGGGGCTTGTGCTGCCGAGAGCAGTCGTGCTGGTGCATCTCAGCGGCTTGCAGCCACTGCTCCCCCTGCACCATCCCTGTCAGCACCATCCCCGTGCGCACCATCCACATGTGCACCATCCCCATGAGCACATCCCAGTGTGCACCATCCCTGTCAGCACCATTCCCTGCGTGCACCATCCTTGTGTGGTCATGGTCGATGGCAGCTCAGAGGTGGCCACGTGCCACGGCAGTTTTATTGCCATCTGAGCTGCCACGAGGAGCCCCGTGCAGGAGGAGGCACGTGGCTGGACTGGCAACACCTCTGCTCTCCCACTCCGGGGCTCCGGGAAGCCCTTGGTTTGTAACACAAAGGGCCGGGCTGGGCCATCGGCACGCCGGTCTCCTCGCCACCCATGATCTCTGTCTGTCTCCCTGGAGGGGAGATATTCATAGAGGAAGACCCGAGTTGGGAGCAGAGATGTCTGCATTGGGCAGCGAGTCAATTTTTGCTAAGCCTGGGGTGACTTTCTGCTCGTTGCACCCTGGCCCCCAGGGAGACCTTCAGGCTGCCCAAGGTTCAGCCTGGACCAAGCCCTCCGAGATGTCCTCTGCTCCGGCACTGGCATAGTGCCCTCATTCCTACTGCCATGAAATGCCACTTGGGTCGATGCTGCCTCCCCGTGTTCGTAAAACCGCAGTTTGGGGTTCATAGCTGGAAATCTTGTAGCTGAACATCCTAAAAATGCTTCAGTGAAAGCGAATCTGTGTCCAGGGGTGTCTGACAGCAGCAGCGTGTCCCCCGGTGTGGGGCCTCGTCCTGCGGCAGGGCCGTGCCGGGGCGTCCCTGCTCCGGTGGCCTCGCTGGCCCGGCGGGGGGGCGGCGTGGGGTGGAGGTGGCTGCACGGCCCTCGCAGAGTCACTCACTCTCGTGATTAGAGGCAGTAATTAGGGTACTCCTCTCCGCCCTGCGCTGTGGGAGACTGGACCAGGGGCTGCTGCTCGCAGGCAGCGCAGGCAGCGCAGGCAGCTCATGGCCTCTCATGTTGCGTCCCCATTTCACTCCTCCATCCCCAGGCATCCTGCTGGAGCAGGAGGAGGACGGGACCGTGGTGCTGCCGGCGGTGCCCAGCGTGGCCCAGCTCCTGCTGCTGAGCTGCCGGGGCTGCCTGCCCCGCTGCCAGCCCTGCTGCCAGCCTGTGCCTGACGCCCAGCGTTTCCAGGGGAGGTTTTGCTCCAGCTGAAAGGTCATGGGTAAAGTCAAATAAAAACCTGGCGAGTCCTTCCCCTGCCTGCCTGCCAGCGGGGCTGGGGCTCCCCTTCCTCCCCGCCGTGGGCAGGCTGACGCTGCCCGTGGCCTTGGCCTTGGCACTGGCTGCCCATCGCGGAGCTGGGCTGGGGACGTGCAGCTTCATCAAACCCCGTCTGCAGAGGCAGTCGGGGCGTCCTTGCCTGCCGTGCGGCGAGGGGGGGTGTCAGCACAGGGCCGCTCCCCGGGACACTCAGCACCACCCAGCACCCACCAGTTATCATCCCCAGGGTGCTGGGACAGCCCGGCGCCAGCCACCCCTCCACGTCCCCTCTGGCCCCCCACTGCCGTCCCCACCACAGGAGAGCCCCAAGTGCGGCAGTGTGGCGGCGGCACTCCGCTCCGGCCTCCCCTCTCACGGCAATCAATGGCCATAAATACTGCTTAGCATCTGAATGGCTAAACAACTGCTTAGGAAGTAAATTACTACTTAATTACACAAAATTATGAAGAAATTTATTTTCGGAGTGATAGCGGGTCTGGTCTGACGTGAATTCCTAACAACGTGACGTTATTCTCCCTGGGAAAGGGAGCTGCTGCCATGCCGGGGTTTGTGCTGGCACTGGGACACTGTTCAGCACAGTTTTGCTGCAACAGGTTTCTGCAGAATAAAGACAGGGCTGTGGGTTGCAAACGGCCGCGCTGGGGTGTCCCTGTGTCCCCGGTGTCCCCAGTCTCACCAGGAACATGCAGGGGATGGATGTGCATGATGGCTCTGGACCAAATAACTAATCCCATCCCCAGGGCAAACCAGGCTGTAATTATCGCTGGTGTTTCAGAAACAGCAGCACCAGCTATTGCCACAGTGGATGTGAAATTTAAGGCAGCAAAGCTCTAGTATTCCCAAGGGAAAAAGGCTCCTGGTGGGCAATGTGCACTTGCAGCCCAGAAAGCAAACCATATCCTGGGTGGCATCACAGGCAGCGTGGCCAGCAGGTCGGGGAAGGTGCTTCTGCCCCTCTACTCCGCTCTGGTGAGACCCCACCTGCAGTACTGCGTCCAGCTCTGGGGTCCTCAGCGCAGCAAAGACATGGACCTGTTGGAGCGGGTCCAGAGGAGGCCACAAACACGATCAGAGGGATGGAACACCCTCTCCTGTGAAGACAGGCTGAGAGAGTTGGGGTTCTTCAGCCTGGAGAAGAGAAGGCTCCGGGGAGACCTTATTGCAGCCTTTCAGTACTTAAAGGGGGCTCATAAGAAAGATGGGGACAGACTTTTTAGCAGGGCCTGCTGCGATAGCACAAGGGGTGATGGCTTTAAACTAAAAGAGGGTAGATTTAGGCTTGATACAAGGAAGAAAGTTTTTACGATGAGGGCGGTGAAACACTGGCACAGGTTGCCCAGAGAGGTGGTAGATGCCCCATCCCTGGAAACACTCAAGGTCAGGGTGGACGGGGCTCTGAGCAACCTGATCTAGTTGAAGATGTCCCTGCTCATTGCAGGGCAGGGGTTGGACTAGACGGCCTTTAAAGGTCTCTTCTACCCAAACCATTCTGTCACTCTGTGATTCTGTAAGCACCATCAGTAGGTGGGGATGGAGCAGGGGCTGTGTGAGGAGGGCTGCATCCTCTCCGTCCCTTGTGGAGAGCGAAGCCAAGGGACAAAACCCAGCCCGTCCTGCCTGGGACCTGCAGCCCTGCATTCCTGATGGCCGCTTTCGAACCATGGTAAGAAAACTCTGCTCCCTGTCTCTGATTTCCCCCTCCCAGCAAGGTGCTGGGCTTTCCCCTGCAGTTTTTTGGTTAAACCTCCCTTGTCACTATTTCAGCTCATTCCTTTTGCTCTCTGTCCCAGGGAGGTGGTCCATGGCAGTGGGACCAGGCAGGGTCCACCTCCACATGGGCGACCCAGCGGTCGGGGGGACCCTGTGAAGCTGGAGGGACATGTGTGGGGCTGTGGGGCCGGGCTGACCCTGCTCGGATGTGCACAGCCCCAGCGTGGAAACTCTGGGTCAGGGGCAGGCCGGGAGCTGGGGAAGTACCCGGCACTCGTCCCAGCCACCGTCCTCCCTGCCCAGCTGCTACCACCGGAAAATAAGGAGCTTTCTTTGGTGTGGAGCTATCTGGGGTTTATTAACCATGACCATGGTGAACAGGGACCTAGACACATCATTTTGGCTGTCCCAGGCAATGCCAACGGACACAGGCAGCAGGAGCAGGGCTCTGCCTGCTGCGAGAGGCAGGTGATGGAGCTCACATGGGGCTCTGCCCAAGAAGATGCTCCTGAAGCACGTGGGAGCTTCAAACAAGACAGTTTTCAAGCTGTGCATAGAAATGAAGGTAGCAGTGGGTGACAGCAGGGGCCGGGGGCTGCGGCGGTGGCAGCGGGGGCTGCAGTGCCCTTGTGCCCACCAGGCTTGGCACTCGCCGGCCACACCGCAGGGGTTTTCCCAGAGGGGCGGCTGGTGGCTGGCACAGCCAAGGTCTGCTCCCGCTCCCTTGGGTGCATCTGTCCCTGGGAATGCCTGGGCAGGGGCTTGAGCGGCTGCTGGGGGCACCGCCGTCCCCACCAGCCCCTCCCACCGTCACACCGACCACAGCACCGGCGCTGGCTCTGGGCAGATGCTGGAGGTCCTGGGCAGGTGCCATGCTGCGATGGCGTGGGGCTCCGAGGGCCTCAGGGGCTCAGGCTTATGGGGTGATGAGGTCCTTCGGGCTGGACGGAGCCTCAGGAGATGCTTAGTCCCAGCTCCTGCCCAAAGCAAGGTCACTCGTGGGGTCGGAGCCGGCTGCACATCTCCCAGGATGGAGCCCGTGCCACTGCGGGAGTGTCCTTGAGGGGACAAATATTCAGTCTAGAGGTTTTGGAGTAGCTCTGCCTCGGAGCACAGGGCTCACTGGGCTTGTCACAGGCCACACGGGCAGCAGGCCCTGCCTGCCTGCCCGCTCTTCCAGGCAGAAAACTGTTGTTCCTGCACACCAAGCAGGCAGCCGTGCCGGGGCCGGGCTGCTCCCCGCTCCCCTGGCACACACGGCTGCCCCGTCCTGCCAGGCAAGCCCAGGGCTGTCCCCGCGCTCCCCGGGAGCTCCAACCTAAACCATTTTGGGGCTGTGCCTGGTGGCTGGCCCCGCTGCCCCCCAGCCCTGCTCCTCTGTCCAGCTGCCCCCAGGGCCCCAAATGCCCCATCCGAGCTTGCCCCGTCCCCTTCCCGCAGCTGACACTGCCACCAGCTCCTCCTTCAGAACAGTCTCGTTGCCATTTAAACCTTGCGGCCCGGGGCAGGTTTATTATCAGGGTTTATTTTCTCTGTGCGTAGCCTCGCTGCTGGCCATGACTCAGTGCTGGTGCACGACGGCGCTGCGTCAGAGCTGCCGATGGCGTGGGCTGTGCCTGCAGCGGCCGGGGGACGGGGCACTGTGGCCCCCTCTGCTCGGTGACGCTCGTGGCACCCTGCGGTGCTGCCTTCACTGCGTCTCCAGCACGGACCCCATTCAGAGCAGTAAGCCAGAAGGAAGAATCCCTATGACCAGTCCTCAAATCCTGTTCATCCCTCTGGGTTGTTATAGAGCCGTGAAAAGCCACCTACCCAGGGAGCTGCTTCCCCCACCCTAAATTCCCCACTGGTATAAATTATAGCTGTTATTTATGAGCAAAAGGCTGGAGGGAGCAAAATGCATCCCCTGTCCCATCCTGCCCGTGCCAGGGAAGGGACCTGGGTGCCAAAGCTGAGGCCGGGAGCATCAAACCCCCCAACAGCTGCTGCCCGCAAGCCAACGGTGAGCTGGAAACGAGCTCCAGGAGCCGTCGGTGGGCATGCGAGCGCATCCTGGGCTCCCCAAACGCAGCGGCTCCTGCCCGCTGCCAATGCCCGGCTCGGCACAACCTGCAGCACCACGGCCTGACCTGCTCCAGGGCAAGGCCACAGCAGGCAGCGGGCAGCAGGCAGCACCGCGGGTGGGACCCTGCCAGCCCCGGGGTGAGCGGTGGCTCTGCTGAAAGCCGCTTCTCCAAGGCAGACGGCATTTTCCCAGCTCTCAGCCAAAGGACCCAGCCCCGGGCCTGTGGGGAGGGGACCCCAGCCAGACGCCGGTGACAGAGGGGATGGGGCAAAATAAAGCCGGGGGCAGAAAACCCAGCCAATGCCGCACAGGGGTGCTGGGGAGCAACGGGGGGGTCTCAGCATCCTGTGCTGGCTCCTGCCGACCAGCTGGCTCTTGGAGCAGGAAACCTCCGATGGAAGCAGGGGGATGCGAGGCTCCCTGCCGCACCGATGCTGCTGCCCCGAAGCGCCCGTGCCCGCATGGACAGTGTCCGATAGGAAGGGTTTCCACACGGCACCGTGCACGGTGCCCGCCCTGCGCCCACCCACCCGCTCCCAGACTCCCGCAAGGTGCCAGAAGCTGCTCCAGGTGCTCCGGGATGGCAGGACCAGAGCTCAGGATCACAGGGCACATCCTGAGCAAGGAGGGCCCCTGGGGAAGAGGAGTCTGGGGGGGCAGCGCCCCTGCCCCGCCCTCTCCCCCGCCGTTAAAATGAATCAACAAAATAAACCTAATTTGGACCGTAACTATATTTTCTTAATCTGAAAGGAAGAGTCCTGCAGTCAATAAGCGGCAGAGTCCCCAAGGGCTCCTGCTGCCGAGGAAGAATCGAGCCATTGCTATGCTAACAAGTATATTAGCTAATGAAAACAGTATTTAAAATAATCACAATATTTCTTTATTTGCATGTAAAGATGACATAATAAAAGATAATTAGCAGCATGTGAAGCAGTTCTACTACTCAATTTTCTCAGTTTAGCTAATTAATTATCTTAGTAAAATGCATCATTATGGCTAATTTTAGAAAATCTAGCAGCTGCAAGGTCATAGTGGGAACAATTTCAATTTGTAATTGGAAGAAACATGAAAGTGAGTCAGATAATCTTTTATTAGATAATAATAATAATGAATCACACAGGCATGTATATTAAGTACTTTAAGAGGCAGAAAATGCACTGAATCATTTAATAATGTCATCAAATGTGCTTCCATCACGGGCTGTTGGGGGAGCGTGGGGGCACTCGGCCTTTGTCCCTGCCTGAAAGGACACGTGTCCCAGCGCCGGCTCGGGGAAGCCGCTGTCGGGATGTGGGGGCTGGAGCGCTGCGGAGGGGCTGCTCTGGCCCCCCCGGCCCCCCCAGCCTCCACCCCCCAGCCCGTGCCTGCAGCGCCCCAGGGCCCGGGCAGGAGGATGGCCAGACCGGGGTGTCGCAGCGGAGCACCCTCCTGCCGGCTTGGCCGGGGGGGGCTGCCCTGGGCCCCCCTGCCTTGCTGACGGCAGAGCACCCCCAGGGCTCACCGCAGCCCGCATGTGGGGGGCCGGGGCGGTGAGGCTGCGGGACACCCCAGCACGAGGGGGGAGGAAGAGTGTGTGCTGATGGATAACGGCTCCCGGCGGGGATGCTGCTGGGGATGCTGGAGGTGGGCACAGTGGCATGGGTGGCCTGTGCTGGGGGAGTCAAAGCCCAGTATGGGGCCGGGGCCAAGACAAGATGGGGAGGGAGCACAGGACCCCTGTGCCAGTGCCCGTCAGACCCATGTGCCGGCCCCGGACCCCCAGCCCCTCTGGGACACCCCTGCTGCTGCTGGGCTCTGCCCTGCAGCGGGGAGCAGCCTGATCCCCCTAGAGCCGGCGAAGGTGGTGGTGCCGACGGACCGCGGCTCCTCCCGTCCCACCAGCACCGGCGCCAGCTCCGGGGGCAGCCCAGCGAGCCTTTCCCTCTGCTGCCGGGATGAATTGGCCCATCTTCGCCTTCCCCACTAAAACCTTTGTAAGAAAACCTGGAGTGAGCCCCAGAGCCGCGATGCATCACCTCTTCCCATCACACCCCCGTCTGGGTTAAAGGCAGAGCTGGGACCCCGTGTGCGGGGCGGGTGTTTTTGACACAGCGCATATAATAAAGCAGAAAATATCACTGCTCTCGCAGGAAGCAGAAAGCAGCTTTAAACCTCGCGTGTGCCCAGGTGAGCCTCACCCAGCTCCCCTCAGCTGCTGCCGTGCCCCGGCTGCTGCCCCCAGCTTCTGGACCAGTGCTGGGAACGAGGGGTTTCCCCCAATGCAGCATGCAAAGCCATGCTGTTGCCCCAGCCGAAAGCCAGGCCTGAGACCCCCGGGATGCTCCTGGTTGCCGTGGCAACATGTTGCCCTCCTCCATGATGCTGTGATGGGGCCTGTTGTCACGGCGATGACCTAACCCACAGCCCTGGGATGCCCTCCAATGTGGCCCGTGGACACCCCAGTGTCACTGCCACAGCCCAGGGACATCCCAGCAGCACTGATGTGGCCCAGGGACACTCCGGTGGCATCGACATGGTCCAGGGATGCTCTGGCAGCAGCAGCACAGCCCAGGGACACCCCATCAGCACCCACAGCACAGGGACACCCACGGCACCTGTACTGCCTGGGGGACACCCCGTTGGCACCCACCACCAAAGTGGGTGCGCTGGAGGATGCCCGCAGCCATGGCTCAGCCCAGCTCCACCTTCAGCCTCTTACCCTCTCTCCTGACAGACGCATGTTCACTGCCAGCAGCCAAATAGTATTTTCTCGGCTTAAAGCAGTAACTAAATTACATTTCACCCTGGAAAATTATTTGTAATGCAATTTGGCTCCATTTGTGGTCAGAATTAGCCATGCTGTGGCGAGAAAAACGGGTGTATTGGGTGTCAGCATGCAGTGTTTCTCCTGCTTCCGCTTGGCAAGTTTATAGGAATTGAGCTGATGAAGAGGATGGTGGAGGGCACTGGGGATGAGACATCTCTTCTGCATCCCCCATGGCAAAGCTCCTGGGCCCCTCCACTCACCCGGGCTGGGCAGGACATGGGGTGCAGGAGGGGTGCAGGGTGCTGCCGGCTGCTGAGCACCCCATGGAGCAGCTCCCCTCAATTAACAGGGAATGAGAAAATAATTCTAATTTCTGGCCGTGGAGGAGGGCAAGACCGACTCTCCCTGAGCTGCTCCGCACTGCGGCCACTCCTGCCTCCATCCCTGGATTTGTGACTCCTGTTTTTACAGCAATCGCCTGCGTGGTGCCTCCAAAATGATGCCCTGGCACGTTACAGCAGTTTCATGACTCTGTTTACTGCCTTGGCATCAAATACCTTCAGTGCATGGGAGGAGCTTTAATAAAAAAATGGCCACCCAAAGAGCTGCCTGGTGCTGCTCCCAGCCGGGCTCTCGTGTCCCGAGGAAGCCGGGCGGCAGCGGAGCCACGTGAGTTGCCTTTGAGCTCCTGGGCTTGCTTGAAGCTGAAGTCTGGTCACCACCGCACACCCACACAGCCCCCCCCCGCACACAAAACACCTCCCATTTCCACGGGCTCTGCTGATGAAAAGGCACTCTCAACCCGAGGCCCCTAAGTGAGCTTTCCGGCCTCCCAAAACAGTTCAGCAGCAGCCGATCCCTCCCCAACACCCCTCCTCCGAAGGGCCTGGGCTGGGAGGGGGCCCTCAGCCCCCCAGCCAGCTCCTATTCTTGCCAGGAGCTCCCCCTGGGCACCCCGAGCCATCCCTCGGCGCTGCCGTGCAGGATGGGGCCGAGGAACTGGGGGTGCCATCCCACTCCTGCCAGCAGCGCCGGGGCCAGCGTGTTGGCAGAGCTGCAGGCAGCTCCCGGCAGGAGGGTTCGGAGGCTACTGTAACTCAGGGTCAGGCTCCGAAGCCACGGGCATTCCCGTGCTCGCCAGCACAGCTCAGGGTGGGGAGATGCATCTAACACCCAGCCCAAGGCTATCAGCAGATTTATCATCAAAACTGAGGAAAAAAGAGGGGGGCTGGCAGTAGCTTGGGGTGACAAGCGCTGGTGCAGGATGAGTCCGCGGCACCCCAGGTGCAGTGCGTGGCGGGAGGGCTTTGGGCCGTTGGGTGACCTGCCACCAGAGTACCTGCACTTCAGCGCAGCCAAGAGCAAGTTCATTTATTCAGGGACAAAGAGCTTGTCTGCTCTGGGCTGAAAACCTGTGTTATGAGAACGGCAGCAAAGGAAAGGATTTTTGAGGAGGAGCAGACGTTGGCTGAAGAGCAGCTCCCTGCACGGCTGAAGCATGGCCAGAAACTGCGCTCTGCAAAATGAAAATTGGGGAAAAGCCACCGGGAGAGCAATAGGAAGAAGCCTGTAGCGAGTGAGAAGCCCACAGCAGCAGGCAGGACGCATGGCAAGGACAGCCAAGGTTTCCCAGCCCCCTGGGAGAGGGATGGACTGCTCTGCCTGGTGCCCTTTGCTTCCTTTGTAAGGAAGGAGAAAGCATCAGGCCTCCAAAACGAACTCCAGAAAGCCCTCTCTGCTACTGGCCCCTACACTTTGGGACTGCAGAGAAAGATATTTATCACTCATTTCTGTGATTCTTCAGAGATCAGTGCAGGATCTGCCCTAACCTTCCCTGGAAGCAATGTGGCAAGGAGCTTGGGCAGGTGGCCCAGGGCAGGGGCCCCCGCTGAAGTTATCAAAGAGGGAGCTGGCAGGAAGACCACCGCTCACGCTGCCCTGTTTGAGGTTTCTGGAACGGTCAGTTCAGTGTTTTTGTTCCAGCCCTCAGGTAAGTCGACATGCGGACAGCTCAGGAAAGGCTAACGCCCCGAAGGCAGCATCTCACAGTAAGAGCTGCGGTGAAGGTGAAGCGCCACGGACAACGCAGGGTAACCACCGGGTAACCACCACCCGGCGCCTCAGCAGTAAAGCACCGGGACACAGTCAGGGGCCTGCCAGACCAAACGCCACAGCCCTGACCCAGGGAACCCACAGCGAGAGTTTGTCACCGCCCTGGGGAGCTTAGAGATGGTCAGTGGGTGGTTTGGCTCACTGGTCCGACGCCGGAGGGGCACTGACAAACCCTACCCTCTACCCCACGGGTTTCCTGAAGCTTTCCTAATTCCCCAGAGCTCGCTGGGTGCATCGCCGACACAGGACGCGGGACTCTCCTGCACTGCTGCCCAGCTCTTCTAATCCAAACAACTGAGAAGTCAAATTCTTTATCCTCAGTCTGCACAGAAATAAGAGCCGTCTCTAACACTCGCAGGACCCCACGCTGCATTTTAACCGCACGGCTTTGTCGCGGCAGCTTCCCCAGTCCCGCTCGCAGGGTGTCAGCGGAGCCGGCTGCGCAGCGGGGGACCTACGTCTGAGATAGGAAGCAGTGCGTTGAGCAACCGGAGAACATTTGCACTGCAGAGCATCGGGTCTCCCTTGAAAAGCTGTGTTTCCGTGTTTTCATTCCCCACACCATCGAGATACAACGTGATTTCCTTAAATATAAGCTGGTGCGCTGTTACCATAGCTGCTGCGTAGCAGAGGGAGCGCAATTTTACTACATCCGTCTGCTATTTCCCTGGGAAACATCTCTATTGGCTGATAATTTCAACCAAAGGCATTGGAAAAATATTAAAAACTGACAACTGCAAAGTTACTAGATAAGAATCTTTAAAATTTATTGGACTAATTGTGTTACATTCAATATTTGATGTGTTTCTCCTGGACAAAGAATTGGCATAAATACAAACAAGCCTTTGTGTGCCTTCCCTAAACAAATAAGAGATAAAGTACTAGAGACAAGGGAACATAGTTCACATCTTCATATTTACATTTTGCCTTTACTTTACAACTTAGCGCCGGGAATATTTACAGAAAAATACAATAAGAACAAAAAGATCATGTCTTGGCAACATACAGAAATTCATACAAATTGTATATGATTTGAAGCACATGATATCTGGCATTCTCATTTCTATTTGCTCCTGCTAAAATCCATGGGGAAAAGGTCTGTGTTTGCCTTCAAAGACATCACTCAATTACGCAATCATTAAATCACATCAAATTTGTCTGTTAGGTTGAAATTTAGTTCTCCCGTCTTTCTAGGCATGCAGAACCTCGCAGGACAGAAATGCAGTCACCTATGGAGAACCCAGCACGTATAGCTGGTCAAGCAGCGAGGGGCTGCTCTTCCCTATGGCCTTGTGCACACGTTGCTATCCACGTGTGCACCGTGCACACCTGAATTTCCACAAGCACCGTCCTTCCCATCTCCTGTTTGCTGTGAGGCTGCAATGCCTTTTTTAAAAGTACCTTTAAGAAAAATGCTTTTCTTTAAAAGAGAGTCTTTATTAAGGTACTAAAATTTCTGTAATTTCAACACTGTGTTTAACAAGGTGACAATGGTCCCCCCTCTTTCTGCACCGTTAAAAGGATGCCATCATTTAAAGCAGAATTATGAACCCAAACAGAAAGGTCTTATGAAAAGAGAAAGTCTCAGTTTAGTTATTATGCAACATTTGCAGCTCAGCTTTTGCAGCACTACGTTACCTGCGGAGTCTAGACTAACATCACGCTACGCGCAAAGCAAGTGGTCAATACTCGTCACCTCCGATGAACAGGAACGCAAACCCAAGCCACGCAAGTTGTCAAGTTGAAAACTCAATACAGCAGTTTGTGATGAAAAAAGAACTCTGGATTCTTGACTAACATGTTCTCGCAATCGCAACTGAAATAAATCTCATTTGCTCTAACCCTTTTGGGGCAAAAAGGCTCAAGGCTGTACCTTGGACTAGCTGAAGCCATCAGAGTTTGGCAACTGACTTCGACAGGACAAGGATTTCATTCCCAAATTGGTGTTTTACATTTTGTTATGAGGTCGGAGACCTCTCCGCACACAGGGGAAGGAGGGACACTCCTTGCAGACACCTTCCACCGGCACAGGTCTGCCAGCGGCGCTCGCCGCTGTGACCGGCATCCAAGCCAAGTGGGATGGCAACGCATTTCTGTAATCGCAACATTTTTATACTAAACTGTGACTTTCTTGAAGGTTCACCTTTCCAGATAGCAAAACCCAACACTTACGGCCAGGTCACACGACTAGTGTGTAACGTCTTCACCAGCTGGTTTTACAAATCAAATTAAGCACGTTAGAAATGCCTGCTCCCCCGGCGGCGGGATCAGCAGCAACAATGTGCGCAAAAGTTACCTTCTTTCAAGGCTTCTGAAAAGTGGCACTGCTTTCGCGGTTGTTACTGCTCAAGTGGGTGCCATACCCATGTTTTAAATGAACATGGAAATAGACCCAAGACTATGCTTCAGCCAAGCACAGGCCTTTTTAAAAAGGAAATTTTCAGGCAGTCCATTTGGCTATCTTGGACTTTGTGGAGAATAACCAGGGTTTCCCCAAACACACACGTCTTTACATTACTGACTGTACCCGAATGCCTGAAAGAAGTTATCTTTTGCAGCTCATTACTATATAAACCAATGACTTTGCATATAACATACACTTAGCTATGGTATGTGGGTTTTGTTGTGACGTTATTGAAGATGTGCAGACATTTGATTGCTCAGTATGTTTATTTGTTACACATGCATCGGTCATGCCTTTTAAATCAGTGGACTAAAGTGTGTTTGGCCATTAATTAGATCCAATAGGTACATAGAAAATGTGGGTAAATTTAGTGTCCGTGCATTAAATTGATACTGGCAAGAGTTTGGCAGAGGAATGAAGTTGTCCAAGTTTCCCTTCACAACTTTGCCAATACACCCTAACGCTGCCTTGCAGCTCCTCCTGCCATTTGCAACCTGGGCATCACGCAAGCGTGGGCCAGCCATCACGCTTACTTCTACAGTAGTTTTCTTTATGTGGTTTCATTTTTTTCCACTCGTGATTCATCTGGATCAAAATCCAGAGCTCCTGAGTTGAGAGGCCAGCGTGCTTGTCCCCTGCAACAAGCATGTCACCTAACACCCCTTTGTTTGACATCCTCAAAGTCCTTTCCCATGTATTTTTAGGGGCCTGTGTTTCCATTAACTCTTTGTGAAAAACCACATGAAAAGACAGGAACAGGGTATGTCCTTGGCAGGTAAGTTGCAATGAAACAATTAAGACTGTTTCAGGTCAGAACTGTTGCAAAAAGTAACTCTGAAATATCAAAATTAAATGACTGACAGGTATTACCGCAATGCATATTAAAAAGCTAATAAAAACACTTTGGGAATAACGCGAGGAGCTCCCCAAATTCCTGCTCACACTCATACTCTTACATTACCTGCTTACTGGAAGGAAAAGGGCACGTGCCGCTGCCAGGGATCACAAACTGCATCTACCCGGGAGCGCCAGCGATGATTCATTACTGCAACACAAGTTAAGATTGCGCTGGGAGCCTGAAAGCGCTCCCAAGGCTGCCAGCGCCCACTGCAGCTTTTATATTCCCAATATTAAACTGGCAGTTGTAAACATCTTTTCCCAGCACATCCTTCAAGTCCTGAACACGTGAAATCCACAGTCTGAAAATGAAAGCTTCTGACCTAGGTGAAGGGGAACCACCGCTGCTGAGCATGAGAAAGCACAGTAGACTCAAAACAATTTTAAGTTAAAACTCCAAAGGGGCTTTCATGGAATGGCAAGTTAATGGGGAAAGAAGAATTCTTGAATTTTCTTTTCGAGTTGTTTTAGTCTGTTTAACAGGAGCTTCTGAAAAGTGTTGTAGAAGCTGCGAAAACTGCTTATGCTATAAATATCAGGCAGGAGGCAGCCCCAGAATCTCAGATTTCAATCCAATGGAAGGAAAGCAAGTGATGTTTACGCTTTTTATGGAAACGGTGAGTAGGTGATACAGACACTTCCAAATAAATCAAGTAGTTGCATAAAAAAAATAAAAAACCAGTCAAGCTACTAAAATTAAATGCGACATTTTGCAACAGACCTGAAAGTCATAACCTTGTTTTTATATAACCAAGAGCTCTTATCTAGTAACAACTCACGTTGGAAAGTCAGGTAATTTCAGGTGGTGTTTGCTGTCAGCATGACAGAAATCTCGTATGTAGATGGACTCACTGCCAGCCACGGAGGGAACTGTGAAATACAGCATCTTGGCTATGAATTTCATGACCTGGTGCTTCCAAGCAATTTTCCTCCTCTTGCTTTTGGTACACAGATTGGTTACAAGCAGCGAAGGATCTTCTGTTGAGCTCTGAAGGGGGGCTGAAAATGTCTTTTAAGTTCTTGCAGGGATAGTTAATGCTCTGAAACAGACTCTCTCCTCAAAGGAGAGATCCTGCTCCCTTCTCCTTTAACACGTGGGTGTAGCGAGATGTCTGAAGGCAGGTTTGTTTGTATTTTGTTTTCCATCCTTATATGCAGAGATGGCTTTGTTTTGATTGTTTTCCTCTCACAGAATGAGACACAGTTCCTAATTAGTCTGGAATAGATGATTGGGTGAAGAGATTATGTTGCTAGCATCCAGGAAAACTGGAATTAAGTAATCTTTTGAGGGTAGGTGAATTAAGTCAATATCCCAACTGCAATGTTTTGGATTCATTTCTCATTCCTCCCACATGGTATCTGCTGACTTGTGCTAGAATATGATTTCCTGAATTCCGGAGGGCTGAGGAAATTTGTTGTTGTTATTTAACTGTTTTCATTACTGTAGCCACCAAGCTCTGATCTAATTGTCCTGGAAGGATAATGACCTAGGGGTTGCAGTTCTTGAGCCCAACCTCCTGGAAAAGTGAGGTATAAAATTCTGGCTCCAGCTGCCTGTTCCGGTATTTATTGACAATGTCTGCTATTTTCTGTTTTCGGCGGACATGTGGGGGGTTGTAGGAATCACTTTCCAGCCTCTTTCTCCGACAAATATTTATTACCGTCTGCCTCACTAAAAAACCTGAAAAAGAAACAACATTTGAATCAAGTTTAAACAAATTCAAGTCTGCACCCCCTTTGCTGGCTTCGCAGCTAAAGACAATTTTGGGTTCTGTCCCGTCTAGAAACCCAGGGGAGATGCTCAGCACCACCAAGTCAAGAACTTTTCTCAATGAGTAGCTGATAACAGATAACCATGGTCCCCAGGCCTGTAAGGACATTTTACTGTGAAAAATGAATAAGAAAGGGACTAAGTCAGTGGTACCCAAAACTGGCTGGAGGAGGAGGAAGATTGCTTTGCTCTGCCAGAGCCAAGAAACTGCCTGCAACAGCACCCTCAGGCCCAAGAGGGGAAAGAATCCAGGGCAGCTAATACAGGAATCGCAGTGGTACTGCCCCTGGCCATGCCACACGAGGACATGCAGAGCTCAGGTGGGCCCTGAGCTCGCACCGGGTAATGCCAGGGCAGCCTTCCGGATGAAAAAAGTACCCATCAGTACTTTTTTCCAGTAGGAATTGCAGAGCCTTCCCCTTTGAACAGGGGATGAGGAAAGACTTGATGGGTCGTGGCTAGAAACAGGTTTCTTTTCCCCTCACTGCTTTGCCACTGTTGTTACCTCTCTAACTCACACTGCTGTATATGGCAGGCAGGAGAAGGCTGGGAACCAAAGCAGTAACATTTGGTCAAAGCTGGCAGTGGACTTTATCCTATTTTATTCTGAAATGAAATTCGTATGTCTCTAATGAAGTAGTGTCCGTTAACCCCTTTGCTGCTTCACAAGCACTTTCTTACAGGCAGAAACAGTGTCTTCCTTATTTAGAGGACTTTGTTGATTCCTGACTGCACACAAACCACATCTGCTGAACTTAGAGACGAGACAAATTTCATTATATTAATAGTCCTGATGCAGCTGAAAAAACAGCCCAACTCTAGGAAAACACACCTGATTCTTTTTTAGTACAAGCCATTGTCATCAGCTGAATTCACAAATGTTATTTAAAGGCCCAGTCTGGCTTCAATTTCCCCATCACTGAATTAACCATACAAAAACCAGAACCTGAAAGTCACCCCCAACAGACTCCTACAACATTAGTTTTATGGTTATGTACAAGTATCCTAATGTTCGTTTATTCATTTCACTCTGTCTTATGAATTGCTCTCACTGGAGTGAGATTTCCAGTTACTGAAGCTATAGTAGCACAGATACCAAGACAGATCCATTAATCCATCCAGGAACACAGGAAAAGGCAGACAGCGCACACAGACCCCTGTTAACACATGCCTGCATTAGTAGGTTAAGTATTTTTATTGAACGCATTAGAAAATCCTCAATTGCTGCAGCTTTTAATCACTATCCGGCTTTATTAACAGAAGGAACAAACACAGCATGCCAGCACAGTCCAAAAGTGCAGCATTACCCTCTGGCAGTCAACTAGCACCAGCACCTTGGCTCTCAATGCTAAACATTGGGGTCACATTTCTGCTCTCTCTTATCTAAATAACAGGCATTTACCTTTTCCTTCCACCATTACTAGTTCCAACCCTTCACTTCTCTCCTACTACAACTGCAGTGGAGCCCAGCTATGCTGCCAGCTAAGTGCTGACCACCTGCTCCCTCTGCTGTTCCTGCTACCACCGTTGCTGCAAAAAGCATGTTTTTATTTTGTTCTGCCATGCCCAATATTTTTTCCAATGAAAGACTCCAGACCATGTATTTTGCAGATATAGTATCATTATTAAAAAAAAATAAAATCAAAACATGAGTGTTCCTAAAAATCTTTAGCTTACCAAGAGCTCTCCTACTGACTATCATTCCATCCACCAATGGGATAACCATATTGAATTTCCCAGTCGCTCCTTGTAGTTTTATCCTGAATAAGCCAGTGTTTAAAGGATGGATGAAGATCACAGGAACTTCCTTCTCAGGAATGGTAGATCTTAAGGGAAAACCCACAACCGTTAAATCAGTTTTATAGTGCTGTTTCAATTAATCTATAGATGAAAAATGACCACTTCAAGTGTTAAAAGAATGTTAAAAAACGTCTTGCGGCTAAACCAGTGGGACTCCCGTGTGCATCCTCTGGACTTTAGAAGGGTTGTATCAACTGTACTGTTTCTATGGTCTTCTGTCACCACAGAATTTGAGAGTCCTGCAGACAGGGCTTTAAGCCTCACAACACGTATGCAGCATTAACCACCTCTCAAGGGAGTAAATCAGGAGGGAGGCTAATCACAGACTCAAGATAAAAACTACACATTTTCTGTTCCTTAATTTGTGTTTAAACTACAGTGATACAAAAAGCTCTTTCATTTTTTCAACAAAAAAAATCCACTGAGGAAACTCATCTGTCTTTTTTAACATGACTGTCTCGAGTTTTCAGGGTTGCCTGTGAAAGCTAAAGAATGCAAATAATCTCAGTCATGACTTCTAAAGTGCAGCCTAAACTGTTGTCTGCAAGAATCAAGAAAAATAATGAAAATAAGAGCAGTCTTACCTTAGGGAAGTGCTACTATTAGTTGTAGTTTCCACACCAGTGCTAGTCTCAGACACCAGATCAGGGAGGGGGAAGTTTTCTGTAAGAAGAGGATGCACTGAATAAAGTTTATCTACCCCAGTTTTTGGATGTTTTTTTGGTTTTCTACAAAGAAAGATTGTTTATCATTGGTCAAAACCATGCAGTCCTCAAGCATTTATACTATGGATGTTCTTGCACTGCTAGTGATGCAAAGTCTTTGTTTTCAAGCTTAAGCTTTCATGGAGCATATAGACACACCTCAGCCATCCTGCGCTCAGATTAGGTAACACATGTCCCAGACCCTCAATTCTCTCAATCCCAAAGGTCAAAATCTCTAGGGGAACAGTGAAAGCAGGAAGGAGGTGAGGTACTTCAATCACAAGAAGAGCTTTCATATTATTATTCAACAGCATCTTCACCTATCCACAAGTAATCAGCCTCAAGAACAGTGCTGGGAATTTCAAACGATACCACCTCTCACATCTACAGTTCCCTTGAGCTCTGCTCCAACAAACATGGTATCGTTCCTCAAATCCTAGCTCTGCAGATCCTCACCATAACCTACAACTCTGCTGCCATGCACTTGGTAACAAGTGACTGGATAATGAAGGTGCAGGAGGAAGTAAGAACTCGGATCCCTGGAAGGGGATGTGGCACTTCCCATTACCTTGTTTGGGGCAGGAACTGAGAGAGATGTTGAGAGTCATTCACAAAAGTACAGTTCAGACAGCAGGACAGGGCCAACGCCTCTTCCAGCAGAAAGAGTATAAGGCCCGAAAACACCTTTTGCCATCAGAGCTGGGATGCTAAGAGTACACAAAAGCTGGAGCTAGCAGAGGGAGAGCACAGAGGGCCGTGGAAGGGCTTTGAGATGGACCAAGAGGGAGGGCAGTCAGTTGGCACAGGGGTGATAGCCCAGACTACAAAGTGACAGCTTTTCCACTGTCCAGATTCAAAGATGTACCAGAAGCATAAGGCAAAAGCCAAGAACACAAAGAGCGTAAGGCAAAGCCTCTGGGCTAGGAGCCACTTTCAGCAGCTTCCCCCCCATCCAACTGCCACACTTACTGAGGCTCACAAACTCATTTCTTCAGCTTCAGGCCCAGAGCTCTGGGAGATTCCTACGGCTGCCGAAAGAAGCAGCCAAGCAGAAACATGTATGTGTAGCACAGTTGCTGCCTCTGCAGTGAGCTGACTTTAGCTGCCACCCAAGAAAGAAGTGGGTCAGGGACACCACTTTGGGAACTGAAGCGGCTGAGGGACTCCTGGAGCTAAGGGAACACCCTCTGGGCCAATGTCTGGATAAGGAAACGATGCTGAACTTGATGTCCGCCTCCTCATCCCAGTAAAGCTCTGAGGGATGAGCTGTGGACAAGGTGGTCTTCTTGAGAATTTACAGCTACACTTTACAGGAAGCTTCCTCTTGATTGCTCCCATTCTCTTGGTTGCTTTTCTCTGGGAGGACCTAAGGGCTTAATTAAGGTCCGCCCTTACTGCCAGACTGGGAACCAGGATTAGAAATCAAAGATAGAATAAAGTATCGGCTACTGGTCAGTGTTACAGACTCTGCTGGGCTAGACCAGTACAGAGAAGCTCTCACATAGTGCTAAAGCCAGGCCATGGCTTCGAACCAGCACACAAGAAGCTCTTGGGGACAAAGGACTCCTCAAGCCTAGTAGCCAGCTGCTCACCATTGTCCATGCCATGGCTGTAACAGGATGGGCAAAGCTGGGTCTCTCCCAGGTCAGCCAGTACCCAGAGTCAGAGAGGAAACGCCAAACTAAGAAACATTAAGTTGCATGAGGAGCAGGACCCTGTCTGAACAAAGGTGCAGAAAGGAAGCTGGACTGCACAGCAAGAAAGGGGCACCCTGAGCACAGAATAAACAAGCCCTCCCACAAGAGAGAACACAACAGAAGGTTTCAAAGGTACCATCGAACCAAGTAGGATGATGATCCCCTCAGTACAGAAGCAGCAGGTGTCAGAAATCTTTTTTTTTAAAGGAAGAAAAACAGATCCACTCTGAGGAGACAGCAGCTGAGGGGAACTCAAAAATAGGGGTGCACACTTGCCTTGTGTGTTAAGCTTAAGAATGTGCATGACGGCATTTCACATGTACTGCTAGAGCTAAAAGAATCTCCAGACCTACATGCCACTGATTCCTGTACACCCCATGGACCACCAAATATCAGAGAACTGTTTTAGAATCTTAAAAGTGTCAGTTACAGACATTAATAAGGATTTAGCATTTTATACAGGAACGGAACAGAGTTTTTCCTCTGGTTCCTGCCCTGTTGTTACTTTAGCGAACAATAAAAACTTCTACACACCTATATCATCATAACGTTCCACCCAGACCACATACACTTTGGTTTCAGGTCCCATCGGTGGAATGGTCCGGCCCTGAGACACCCTCTTGGATCTGGAAGTAGGACTGAGCTGTTTTGAACACAAGGGAAGAGTAGCATTTGCAAACACCGTGAGTCCAGTAATGCATCCAACAAGCATTTCCACAGCTGCTCCTCAGTCTGTCAGATCTCAGACAGGTACAACCTCTGCCAACTATGGAGATGGGGCAGCTGCGGCGGAACTACCCACTGAGAAAACAGTAATCTGGGTCTCCACAATATTTATATTCAACATAAATTAATATATTCAATCTTAAAACTGGTTCAAGTTTTTCTTAATGTTCTCAAAGATCTTAAATCAGTACCTAAATATACATTTGGAAATGAATTCCATACAAGAAATAAGCAGTTTTAAATCCTTTGCTAACTGTTACAGCAGTTCGTGGTTTTCTACTTTGCTACCATACAAAAGCAACTTCACATCTGATACTTCAGACACAACTGACACATAGTGTTTTGAACTGGGTAGGTATGAAAAGTGTTCATGTCTATCCATCCTAAATTTCCAAGCATGGATTCGAGTCTGAATTACTTTGTAAATACTGCATATACTTTTTCCTGCATGCATTTCAAGATTTCAGTATGCAGAGTATTACTACTTAGCATGTTTAAGTTTCATATTTAATTAATGTAATCTTGCAATTTCCTACCGCAGGTGCAAATTCTGGCAGTACCAAAGCAGATGTTAAGGATTAACGGCTAGGAACAAGTAGCTCCGAATGCTAGGAAACCAAATCACATACTATCAAAAAATGTTGTAGCATTGCCAGTGTGCTTCTTGCAAAAAAAAAAAAACAAAACAAAACCCAAACCAAAACCAACCAAACAAAAAAAACCCCCCCAAAAGTGCCATTTTTCAATGTAAGTTTTGCCTTACCCGCTGGGAGGGATTAAGATTGTCTGTATGATTGGGGAAGAGTTCAAGTGTCAGAGACTGCTGCTTCAATATTCCTGGTAGTAGATCCATGTTGGAGTCACTTTCTTGGTCAGAGACATTGCTTTCCAGTGAATCAGCTGTAAGCCAGAAGAAGAAAGGTGAGTTTTGTCTTTTCTTCTGCCAAAAAACTTAAGCTGTCATCATATGTAAGGTTTTCGAAACTAAAAACGCTTGTAAGGTTTTCGAAACTAAAAACGCTTGTAAGGTTTTCGAAACTAAAAACGCTTGTAAGGTTTTCGAAACTAAAAACGCTTGTAAGGTTTTCGAAACTAAAAACGCTTGTAAGGTTTTCGAAACTAAACGTACATAGATTTACGGTCACTCAAAAGCAGGAAGAGGATTCATCAGTGGACAACTGCTAGTTATTCCAGACACAGACTGCAATTAAAGCATTCCCTATGGATTTAGAAGTGTCCCATCCATTTCCTATGGAATACAGTCTCCTCCTTCCTATGGCTATCATTTCCTCACAGCCCTTTTATTCCAGGGAACTTTTGCACCCTGGTTTTAGTGTGCAAAAGATGTCATGAAAGCTGTTGCTCACCTACATAGCAGTTGTGCACATCCTCCTCCATGTGCTGCAGGAGCATGTCATCAAGACAGGAGAAAAAAAAAAAATGCACCACCAGTTGACGGTGAACCATACGTCCAACCTAATGCACCCAGGGTAACAGCAATGCTGCTGTGCAAATCTAGACATATATTGAGGCTTAGACTGAGAAAAAGGGGCACAGAACAGATACTACCTTAGGAAGGAGTCTAAGGATTAGGGTGTTGTAATTTAAACATCAGGACCTTTCTGACAAGGATCTTGCTAGACACACTACTAGTTAGCTTATTTAGGTTCTGCTTCTGAAAAAAGCTCTTTAACAAAAAACATCGTTTTGGTTTTTGTCAACAGCATGTACAAAGTGATCTTACTTAGGGACTCCACTGGTGACGGGACAACAAAAGCTATTTCTGTCAGGGCATCCGCATAATACAGCACCTTCTTCTGCCCATTGAAGATACTTGCCCCAACATCTTCTGAAATAATCAGATCATCTGAAATGGACATAAAAGGAAAGTTTAGTCAAAAGGGAGCTCTACCTCTTTATACACTGCCTCAGGAGAAGACCTTCAAATACAAGGTGTAATCAAGGAGAAGAAATCACGCAAATCTCATTTTAAAATGAGAAGATTTCACAGTCAAATCTCATGGCTAACAACCATTCTCAGAAAAAAATTTTTATTATCTTGAAGGAAATGGCATTTTTGGTTGGGAGAGGATTTATTTCGAACATATTTCCACTGTACTGCATACTCTATTTCCCTTGGATTGATTAGTCTAGTAAGCACGTCTGCCACAAGAATTCATCTAGTAGCTATTTCTAACCATTCTCTCTAACAGACATCATTCACTCATTAAATTTCCAAAGGATTCTAACATTTATAACTTCAGTCTGATACTATTCTAGAATTCAAGCCAGCTTGTACAGACTCTCCTCTATGTCTTTTCTTCTGCCAAGGAGAGTTAGAAAAAGGCTCTCTTGAATCAAATCCAATGCAAGAAAGCCCCTCGTTCTCAGCCCCCATTTATTGCCTCATCACAGCTGGCCAGTACATCAGGCCTTCACAGTACAGAGAGAAAACAATTCTTTGGTGGAGCCATGCTGTAAGTAAATTACAATCCCCCCCACCCCCCCCTTTTCTTCCCCACACCGCCTCCAGAAAGACTAGCAAGGACTTCAAGCTGAATTATTTCTCTGATCCAGTTTACAGCAGGGTTCCTGGGATGGCTGCCTCAGCAAAACCAATGGAGCAGGGAAATTCAGCACGCTGACAGAGAGGTGGCCAGAGGCATGCAGGAGCCTCCGAGCCATGCTTCATCATCAGGGAAGCGTTCCTGCACCTCCAGTCCATAGCTCTCATGGAGCTGCACCACAACCTGAACCCAATTGTTTAAGAAATGCTTCGCTTTTGGGGGCGTGCAGGGAAAAACCAAAGCATAGGCCCGTGAATTTATTTTAATCATGTCTCACTGGAAGCTATTCTAGAATCATAGAATCATTTAGGTTGGAAAAGACCTTTAAGATCATCGAGTCCAACCGTAAACCTAGCACTGCCAATTCTACCACTAAACCACATCCCGAAGTGCCACATCTACACATCTTCTAAATACCTCCAGGGATGGTGACTCCACCACTTCCCTGGGCAGCCTGTTCCAATGCTTGATAAGCCTTTCGCTGAAGAAATTTTTCCTAATATCCAATCTAAACCTCCCCTGGTGCAACTTGAGGCTGTTTCCTCTCATCCTATCACTTGTTACTTGGGAGAAGAGACCAACCCCCACCTCGCTACAACCTCCTTTCAGATCAGCAATAAGATCTCCCCTCAGCCTCCTTTTCTCCAGGCTAAACAACCCCAGTTCCCTCAGCCGCTCCTCACAGGACTTGTTCTCCAGACCCTTCACCAGCTTTGTTGCTCTTCTCTGGACAATGCTCCAGCACCTCAATGTCTTTCTTGCAGTGAGGGGCCCAAAACTGAACACAGTATTCGGGGTGCAGCCTCACCAGTGCTGAGTACAGGCACTGGTGGCCACACTATTTCTGATACAAGCCAGGATGCTAGACTCCTGAATGGGTTTTTAATCATCAGAGCCATCTACAAAGAGAAAATGCATTTAACAAAATAAATAGCTTTAGTCACAGCAAAGATTGGAGGAGAAAACAAAGCAAGCAATCTTCACAAGTTGGTCCAAGTCTACTTTAAATCTACCGTTTCAGTTTTTTAGCCATTGCTTACTAAAGGTATGACTCCACTCATGGATTTTTCCAACAGCAGAACCAGATTAGAATTAGCCCACCCTCCCTCCCTCCCATCCCTGAATACTTTTTCTATTCCTTCTTCCTCCAATTTGTTGAATTAATTCAACTATTTGGTGGTCTGTGATCTAATCCAAATGGCTGAAAAAAATCCAAGTTAAAAAGCCCACATCAAAACAGGTTACCTCACTAATTCAGGGCACGGCTTTCTGCACAGCCATACTGACAAAGCCAACCGCAAAGGGAAGGGAGAGGGCTCTGCCTCCGAGTAAAGCACAGTCTGACCCTGTCCTCAAAGGAAAAGTAAACCAAGACCTGGCCATTTTGTAACTTCTCCTGACTTGTTCAGAGAAAGCCGTGCCTCTGTTCTCTTAACCTCTCCCCAACACTTCAAGCCTTCTATCATTTGTAGTTTTATTCTACAAATGAATAGAGAAGCCTTTAGTTGACCACAGTTACAGGTGAAGAGCGTTTCTAAGGCACAGTGAAGGGAAAGCAGAGCAAGAGGGCTGGTTAAGCAACTGCAGCAGTAATGGTGTCGTACCTGATACAAATGCCAGATCAAAGACGTAGAACAAGCTGGACCAGCCTGTTCAATGCCTTTGTGTGGCCCACAGCAGAAGGCTGAGGCTCCGAAGATCACCAAGAAAAGGTCTGGCCCTTGGAGTAGTGACCATGAACCACACTGAAACCAACCCAGACACTATCAGAATCCCAGGTAATCTGATGAAGTTGTTCAAGACAGAAACTAACCCCACATCCAGTTCACCACCCTGGGACAGCAATTCACTATCTTGAGGATCATTTTGGTTGACAGAATGGGGAGAGGGTAGTATATGACAAGCCCAGAGGAGTTGCTCTAGTGGAAAAAAGCAGAGTAAATTAAGCAGGACAGAAGAGCTGTGTGTGGGCTCCAACCACCATGACCTACAAACAGCAGTTTGTTTTCATTACTTCCTACCAAGCATGATTACAAGGCTAACTTATTAATCAACATCACATTTTAATCTACTTACAGAACACCAAAAATCGCACAGTATTTCAAGTCTATTTGCGAATATGCAGCACAATCTGTATCTGATTTCACCTGAATACTGGTTTTGGATAATATATTAAAGACTCATCAAGTCTGCTAAAAATATAGCACAGAGGTATTTCTTGCTGAGGCTACTTCCTCCCAACAACATACAGACATCAGTTTTGCTCACTTTGACTTGAAGCTTAATCTAATATTTACACATTCCTTTCTAGTAAACATCGGCCTTTATCTGAAAAAAATATGCAAGTGCTCAGATAGGTATCCAGGAGCAAGAAATTTTACATTAATTGTCTCCTAAAGGAGCCTAAACATTTTAATTTAACATTACACCATTTACTGTGTCTTACCTTGTTCAGGTCCCTCTTCATCACTGCAGCTATTGATTGACCAGCTTGTTGAGACATGGCCAGTCCACCCAGGGTGCTTCCCCACATCAACGGACCAGCCAAGAGACAGCAAGAACTCCAGGAAGTGTGGCTGAACAATTCTGGAAGACTCCATGTTCTTCAGGATCTGAAACAACCAGCAGCACCGTGGTAGGTACAGGAGACTCCAGGAAGCAGCTCTCTTCCTCTCCACTTTTTTAATTAAAATTTTGTGTCACCAACATGGTTTTGCCCAAATATAGCTATTCAGCAAGCCTGGAACCCCAGACTTTCTAAACGGACACTACTCCCTGCTGCCCAGCATCCTCCCATCTTGCCTGACAATGTCCTATTCGATAAACTTGTCTTTCTGCCATCATTGCCAAAGCCTGCAAAATAGTTAATCAAACTGCTAGAAATGGCAATTTTGAGATTTATCCACTCATCAGGGATAAACCACAGAACTGTTCAGTGCAGAATCTGCATTAGCACCAAATGTAACATGAGAATTTTCTGGACAATTTTCACTACTAAACCGAGGTAAAATTTTAGGAGAAAGGTATTTTATCACTACTCACCTGTACATTACATACAGCGATTTAGAAGACAGGCCTTACCACACATTAAATTATGAAACAGGTTTTGCAAAACAATTTTCAGCAGGATTGAGCATGCACTTTAATCAAATGTCACACTGTACTGTTCACTTTAAACCTTAATCCTACTTCTTATAAAGATCTGGGATGTTTCCACATCCAAAGGCAATTTTTATCCCATTGTGACCAAGTGAAAGTTGAGACCTTCACCAAACAGCACGCAGGGAGACACGGATGATTTGTGATTTGGTCTACCAGAACCACTGGGATTTGTGGAACAGACAACGCTGTGCAACGCACCCATCCTTTCTGGGCCACGTGAGAAATTGTTTTGTGGCAGGAGCGTCTGATTTTGGTTTGTGCGGGGGCAGTACGCTGGGACACAGGCTCCAGCAGAGCAGAAACTGCAGGGACAGGCGCTGGAAGGAAAGCTTCCAGGCAGGAGGCTCCTCGTATCCACACAGTCCTGGCACCCCATCCTAATGCCTCGTACAATATTCAGCAGTGACTAGACACACTGCATTGAAATATTACTATTATTCTCATTACTAAGCACACTGAAGTCATAGCTATGCTTCAGAATGAATTGAGATAAGTGCAATTTAGAAGACAATTTCAGAAAACAGGCAAGCTCAGGCTTTAGAAAACTATATGGTTTTATATCTGAGCCCATTCAAAAACAGAATTTACAGTAAAGCAAGGACAAGGACGTATTTTCAAAGGACATTTAATGATGTGAAGTATAACGATGTAAAAAGTGTGCAGTCGGTTTCATTACCCTGTATAAATAAATGTCATGAGACACTTCAACTGTAAAAGCCTACCATCACAGAAAAATATTTGGGCCTAATGCAATAACCAGCAGGCCAGATGCCACTATTCTGGGCTGTGCAGCATCAGATAAAACATAGCTGACACCACTCCTTGTGAAAGGACAGCGGGTCACCTCTCAGAACAGAATGAGGTCCTGAGCTGAAGGGCTATGAACTCACACACACAGAGATGGCTGAGTAGGACCAGGCAGCCAGCTCTGCTCAAAGCAGAAACCGTGTCACAGCTTGGCTTTGATCTCCTCCTCTCTTGACTGTTAATATTGAAAACGAAACACAACAGAAATAAGTCACAGGTCTTTTCAAAGATGGGAGCAGTATCAGTATCTCACTGAGCTCAGGTCCATATAGACGAGTATGTTATTAACTTGACTGCCACTGTGACTTTGCACAAGCTGAAAGGCTTAGGAATCACAGCACAATGTCCAGGGATCTTGAAGCAGGAGTGGCATGTTTATACTGTGTCTAAATATGTCCAGCATCTCCCAAATACAAGATTTTCTTAAATCTACGTGGCAAAACCCATGCTAATTGGGCTTCCAAAGACTGGCAAGTTCTGCAGGACTAAGTAATCTCATCTGTCTAAATCCGTATGAGCATATAAGCATCAGATGGGAAAAAAGCGTTCTGCTACCTCAGCAAAAGCACGTTTCAGCTGGAAGGCAAGCCTTGTATATCTTGTTTCGTAGCTGACTTTGGAGACAGAAAGACTGCGTACTGGCTACTGTGAACTTCAACTTGAAAACTCACAAACAGCACGATCCTGGTTTCAACAATTAGTGTATTCCATGCAGAAGTAGAAGGTGCTACAGTGTTTTCTGTCAACCGTACATTCACAGTAACACGAGAAGATGGCACAATAATTTATTATAGAAGCTACACTTCTACTCTTTATTATGAGAATTATGAATGGAATGAGGAGAAGGTACTATAGAAGCAACCTTTTCTAACGAGCCCATAAGCTGTCTCAGTGAGTTTCTAGGTCACAGTCTAAGGAAGTCACGATTCAGATTTGCACAAATTAACCTGATTAACCTAATCGTATTTGAATGTAAATAGTATAATGTAAAGACTTACAAAGCAATAATACTTTCTTACGTGCAGAAAGATTTTCATTCCTTTAACATGTGTTTAACATTAGAATCAAACCAGACTACCTGGACATTGCACACTGCTGGAACAAACTGCAGCCTTCCCTGCAAGCTGAGTCAACAAATCTGAAATGCATTTCAGATATGAATCTTTGAACTCCACAAACAAGGACAATAAGGACAGAATAGACAACAAAAATACCATTAATATTTTAAATATATATTTAATATATATATTATATATATGTAAATATATATTAAAAAGATGTTACAACAATCCTAAATGGGGGTAATGTACTTCAACCTACAGACAAAAAAGAGTACGCAGTGACTTGTTATAGCTCACACTGTAAACACACACAAAGCCCAGAACCCCCAGTTCTGATACTCCACTCTAGTCATTAGCAGTGATGCTTTATTCACTTGAGGATTACTAGAAACAAGACAATATAGGCTAGTTGGCACTCTACACATTCACTTACCTCCTGGCTTGTTTTCTGGCCTGCTTTCATGTAGAAAATGAAAACAGTATCAAAAGGACGACATGGTAGTAAATCCAAGTAGCCAAGGTCATCAAAAAACCCAGGAAGAGCAGAGTCAAGTGCAATCAGGTGAGGAGGTAGACGACTGTTAGCTGGTTCCTAGCCAATAGACAGAGTTCAACAGCTTAAAAAAAAAATCTTTCCTAACTGAAAAGGTCTTTATGACTTCAATAATAATCCATTAAAATATAAAAAGACAATTTCCCTTTTCTCCTAAGAGCAAAATCATACAGAAATTTCTGATGCAATATAATCCAGTTACTGTAAAAAAGTAACAGCAAGCATAATAATTTGACAGTTTGTTGCATTCTACTCTCCTCATTAAATAAAAATGGTATTTTGCCAGCAAAATGGACATAACATTTTGCTCAAAAAGAGTGCTAGCTACCGCAACAAAAGCAGCAGATACTTTCACTATCACAGCTATACAGTCATGCGTAGTTTCATATTTATTAACTTATATACCAATAATACGTAAAATACTAAGCACATTTAGACATCATTTTTGCAAAAGCTCCATTGTCTACTTTTGTTGATGGTTTTCTGGAAGGAAATGCAACAAAAGGGAGACTCCACAGGTAAGAGGCAGAACTTCAAATTAAGAATATGATCATCTCTATAAACTGTTGTTATTTTAACTTTAAAAAGAAAGCTTTACAACCTATATGTACTCCCAAGTGTTTATATTGGGAGTATTGTTTTACACTTCAACACAATCATCTCTGGAGCAGAACTTCTAAGGCAGTCGTATTTCAGAAACTCTTAAAAGTACCACCCCAAAACCGAATTAAAGCTGAGGGAATGATTTCAAGTATGAACATGTGAATGTGACAGCTTATGTACCCACTGCAAAAATAAAGATACAGCCACCTATTCAGAGCATGTTCAACTTGAGGCATGGCTTTCCACAATCCTGCTCTCAATCCTGGCAGACTGGAATCCATCCCTCTATTTGATTCCAGCTTAACAGTAGCTGGAATTACAGAGATCTTCCACTAACAAAACGTAGTTTTCTTCTTTTGCCAAGCCAGACCATACAGGTACTGAGGGCATTCGCACAACACTAAGAAGTATCAGGTCACCTTCAATGCCTCTAGTGAGAGAAACCCGAAGTGAGAGAGGAACAGGCGTGCTGTCTGGAACTCCTGTGCCGGTGGTGGGGGCTTACACTCCGTGATAGGATCAGGAAAGCTCTTCTTCCGCCACTCCTCTTCACTCTTCTGATCTATGGAAGTCTCAAAAATAATCTGCTGGGCCATGCCATTCCTCAGCTTCTCGTGTCGCTCTTCGAGCTGAAAAACACCGCGTGAAATGCTGATTCTACCAAGATCACTAAGATCTACTAAGAAAACAGCTCCATCATTTAGGAAAGCTGTAAGTCACAGGTACAGCAGCAGCTGCAACTCCACCACCAGGATGTTTACTGAAGCACTATCAACAAGACCTTGCAATGTTACAAAGTGAAGTCTAAACACCCTGTTTGCATGGGAAAGCTGTTGGAAATTTATGTATCCAGTATCAGCTACAGCTTCTCCCTTTTAAGTGAACAGAAACTAGAACACATTTGGCACTGTGAAACTTTAAAATATTTTTGAGACACATACCCCCCCTATTCCCCCAGGAAGCCTCAAAAAAGCCCCTTCCATTTCCTCAGAAGCAGCAACAAAATGCAAGTCATTGCTTCCTAGCAATACCAGGATATTAGGATCTGTAATAAAACATGTTGAGCAGTGTCTCCCAAAAAACACATCCAAGGCATTGTCATCTTCCTGGAGAAGTGCACAGATTTCATTAGTTTGCAGAGGACATTATTCCATTAATATCAAATTAGTCAAGCTAAAGAGTAAAACTATTTACAGTAAAACATTCGTGTAGGATTCATGAACAGACAAAAAAACCAAGAACAAAATTAAGTCAGAGACTAAGAGTTACTTACTTCCTTATTCACAATTTCATGTAAATCAGGAATGCTCAAGTCAGCTTTCACAAATGGGATCTTGTCCACTTCTTCAGGAAAAGGGCGGTGCTTCACACTGTATTTCAATCCAACATCATTTTTAGGAGCTGGTCGAGGTTCTGGTACAAAAGTCTGACAAAAAAGGGGGACAGTTTTTACATTCAAGGCATCATACCACTGCACAATACTTTATTATAATAGATGGAAAATGTTCCCTCCCCCCTCACCATCAGAAGTACACTAATCCATTAGTGAGAGGTATCATTACAAAACATTCAGTAAGTACTTTAAACTAATAGACTTGTATTAAAAATGTGGCTTTAAATTTTAAGAGAGAGACACAGTTCTGCCCATTTTGGTGGCTGCATTCCTGGAACCTAGGAACCCTGCTTACCATCTAACCTCTAAGCAGCTGCAAAACCCAATAAAAGTGGCAAGCTTACATGGCAACATCTCATTTTCAGCCCATTCTAACTGTATTGAGCAAAAGCTACCAACTGTTTGAGAAGCCTCCATTTTAACCCTGCCCGCTATGATGATCACAGCAAGTCAAGCTGAGAAGTCTGGAAGAGAACAGCAGCAATGCTGTGGGTCAGGAGTGAGATGCACTGCCAGAGTATCAAAAGGGCTTGCACAAGGTATGGTAATGCGATTTTGATATTGTTACTACATTATGTTCTAAACTGTTATTATGTAATTCAAAACTTGAAGTTACCAATGAAAGCAACAAAAGATCTAGGTGCAGGTTAGCAGGTGCATAAGGTCCAAGCAAGCAAGACCTTTAATTACATCTTGAGTGCTGCTTTATAAATTTATTTACTACCAATTACGCTTCAAAAGGGCAAAACTGTTAACATTAAAGTTACAGAATGCCTTTCAGTTGGAAAAGTTCGCTTAAAACTGGTAAGGAGGTCAGCAGCCAGGACATGACTTCTCCTTTGGTGTGGGAGGTAGTACACTTGGACTGACACTAGTTAGCGAAATGGCTCAGCTTCAGTGACAGCACAGCTCCCATGGCATCACGTGGAGGGTCTTCCCGAAGGCTGCTTTGCGGAGACCAGATTCATCTAAATGGGAACGTGACAGCTGAGACTGACAGGCCCTCATTTCAGCTACATTATTTCTTCCTTTATTTTACCGAGGGGCATGTGAAGAGTTCAAAGATTTGGAGAAGTTCACAAACAGACAGAAATTTTGATAACAGAAGGACATGCTCGATTAGGCAACTGCAATAAGAGATCTCACTGTAAAATGAGATTGGGGTATTTCTCTTCTCCTCCACTATTCCTCTCCAGAGCTGTTCCAGAGTTCATCTAGATAATTTTTTTTGACAGCAGGTTTACTGCCATCTTTGTAACACTGGGCTTCGTAGCTTGAATGGCTATTCTCTCTGCAGCATCCCATTCTACACCTCCAGACTTTGCTCCCTCTGCTGCAAAGGCTTTGCCTGACATCCCAAAATCAGCACCAACACTCATGCCTACACACTAAATACACTGTCCATTGCCCCATCACCTCAGAAGATGCTTTCAGAAAAAAACAGGAGAATGCCCCCTCCCCTTAAACAAGTCTAGAAGGCAACAGCACTTTCACAGCGTGTATTTAATATTAATCACAAGTTGTAAAGAGTCACCAGAGATGTGTCACATTACCTACAGCTAAAGGCCCCGTGGCTCAGCCTTAATGTATAATCACCAGCTCTGTGGGGCTGTCTCACATTAGTGGAATTTCTGCTGAACATCTCTAAGTTAAACATTTCTTTACGGGCTTTGATAGAGACCTTTTGATTTGCTTTAGCTCCTCTTGGTAAAAGACAGAGTTGCTGGGCCCATGCAAATCTTCCAGATGTCCCACGGATCAAAACCGTGACAGAGGGAAAAGAGTCATCTGCAAAGCACATGAGTTAAGAGAATAATAGATCATCATAAATTGCAAACAGTTCATTGTGCAATAATTTAACCAGAAAGAAACGCAGGCATGACGACAGAGGTTTTGTTTTCAAGGTTAACTCCTCCCTGACCCTCAAGACAATTCCTGGTGAGTAGCAAGCAATCCTCCTCTCTGCAGCAGGGAAGTACTAGTCTACTTTGTGGTCTGTTCAGTAGTTGCCGGCTCAGTTTCTTCATTAAAAGTAACTTTTATCCAAATTCATGCTCTCCAAATTATCTCCAGGAAATGAAAAAGATTGTACAGCCACTGCCGGTTTAGGTAAGACAAATGACCATATGGAGACACAGTTTCCATGATACTTCCATGACCTTCTGTAAAGGTCCCACACAAATACCAGCAATAAGAACAGTGGAAGGACAAGAGAGAATGGTCAAACTAAGACATGGGAAGATTCTGACTTCACATCATGGGAAGTTTTCCACCACAAGGAATAGAGACACAGAGAAGTTGACCTGATAGGTTTTTCAAGACCTACTTGGACAATGTCAGGTTGCATTGTTCTGGTCTGAATTCAGTATTGACCTCGTTTAGAGCAGGAGTTTAGACTGCAGATTCCTGAGGCGACTTTCAACTTGCACAATGATGGTTTTAACATTGCAGGGATTTCAGTCTTCCTTGAGACTTAAAAAGCCACTGATATTAGACACCTTGGAAGAGGGAACATCATGCCTCTACAGCTTTTCTTTTTAAAATTATTTCTATTTATCTTTTGCGCATGTAAACCACAAATTGACACCATCAGGTAACCAGCAGATATATATTCCTTCCCCAGTATTTCATGGGAAGTACAGGGTGCACCATAGCTACATAAGCACACATATAGACAAACCAAACCAGCTCCCCACAATCATCCACTTCAGTGATCTGCCTCAAAAGTGATTTGACGTACTTGTGCGTTACTGCAATTAATCTTGTAATTCAAAGGGGATTTGTAAGCAAGTTATGCACAGCAAGAAGAGATAATCTAATTTGAGATTCTAATAGCTTTACAGGATTCCTCAGTAATGCATTTAGTAGAGGCAGAGTAAGGATGAGAATTGCTCAGCTGTTCTAGCGTGCTCTAATCCATTCTAGTCAGGAACACGCTTGCTCAAACACAGACTGTGGGCGGACGTGCGGCAATGGCTCCCAGCATCAGCGCTTTCTGCAAGGTCTATTTAGTGATTCTCAATGAGGTTGGAGCACTCTGGACCACAACTCAAAATAACAACTCCTCTTAGCCAGTTCATGGAGTTCTGTGCAATCGCTGTCTTCAAGACTAGCATCTAGACTCCATCCTGTCCATAGATGAGGAAAATATATCTGTGGCAGGGCAGCAGATCTAACATACATTAGTCTTAAACTGAGGTAGTATATAAGAGAATTTTCACCTATTCTGTTAGGTAATGCCATGATACATGAAGACTTACAGGGGGATCAGTTATTCAGTTCAAAGCATCATGTAATTTAATACCAGACTTTTTTTAACATAAATTCTTGTTGGTCAAAGCATATGAGGCTGAAACGAGTTAGATTCAGCTGTGAAAGCAAATACCCTGCGATAGATCTTCTTCACAGTAGGTGTCATTGATAGAACAGGATGGTACATGGGAAAGGTGTAACAGCTCCTAAGCAACTAAAACCAAGTGAGCTGAAGGCACCCAAGGACACACTTAGTAACATGAGACTTAAAGCAAGCAAAAGCAACTGTGCAAGCATAAAGATGTCACATCAACCATTTGTTCAGCACTTATCCCTATCAAGCCTCCTATACTCTTTATATTTCATTCTTTTATGAACAAGGATGTTTTCAAAATATAATGCTATTGCTTTTGTCCATCAGCAATAATTTAGATGGCAGTCAGCTGCAAGTATCTAACTGGGTGAATGACACAGACAACTGCATGAATGATTTGGATGGGTTTGTACATGTTTGACTATCAGTGGCATTAAAGTTACTCCCACCACTTCATCCCAGAACAACACTCTGCTCAATCGCACACCCACAGAACAGGTAAGCCCCTGAAATGTCAGAGAGAGACTTGATGAAGCGCCTTTGTTTTGCGGCTCCATACAGAGAGTTTTAACCAGAGGAAGAAGGAAATGGGAAGTATGAACTTACTCTGTTCATTCCCTAGAGGCTGCTCCAACATCGCCAGGATGACACTATTATCCAAAACAAAGTAACGGAAGCTATGCTTGTTTATGGTAGGTAGGCGAGAATATTTAATTAACGTGGTTTCATTCACCAAGCTGCAAGGAGAAGCAGGGCCACTGGGAGAAGGAAATGCTCCAAGTAACTGCATAATACTGCAAGTGAGAAAAAAGTTAAGAGTTACAACAGATTAAGACGACAAACTGTTCCTCCCAAGCACAGACATTCACTCATATGCTTCCTTTGCGTCTTGACATAGCAGTTACCCTATCAGGGCAAGTCTGCCCTCTCCCATCAGCTTGTTTTAAAACAGAACCAGTAACTTCAGAAAAACATAGATGGAAACCTACAAAGAAAGGTACTCTGCCTACAGAATGAGTTTCTTTATAACCTAGGTTATAAAGATATTAAGATATGCTTTAAAGCGTGAAAATCTGTACCCTTCCACAGCTTTTTTAATGTTCATTCTTATAAGAAGATTATGGATGATTGGAGGTAATCATTGATACCTTAGCCCACTCTTGTATCAACAAGCAAGGCAGAATGGTTGATGCACTAATTATGACTGGCTTTGCTTTCTTCAAGTACAGATTACATTAATTTAAAACCCTTTAAGACAGACCCAGGATCACACAAGCATGACTACCGTAGATGGTAACCTTCCCTGGGAGAAAGCCTCCAGGTGTGGTCCAACAGTGCCTACCTCCTTGGAGCCACAGCCTTGGAAGGCTCCTAGAAGTACTGATTTAAATCATCTGAAGTTGTACAGAATCTACCTAGTAATATTAGAAATTTCTATGGCAGGAACCAATAATGAGAGTTGTCCAGTGTCAGACTGCAGATCGTATGATCTAACTCAGGACTTTACTCTTAACGCCACCATCCAGACCAAAAGTAAGTTTATTGAAGTCCTCCCCACACACTTTTTCACTTTACTCTGAGAACAGATGGTTTCATCTCTCTAAATGAAAAGAGGCACTTTTAGGCAACAATACAGGTTTGTGCACAGGTTCCGTTGAGTAGTTGTTTCTACCTTGGAAGTTACACAGTTGTTTTTACTAACAGTAAAGTTTATAACAATTTTATTGCAAAGCAGAGCAGAAAAGAAAGCAACTATTGCCTTTTGCAAAACCTATTTATCCTACCCATCCTCAGTCTGTCCTGTCTACCATCATACTGTTCATCCGGTAAAACAGTGCTTTTCAACTTCTCTGGAGCAAATCTCCATTTTCCTCTCTGCGCTTCCCCTCCCCAACCCACACGTTATCTGTTACTGCATTTCCAGCAGAACCTCTCAGATACGTTAAGCAAGCCCAGCGCTGTGGGCAGAATGACATCCCATCCTGCACCAGCTCACATCTCCTGCATGTGCCATTCCCTGCTGCCTTACACAGGAAACACTGTCTATCAGGTTCCCAGTCAGTGTGGGGATGGTGCATCTTGTCAGGCTGAGGAGAAGGAGAAGGGGGAATGGAAAGACAGGATCACCAGGTCAAGTGGGAGACAGAGGGAACTGCTGTCTGCAGAGGGGACTGGCCGAGAACAGAACACCAGGGACTGTAGGAGGACTTGGGTTTTGCTCTCCAAGGAAGAGAACAGGCAGGAGGGGAAGACAATCACAGGGATCTTTTTTCTGTTGAACACCTGTAATGAGAGGGGGAAGACAGCTAAGGCAGAGCACAGGACAACCCTGCCCAAAGGGCAAAACAGAGGGAGCTTCTGGCTGACTTTTCAAACGCTCTTGCTACATCACAGAGATCTCACGAGCTGGGAACTCCTAATTAAAACACTCTCAGACAAGGCAATGCTAAAAAGTAAACATGCTCTGACAAATTACATACCACGTTAGTGTAGCTTCAGCAGCATCCTTCACTCTCATGGATGCAGGGTTTGGCTCCTTATCTCCTTTGTATTTGACCTCTTGTTCACTGTTTTTGGATTTACTTCCCGAAATGCCCAGCTCCACAATCTCCAGTACTTCTTTTAAACAATCCTAAAACGCAAGAGGAACCACCTTAAAGCAGAAGCACTCCAACAAATGGCTCCAAGACCTCAGTGAAACAGTGATATACCATTGATTAAAATAAAGTACTGCTGGTAATATGAGCTCAGAAATAAAGGCAGAAGATTATTCTAACAGACAGTTTTGGAATAAGATCATATTTGCTATAGGAATGATATTTTCTCCATCTACAGATGTCTACTTATGTTTGTATTTAATTGTAGAAAGTGCTCTGAATGAATACATACACAATATATATTTCATTACATATGCACAAAATTGCCAAGAGGACTACTAAGAGTGCAATTGAAAAATGTAAACATATTTAAAGAGATAAGAAATGCATTTCTGAGACTCTCTGCAAAACTTTTAATTAAGTTCTAAGCACATTAAGAATGAACTCATCTGGAAAACTGCAAGAAATCCTTTTCCAAATCTTTCAATTGCCAACAGCTTTCATAAGTAAAATATATCATGGTTTCTAATTCATCAAGAGAACAATAACAATATTCTAAAAGTACACAGCAAAGCTTCAACGAATCTATTACAGGAGAGGCCAACACTCAGTAGAACCGCAGGTATGACTCACAAGTGTTGCTCATTACAAAATCATTTGTTGAAAATATTTGGATTGCTACAACAAAGGTTCAAACCTCATGGCTCAAGCTATAGAACATCAAGGAAAGTGTTCTCATGAATAAATAACTGGCTAAAATCTGAACACAAGTAAGTGGTCAGTTTTTACCACCAGAGACCAGGTAGGGTTCTATGCCTTGGCCTGTGTCCTTCCTTATGTTCATAATTGATGTAGAAAAAGAGGTGAACAGGAAGATTAAAGTTTTCTGACAGAGCAAAATTAACCAGCGTTGAGATGCAAAGAATGGCCATGAAGAATTAGAGAAGGAGTTTACAGCATTGGCTAGTAAAATAGCAGGTGAAATTCAAAGCAAATACAAGGTGAGGCACCTGGAAAATTGCAATTCTAATACTTGCAAATGCAATGAGAGGTTCCCATCTGACTATCATGGCTCAGGAATGAGCGACTAAGTGTCCAGTATATACTACACACAGTATGTAACACTATCTCAATATGCAGTGATAATTAAAACAAAAAAGAACCTAAGGAAAGGAAATGAAAGGGCAGTGATTGTCCCCCTGTACTTGGCGCTGGTGAGGCTGCACCCCGAATACTGTGTTCAGTTTTGGGCCCCTCACTACAAGAAAGACATTGAGGTGCTGGAGCATTGTCCAGAGAAGGGCAACAAAGCTGGTGAAGGGTCTGGAGAACAAGTCCTGTGAGGAGCGGCTGAGGGAACTGGGGGTGTTTAGCCTGGAGAAAAGGAGGCTGAGGGGAGATCTTATTGCTCTCTACAACTACCCGAAAGGAGGTCGGTCTCTTCTCCCAGGTAACAAGTGATAGGATGAGAGGAAACAGCCTCAAGTTGCACCAGGGGAGGTTTAGATTGGATATTAGGAAAAATTTCTTCAGCGAAAGGCTTATCAAGCATTGGAACAGGCTGCCCAGGGAAGCGGTTGAGTCACCATCCCTGGAGGTATTTAAAAGACGTGTAGATGTGACACTTTGGGATATGGTTTAGTGGTAGAATTGGCAGTGTTAGGTTTACGGTTGGACTCGATGATCTTAAAGGTCTTTTCCAACCTAAACAATTCTATGAAATAAAGCATTATGCAATTGAATAAACCCATGCTGTGCCACATCCAGGGAAACCATCCTGTCCTAGTCACCTACTGCCATGCCAGTATCCCAGAGTGCATGCAGAAAGCATCTTTAAAGTCCTGCTTGTGGGGTTTCAATTTTCATTTAAAAAAAAAATACATATATTTATATATGCTACAGAATATATAAACATAATATAAAGATATAAAATGCATGTTCTATATAAAACTATATTAAAATATTATATAATACATATTATTATACATCATATACAAAAACCATAGAAAGACCACTGAGCTGTCTCTGCAAGGAGACGAACAATGAAAATATGCACTTAAATTTTTTTATTTTTTTATTTTTAAACAGCAGGACAGAAGGATGTTGGAAACATGCATCTTTCATTTCCTGCTCTTTTCAAGCTTCCCAAGCAAATTCCATCTTGGATTGAGCTATGCCTTGCTCAATTTCTAGAAAACTGGTTTCTTGGTGAAAAAAACCGATGACTATCAAAATATTAGCGTCAAAGGAATTCCGTTAAGTCTGGAAGACGCTTTAGTCAGGTAAGAGCTGAGAAATAGATGAGACATGGCTTTTAGTGAAGTTTATCTGCAGCAGGTAGCTATAGTACACACACACACCATTAATTCCCATACTTCTCTTTTCAGTTTCTGTTTTTTCAGGTTTTCTTTTCTTCTCTCTTTTGCCATTTTCACAAAGCAAGAAGAAAGATCAAGACATTCTTAGAAATAGGAAAGGTAATTTTAAAGCCAAAAACATTCTTGGTGAATAAAGAGCAGAAATCAAAATTCAAAACTATTTTGCACGGAAACTAGTTTTGAAATTCCTAGTATTACTTTTGAAAACTAAGAAAACCACAGTATTTTAAAGTCTCAAGAACAGACAGGTCAGGCACGAAAGGCATTACAATTTGGAGCACTCAAAATATATACACCAGGGACTCGTACCTTCTCATCCAGCATGTCAGGGTGCTCGGTGAGCCAGACGCAGAGGCACTGGAAAGCTGCAACTATCATGGAGTGGAGGTCGCGGGAGTGGAGCGGCGCTGGGCGGCTGCACTGGTACACTATGTAGCTGCACACTGAACTAATAGCTCTCTTCCGATCGGAGGAATCGACCACCACTTTCACCTGTGTAAAGCAAGCAGGAGAGGATGAGAATTCCTCCACAAAAATCTTTCGGAGAAGAAATAGTTTTTAAAAGCATTTTTAAACGCAGTTTTAAGAAATAGAAAAAAACAGTTTGAGCTCTTTTATGATTACAGCTTAAAAGCCATGGGTAAAAATATTTAACAGTGATGGATATTGAAACTCAAAGGAAAGAAATGCTGCATTGAGGTGCCACCACATTACATGGCTTGGTTTCCAAGAGCAAGAGTGGTACCAATATGGTTGGATAAGAAACTAATTGCAAGCTGAATAAATTAGTATCTGAAACTTATTTTCAGCAAATACTTCTCTCCTTCAGCTGTAGCAACCCATTCTGTATCTCTGAAAACCCACTCACTGCCAAGTCTCCCTTCCACAGGGCTTCATTCTGCTCACATAACTTTCCACTAGGCATATTTTGTCAGCACAGTAACTTTCACCAGTGAAAAAGGGACAGAAAACCCACCCTCAGACAAGCAAATTGGCAAAAAACCCCATAACCCCTCCCCCAAAACTCACTGCAAAAACCGCTCAGCTTCTCTCCCAGCTCAGGGCTTCAGGGAACAAGGCTCCAGACCGGAGAGTTAGCAAAGAGCCTTGTACACTGACGCGTAAGGATCTACATTATAAAACTAAAGAACTGAATTTCTCTTCTCTTCCCAGACTGTGACTTGGCACAGGAACAGTCAGTTAAAGCTGGACTTTTCTACTCTGTAGCATTTGACCATGCCATATAAAGCTTCACTCATGAAGATGCACCCTTATCCAAGCAGGAAGGTGGATGGTCTTGCCGGTGACAACACCGGAGCCAGGCAGCTGCACTCCACAAAGCTGGGGGTGACAATTCAGAGCCCTAGGATGAAGGCAGCATAAGATCTATGGCAAATAGAGTCCCCTCAAGATAAGCTTATGAAAAGCAGGTTGGTGAACCAGCACTCCTGCAGGAAACAGGATTTTTGAATTTACCAACTCCTACTAATAACCTGGTGCTGAACAGACACAGGACAGAGCAGCCCCTAACCTGAGAAGGGCTTTGGGAATTGTCACCTCCAAAGGCACAAGCAGAACCAGTTCTCCACTCTGCAGTTCTGCAGTAAGAGGTGATCTCTTTCTACTGTCTTTGTTACAAAGGGGAAAGATATCCAAGATACCCCAGGGGAAGAATTACTTCAGTTGCATGAGAATTATATAAAGTTTACAACATTTAATATTAACCTGGGTAGGCACTTGAAAAGATAATATATTTTCACATTCCCATCCCATTGCAAACCAAGAAAAAAAGCCAAAAAACCTGGCTTAACCACACAAGCTGCAGGAACCCCTGGTTCTGTATGACGCTCTATAAGACCCAATAACGATACATTCATTCATTGCAGAACACTTTCAAATGCATCCTTCAGCTCATGCTGCTGCAGTAATAAAATAAGCACCCACTCCAATGTGGCTCAGTGCTGACTCCATGCTCTAAAAAATGCCTGACACACATGTACTTCAAAGAGATCTGTCGAGTTCCTGGGGGAATATGACAGGAAATGCTGAACTGTCACGCCAGGTCATTGTGGTCACTGTAAATACACTGGACTTCTGCTTAACAAACGTCATGAGGTCCAGCTTGGGGACAAGAGCCCTCAAGCAGAAAAGGGCATTTTACTTCTCAACAAAAAAGCCCCCGCCCCACCTGGTAGCTTTAGTTCATTTATTTGCTGCTGAATCAAGGAGCTGTGTGCAGATAAAGCTCTGAAGAAGGTGACACCCTCATTAGAAATATGCTATCATTTTCTAAGCTCAGAAAACTATTTCCAAGATGAGATGGAAGGGGAAAAGCAGGAACAACACTTACAAAAAGGGCAATTAAGTTGTTTAATACCCTGTGTCCTGGTTTCGGCTGGGATAGAGTTAATTTTCTTCTTAGTAGCTGGTACAGTGCTCTGTTTTGGATTTAGTGTGAGAATAATGTTGATAACACGCTGATGTTTTAGTTGTTGCTAAGTAGCGCTTATCCTAAACCAAGGACTTTTCAGTCTCCCATGCTCTGCCAGCAAGCAGGTGTGCAAGGAGCTGGGAGGGAGCATGGCCGGGGCAGCTGACCTGAACTAGCCAAAGGGATATTCCATACCATGGAATGTCATGCCCAGTATATAAACTGGGGGGGAGTTGGCCGGGAGGGGCGGATCGCTACTGGGGCATCGGTCAGCAGGTGGGGAGCAATTGCATTGTGCATCACTTGTCTTTTCTTGGGTGTTATTTCTCTTTTTTTTGTTATATTCCTTTTCATTACAATTATTATTATATTATTATTATTAGTTAGTATTATATTTTATTTTACTTTAGTTATTAAACTGTTCTTATCTCAACCCATGAGTTTTACCTTTTTTTTTTTTTCCCTCCTCCCCATCCCACTGGGAGGGGGAAGCGGCTGCGTGGTGCTTAGCTGCCAGCTGGGGTTAAACCACAACACCCTGGCATATTTGCAATCTGCCAACTAACAGCAACGAGAATTCTTTTTTCTAAGTCTGGTTACACATTGAACAGACAGACCAACCACCCAACCAAGCAAAGGTATGATAAACAGTTCACAGTGGGGTTGAAAACTAATGGCCCAAGCCCCTACACTGCCACTGGAAGCTTAGTGGCAAGTCTTTCCTCAACTCTGCAACCTAATATGGCAGATGCATCCCCTGTAGTGTAAAAAACAAAACAAAATCCAAAACCAGACACACATGGGAATCCATGAGAAAGATTAGGAGCCATCCAGTGAGCTCAACAGAACCAGCCAGAATCGTACAGTAGAGCCATGTGTATCTGAACAAGACACCCTGAGCTTCACTTTCAGCCAACAGGCATTTACACCACGCATCATTTGAGCCCCAGAGCATTTACATTAGGAGATGAAGTACAAAAGGAGTACTGTTTTTTCTCGTGTCCAAACAGAACATTTGCTGACAAACTCAGACAGACATCTGTCTGGTGGCATGACTTTCACCTAAACAGGACTATAATCACCCTTTGAGAAGAGGCCAGAGCACACAAAGCTTCACCTCTCACCTTTGCCAGTCCAGACAGAAGCTCCAGTGCAGCCAGAGAGATACTCATGTCCTGCCTCCACTGCGAGTTGAGTCTTTGGGTTACCAGGTGAATACTGCGTATCAGTAGTCCAGCAGCTGTATCTGTATTAAGAGCTAGGATATAACCCCAATACCACATACCACAGGGAGGGAAAATAACTAAGCATTAGTGACAATAAGCAAAGCACAGGCACAAGCCAAAGCAGCCACAATACACACATAAAATAAAATTATACACAACTCAGAATCCAGAAATTGGGTTGGTCACTTTTGCACAGGCTAACTCCCTTCTATACACCACCAGACATTATACAAATACATTCAGACTACCTTATCTCAATTATTTTTTTTTTTTAAATTTTTTTAAAAAGACATTTTGGGTAATCCCAGCATTCTGCTGCATTTCAGCAGCAGAACAGCTAGCTTCAGGTTTTGCTATTGTTTGCTATTGTACTTAAATTGCTGTGATGTCCTGTAGTCTCAGAAAAATTTAGGCATTGGTCATGTGTATTAGCCATTAGTACTTTTATATTTAGGCATCAGTAACGAACTAATAGAGCACATGTAACTTCAGATATCTATGCCAGAAGTTACCCATTCTTTCTACACCTAGTGTTTATCAAAAGTACTAGTTAGATAAATGTAGATAATGAAAGAATCAGTCCTGGAGAAAAAAGATGCAATTATTTCTAGACCTTTAAGTTCCCTGAACCTCTATCTCAAAATTAACAATAGAAAATGTTTGTCGTATCAGTTGTTCTCATTTCAAAATATTAGGAACATAAATACTAGACATACTTGTTAAAACTGAAGTAGGCAAATTCATTTCAGAAACAGAAACTGCTAAATGACTAGTTATAAAGAGACATGAGAACTATGACAGCTAAGGTATACCCTTCCCAAAACTTAAATCATCATATTTAACACTCAAGAGCTAAGTACAATGTTACACTAGTAGCAGATTCAAGTGTCTGCTACAGTAAAACAGTAAAAATAGACCATCTTGTTTTCAATTTCCTTGTTTGAAGCATCCAGCAGAAACACAGAAATTCTTTTCATAAATTTCTTACAACCTTACCATCTGTGCATAGGAAATTAAAAAAATCCAATAAAATGAATATATTACAAAAAAATCTTTCAAGTTATGCCATGGTTTAAAGACTCAGTAAGTCAAACATTTAAAAGATTTTTTTTTTTTTTTAACCTTACAAATGGGTATTTTACAAGCACTTGTCAATGAAAACCCATATGAATTAAACACACAATTCAAATGGTGTGCTGAAAACTAGCACTTTAATAATTTCAAAGAAACAAATCCTGTAGGGAAAGCACCAACATGTTTATATGAATCCCTAGAACATACTAAAGTCTTTCCTGCTAATCTCCCTCCTCTCTTTAGTTATAGAACTAAAGAAAAAAAAAACCAAACTTTTTTGGTTGGCAAGAACAGAGTTGTTAACCTAAGCTACAATATAATAAAGGTGATCTGTTCTCACATTTACTTGGTCAACATCAGTTAAACTGATGAAGACCAAAGGAGCAAATGATATTCCAGGATCTCGACATTTGGCCAGCTTACCACACACAGATTTAGAATAACATGGATTTTATTACAAAGATTCAAAAATGCACAGTACAAGACATAGCAAACTAAAGTTAATTACTAAATTCTCTTGTTATAACAAATGACACACCACAAGCATTCTGCTTACTCGCTCTATAAAAACAAGAGTCCCTCAAATACTCTTTAAATATAGTTCAAGAAAAGCTGTTGCAAAAGTCAGGTAAGCATTTGGAATGAATGCTACCGAAATGAATGAAGCAATTAATTTACACTTGGTGTACATTTATCCCATTATTGTTCATGAAAACTAAGTGTCTTGAAAACATAAGCTAAAGTAAAGCAGTTTGCAAACACCTTTTTCATAAGCTTTTACATTCTTATTTTTAAGATGTTAACAGAGTCCTTTAGTACGGATTAAAAAACAACCACCGAGAGGGCACATATGAGCACAAACTGGCAATAAACAAAGGGGCTATCCACCCTGGGTTCAAAACACCCATGCACATTAATGTATTAGTCAGAACTAGGAACAGGGGGGAAAAAAAACCCCCACACATCACCTTGGCATATAATGACAGTTTTTTCAAAAGAGCTATCCTTACCATAATCCCTCAGAAGGGCTTGTGCTGGTCTCTCACTATCTGGTGTTGTGGGCTCCGTACTGCCTCCACTTGCAGTGCTAATGCCACTGTTCGTACGACTGTGGCTTTTGAAGACATTATTTTCCCCGCCGTTCTGCAAATTGAAAGTCAGTTTTGAGCGATGAGAAGATTTTTCTGAGTTCCCTATATCAGAGGATGCTCTCAGATACAATGGAGAAAAAAAGATGATCAAACCTCAAGATGCTAACAGAGCACCTTACAACAGCAGATAAAATGAGTAATGCATTCTTTCTGAAATGGTAACTTCATAAACAAAAACGACTTACCGTTTCCATCTGACAGCCAATGGCTTCTAACAGTGCTGAATCTTGAACAATATTTAACATTGCACCTGAAGAATCAGATAGAAGAAGGTAACTAAAGACTGCAGTAGAATATTCACTACTAAAATTTACAAAGAAGCATTGAAGGTCTAACATACAGGATCACCAACCTGTTTTATAAAAACTCTTTATAAGAGTTTTATAAAACACAGGATTTGCTTCAGGCTTAGCCATTTGAAGCAGATGAGAGCTGAGACAGAGAGTGCTTTCAGCTATTTTAAAAATGCTTTGAACATAGGTTTTTCAAATTCCTCTGTTCAGAAGGATTTTGGTTTCACAGAAGGGCTGGAATCGTTCCTTGTCTCCCATCAGACTGTGCTCATTTAAAAACTCAGTTTACATTTAAGGATATCTACTGATTCTGTGAATAAAATAACAGTATCTGTTAGACAACTGAGAGCGCTAAAATGAGCTGCATAGTCCAAAGCCACCTCAAGGGTGATACAGTGCTGGCCTTGGCTATGTTCTTGCCCGGCACAAAGAGGCTCCCTTCCCCATTAGGAGCCAAAAGACAGCTGGTGACCGGCAAAAACCCCCACGTTTTCAAGTCTTAATGAACTACCAGTACATACAGCAACCTGCTGGAAGATAAAGTGAATAATGTCTGGTCCATTCAGCAACCCTTACGACATCAGCACAAGGGACCATGCTTGTTCTCATACTGATCAGGGACCAGTGAAATGAACCCCCAAACCACTGTAACACAAGGTGTTTTATTTTTATAATGACATTTCTGCCCCTGCCCCACCAAAAGAAAAAAAAAAAATATCAAGGCTAATATTTGCATCATTGACAATCTGTGGGTTTGCAGAGCAAATTAAAAACTGCTTTCATTTCAATTTGGCCAAAACATAAAACCAATTTCCCAAATCAGGAGGCCAGTTCATAATCTGAGGTGGGATACACTGAAATTCTCTCTACCTGAAGTCATCCCCAGCCTCTCACTTTCTGTGCTTTGTTTTCTGTCAGTGTCCAAAATACTGTATTGACAAAGCGGAAGCTCTAAGTGCAGGGGTAGCCAACCCTACTGCATCCAAACTAGCCAGCAGGTAGCTATCTCTTCCATCTTGGGAGAGATAACTACACGCAAGTGTAAGACACTTAAATTAAAATTGCCGATGCATTCTGGGTGCCTTAGGTAAACTAGGGTAAACAGCCTGTACCTGCTTGGCAGCATCACCCCCAGGCGACGAGGAAAGCAGCAGTAAGGACACAGACCGGTAACAGGCTGACACTGACACACTCAGCGGCATCGATTTTAATTTTCTGCCCCCCCTCCCCCACCAACGAATGTTTAGGAAAACACCACTTGCTATATGAAGGGAAATGCACCACTCGCTGTCAAACATTTCGTGAGCAGCTGGAAACAAACACTGACTGTGCTGAGAAGCTGGTGGCACATGTGAGAATCTCTGGCTAAACTGGAAATTCATGAATCCTCTCCAACTAAAGCCAGCAGGAAATAACTTCACATACGGAAAGAGGAATTTAAGAACAGGAATACAGGGGAGATGGACTGGTATGGACTACCACGGAAATAGTGATGGGAAAAAAAAACATTCCAGGCAGAGCATCTACCCAGCCGGATGCAAACACCAACTCGCAGTGGAGGCGTACAGGAACGCATGGGTAGGATTTAACAGAGCATCGCCCTGCAGTTCTGGAGGTGGTGCAGCCCTCTGTGCACCGATGCTCTGTGGGTCTCGTTTGGAGGATCACTTTGCAACTGTAAATATACTCATCCCTTCACCAGCATTGGTTGCAAATCATTCTTTCGTATGAGAACAATATGAACTAGTCTTCCGCTAGTAAAGGAACTATTTCAACCACTGCAAGGAAACTTTCCAAAAGTCTTTGCAGACCGGATTTGTTTCCCTTCACTTCATTGCTCCGTGCCATTTTCTTGCCCTCCCCTATCAATGAGGTAGGCTCTCTGTCTCCCAGAACAAGGCAGACACCTCCCACTGCAGTGCAAGTCTGTGTCCTTTTTAAACAGACAAAAGGAAAGTGGTATTGTAATTATTGAAGGACAAGAACACCATGATGTGGAAAAAGGCACTTCAAAAGAGAGAAAAACAGTGTGGGGGGGGAAAGGGGGGAGAGAATAAAAGGCAGGTACATTTTTTACTTGTCTGAAAATATATTTAACTTGACAGATTATGCACTACTCAAGTTTTCAGCTTCTACTTACTTCCTGAGTATTCAGAATAATGTTAATACACTCATTACCTCAAAGAACAGTTTGTTGCCAAACTATGATGCATCCCCAGACTCTATTCCAAAGCTTTTGTCTGAGGATTTACACAGTGCTAAACAAATGTCACCTGTATTTTGCCAATGCTGGACCACCAGTCACCCAGTATTTCAATTTGTTTCTAGGCTTAATCATGCCAAAACCCAAAATGTTCCCTGTAACCCATTAGTCAAGAATCCTTCCCAATATTAAAACAACATTTTTTCCTATTTCCATTCCTAGTTATGCCTGACTTTTCCTGCTAGAACGTGCTTTACTTCCGCCTCTACTTTTCAAGTACTATTCCACATTTGTAAAAAGAAAGAGATTACCTCAACAAAAATGTGAGGCTTTTCAAGATGTTTTCACAGTATGAGGAGATTATACAGATGACAACCTGCCAGGAATTTCATCTTTTTTCTTGCAAAGCAACACATTACTAATAACCCATATTATTCCAGGACAGATTAAGACAGACGCTTCTATAACACAGTTTAATAAATTAAAAAGTTGAAATAACCTAGTATCATTTGAGTGTTGTTGGGATCTGTTTCCGTTTGCAAAGCTCCTATAAGTATATTCACAAGCCTCAGCTTCAAGGAAAGGAAAGTTACTGGCTTATCATATGTTGAGCTGTCATCATTGCTGAATTTCCCTTCCAGGACAACCTGAAGGAAAAATACATTTATTTCAGTATTTATTAGAGATCACGCCAGCATGGTATTGGTTTCAAAAGTCAATATCCACAGCACACGTTGCTACTGACAACTTGTAACTGTTACAGACTTGCTATAAGAGTCTCAGTGCTAAACAGAACACCAGATACAACCCACAAGTCATCCAAATCCCACTCCAAACCAACCAGGAAAACAAAAATGGAAATGCAAAACAAAGTGGTAAGTATACTACCTCAGACTTTATGGTTCCAAAATGATGAGGGAGAGGCAACAGAGACAGCAAGATGTTAATTGAAGCTCTTCTTAGCTCTGTGGGGTTTACATAGATTTTAAACTTTGAGAGTTCTCTGCAAATCAAAGCATCATACAGTTAATCAACTTTTCACAGGAATTTGGAGCCAAATTTAATTAAGTTAAAATTAAATATACAGCCACCCAGTGATCTTAAATAATTTGCAGTATACAATGTAGCTCTTTCTTTCTAGGCTCAGGATTTTTTTTTTTTTTTTTTTTTTTTAAACATCAGCAATAACACAATGAATCATGCAGGAACCATCACTTGCCAAGGATTCTGTACCCCATATAAAAGCAGTGAGCTGATGAAAGTATTATTCATATATACTGCATCTTCAAAGCAGGAAGTTTCGGTCATGAGCCTCTACTGGCTTATTACAACTCAAACCCACCCAGGATTATCAGAGATCCGCAGAATATGCTCACACGCATATTGCAGAAAACACAAGCTGCTTAGCAAATAGATCAACTTTTTTCAGTGGCCACCAGCAAATTCTCCTACTTATAAGACCTATTCAAAAGAAGCAGTGGCTCAGATTTAAGCCCAGAAGATAAATAATATTTTATGCGTAACTTCAAAATGAAATGCAGTACCTAGACATAAAACATACATTGAAGAAGGCATGCACAGAGTGGTATTAAGTGCCTCAAATTACTTAGCAAAACGTCCAGAAATCTATAAAGCTCTGACAAGGGAGGTTCTATCTTCTGGTTCAAGAACCTACTCCAATTTCACCAGCCTGTCTAAATTATCAATTTTTCTATTTAGTGATGTGTAAGATTACTCTCTTAATGAATTCACCGCAGCAACAGCCGCTAAAGAATATCCTGTGAAATTTTACTTCAAAATCAGTAGGCTTTCAATATATTTGAGCTAAATCACTCCTTTTCCCTATTCTTACAGATACTGCTTTCCATCAATGACTATGTAGATAACACAACTCAAATATTTCATTTAAAATAAGCACTATTATTGCTTTAAAGAAAATTGCATTAAATAAAATTGAAAATTAGAGCTTATGAAGTGCCACTATTATCACCATCAAATACATACGCACTATGGGGCCCACATTACAGAATTCCTTCAGTGAAAACTACCCAGGAATGACAAAAACCCCAGAAGATAAACACCTCCCCACATTTCTGATGATGTTTATACAGAAATAGCAATTTACCTGTCAGGTAGAATGGTTTCAAGAGCAGAAATGAAATAAGGGACCACAACATCAATCCCTTTCAGGTCACAGCAGAACAAAGGAGGCGAGTTTAGAATAACACTGGCAAGAACGGGGTGGCAAACGAAATCTGCTATCTGCAAACCCTGAATTAAAAGCATGTAAAATCTGACAAAGAAAGATAAGATTAAATTATTTGCACATAAAAAGCATCAGCATCCCACATGAACAAGAATGCACAGCCACTATTTGATCTTTTCTATATAGAGTAAGTTTCAAAATCAGAGCTAGGAAATGTTTATATGAGCATCCCCCCCAAGTTACTTTAGCACAGGAAAATGCAGCTAACCAGCTTAACAAAAAAACCCCTCACAAATCACACGTATTTCATGTGAAAAGCCAGTGTAGCACAGTTTTATTGAAACCTCTGACTTCTTGCACCACACAGACTTGGAGCTGTACAAATACAGCCCAGATGGTTACTAACTGTGTTTGGATCACATGCTCTCCCACTACTCCCTTCCCTATGTAAGGATGGGAGTGAGACCTTGATTTTAACTCCCCAACACAAGAAAAATACTGTGAAATCTTTTGGGGTGGGAGGGAGGGACAGGACAGGACACACTGATCAGCGATATGGAAAATGAGACCAAACATAACCATCATAACCAGTTCAAATGAAAAAGCAGGGGGGCAGGAACCTAGCTGGCCATCATCCTAAAGTAGTTAGTTTCTTTTGCAGTCTCTTGTTGAAGAAAATTTATACCCCCTTTATTTTATTTTTTTAAAAGGCTTGCAAACACAGAGGAATCTCACTGACTGGGTAAGAGAAACACAAACTATCTATACACAAAACACAACAACATGCAAGAAATAAAATAGTTCAGTCTTCCAGGAAGTTTTGATGCCATCTGTGACAAAGGTACCTGAACAGTTTGAGTGAGTCATGATTTAAAGTTGATTCTCTGCCTCTAGCCTTTGCTATTTCACTTTTTAACAAAAATTTGGAAAAAAGGTACACTATGATAGGCAAGATTGCCTTATTTTATTAGAAACAAAACTGAAAACAGGTAGTTCAGAACACAACTGTTTTAAATAATGGAATATTAGTGCGTTTCTATATTTAAAGGAAAGAAACCCACAAACACATTCCATCCCAGTGTTGTGGCATTTGACAAGGTTAGATCCTTCACGGTCTAATAAAGTGTACAAAGTCTTATGTCTGCGCACTTATTTTTTCCATCTGAACAATACTCAATGACAAATTAAAAAAACAAAACCAAGAATATAAGAGGCAAGAAAGTATCAAAAAGACAACGTTCCTTCCAGCTGGGAGGCACTTTAAGGGACTTCCCTTCAACTGAACTTGAAGAAAACCCAATGAAAACCAGCATCATGAGAAGACAAAAGGAAATCACTACTCGGTTTAGCCAGTGATCCCCACCTACAGCATCTGCAGGCTAACCAGGTCTTTTTGAATTGGCACCACAGTATTCAGTCAGTAACTGAATGCTATTCACTGTGAATTAATTTGCACCATAAAGTTATACCAATAAAGCAACTGGAAGATAGGTTAGTACCGGGATAGGTAAGCTGGTAATATTTCCTCCCCAGTCTTCTTGCTACAAAATATCCTACACAGTGTCCCGCATGCCTCTGCCCTTCCTGCTTCATAGTTGTCTGGGAATTCACTCGCATCAAACATGGGGTTGGAAGCCATTGTGTCTGTGGACATTTGTGATCCTTTCCGGCGAAACTCCACGCTAGCTTGAGTTGCTATAGCTGGAAAGAGAAAAAAACAATGTTTCACTGTGTTTGTTAACATATATAATAGGCTCATGGGATCCTGGACACAAAGATCAAGTCAAATTTAGTAGTTATCATGAAGCTGTTAGTTCACTATATTTGAGTCAGTGCCTCTGTTTAGAAACTATTTGTGAGTGTAACTATTTTCTTTATAAGGATGACAACAACTGACCTTCATATTCTAGAGCCTGTCCCAACTTTCTGCTGGGAAGAGTACACTTATATCCAATATTAGCTTCCTACCCTCTCTGGAGGACAAGGATCTTCCCTTACCTAGTTCTCATCTCCAGAAAAATGAAGTACCACCTTGCCTTGCTGCCTTAAAATACCAAAAAACATTTAGACGGTGCCATTACTGTGACCTCGAAGCAAGCACCTAGTTTTCAGCTGGCCAACTAATCTCTTATGCTGCTCTGAAACCAAGCTGCTTTGATCCAATTTTATTGTATAAACATACTTATTAAAAAAAATAATCAAAAAATTCTAAGGACCCATATCAGAAAGAGAAGTTTGCTGAAACCCACTCTCCTGATTTGGTCCCTCTCTCCTCACATGACTACTGAAATTGCCAAATAAATTTGAGGTTAGACAGCCTCCAGACAGCAGCTACCAGGGAGGCTGGCCCTCTCCTACTCCCTATCCCACAATACGCTCCACAAAAGCCTCTCGGGAGCCCGCCGTTACCTAAATGGGATGTGGTTCTGCCGAGCTTTGTGCTCCCTCCCTGCAGGACGGTTCTGCCAGTCCGAGCCAGTTAAACTCATGTCTTTCTAGAGAGATTTCTGGTCCCCCTTTCACCCATCAGTATCACATGCATACGATGCAGGAGGCTACTCGCTTTGCTGGTTTCATCCTTTCTTCCAGGACGGCAACCAAAAAAAAAAAAATATAATGCTCTCAATGTGATTTTTCTTTTTTTTTTTCTTCTCTTTTTTTCTTTTTTTCACTTTTTCCTTGGACAACTTCACTCTTGGATTACTAACGGCAGAAAGCACGTTTCTTCTTATTTTTAGCTAAGACTATATTGATTTTCAAAACTTTTGTAAGCTACAAAACTAAACAACAGATAATGCATGCTCCTAACAGAATCATACCAATGTAGTTCTACCAGTACCAGAGAACTTCCTCTATCTCAAGCCTGGGACACTGGGGAACATCAGGTTCACAATCAGTCTTGCAAACAAAGGCCTGTTAACACTTCGACAGTTGGAATACTTGTTAATTTACGGATAGGGTTTTTTTTTTGTTTTGAAGGAAGCGTCCTAATGACAAGTGTCTACTCTTAATTTTTTGAATTCTTTGAATTCGCCGTTTAACCTACTGTTACCTTACAAATTTTCATGACGTAAGTAGCAAATAAGCACAAATCTTTATGCATCTTCCCATGAGCCATTTTTTGTCCTAAATAAGCTATCCAGCAATATATTGTAGTTGGAAAAAAACACTACATGCACAATGCATACAAATCAAACACTAGGTCTGTAAAATAAGCTTTAAGTAAAAAAAACATGGTTAGTGCAAAGTCCTGAAACTCATGACATGATCACAGACTAAAGTACAGAAAAGATGGGACTGATTCAGGCAGATTAATTTGCTTTTGCCAACAATCCTCCCCATTCAAAGACACACACAAAAAAATTACTTGTCTTTTTCAAGTAAAAGTGCAAAAGCTACAAGAGACAATGAGAATGAATTTACAAATAAAATATGGGATTATGGAAAAAGAAAAGCATGACTGCAATTAAGGAAAAGCTACTGGTTCCTACTTACAAGATTTATAAGAAAGAAGAATTTGGATAAAAGATGCTGCAAGATAATAGAAATAAAATGGAAACAAATCAAAGGACAGCAGTAGTTATAAAATACTTTTAAGATGGTGAAATCGTAATATAAGTTAAGAAGCTTTTAGCTTTTTTAAAAAATAGATTAAAAGCTTTATGATATAGCAAGCTCGTTAAACACATAGGAAATTGGCATTCAGGTCCAAAATTATGGTTTTGAAAGTACCATGCAAAACAATGAACAAAAATTTACAAAACACTAATAAGATTTAGAGCTGTTCATATGAATGTACATCAGTTCTTTAAATGGACGTATTAACCCTTCCCAGCTCAAGTACATTTCCCTATGTTGCACTGTAGGCTATCCTAAGGCTTCTGCGACTTGGGGTATGTCTTGTAGGGGGAAGGTTACTTACCTGCAGAGTCTCCTCACAGCAATACTCCTGCTTCCAAATCATGAGTTCCTGACGGTATTACAGCTCCGTCCTCCCTAAGCCAAGTTACTATCAACCAGTATACCCGGGCGTGCCTCCCCTGACCACCAGCTCAATCAACAATCTTCCAAAGCAGAAATAAAAGGCAAAACACTACCAGAAATATCAACATCTCAAAAACAATCTCCAGAGAAAGAAGAGAGGAAAGACACCAGTACCCAGGGACCAGGAGAGAACACCACCAGCTCGGAAGAGCTGCTGCTTTGAATGCGCAGCGTCAGACCAAGACATGTGACCAAGCCCCTCAGCAACACTCAAGATGTCCCTAATCAGGGCTTCTTATAGTTTGCTCCTAGACCCCCAGAAACATTCTTTGGGACATTAATATTAAATGACAGTAGTGCCAGAAGAGAGGAGGGTAAAACTATACCCCCAGACTCCCCCACTGCCAACAGCACCTGGGTGATACCAACAACGTGCCTAGGTAAGCCTCCTTCCACTGCTATAGAACACACAGATGGCTGGCTTGTGACTGAAAACTTTAGGTACAAGGATTAAGAATGAGCCCATCACACTGGAAGATTCAGTTGCTGAAATGGTGGCACAAGGTATTCATGACTTTCTCCCAATTCTCACAAGTTGAGGACAGCAACTAGCAGCACCATGCACCGTATGGCCAAGCTTGTCTAACTGAAACACATCCTGCCAATGACATTACACCTCGGCACATGTACACACACCCCAGAGCTGTCATATTCAGGGTTAACTTCATAAAGGCTTCATAGCGAATTTCTTATGGAGGCGTTTTCTCAAGTACCGATCATAGGGAGCTATTTATGCCACACTAACAGCTAAATAAATACCATGAAGCCATCTAATTCTAAAGACTACACCAGCAGGATCCAGCTCCTTTCAAACCAACTATGCATTTTTGAACAGATCATTCTTCCTCTCTCGCCACAATTCAGAGTAATGTTCATTAGCTGCCTGCTATATGGCCATAAAGCTTCACCATCAAGGTCTCAGTGCAGAAACTAAAACCTGATACAGGACACTCGAGGCACAAAAGCATTACACCAGTGATGGCAAGATCACTGTTTTGCTTCAGAATCCAAATGATGACACAACACTATCTTGAAGGACGGGGCTCAAAGAGCAAACAGGAAGACTACTTTCCAGGTGATAAACTCCACCAGTACTCAGCCGTACACAGATGACCTCCAGCTAATCTTGTGGGAGAGAACAATTCGCTCTCTTCCCAAAGAGAGACAGACAAAACCACAGCAACCACAAACATGAAATACCTACGATTATCCTGAATTGTGCAAGGGTTGGTACAAGAAGCTTACCAATGAAGAGGACAGAAAATTGAACAACAGTGGGGCAGCAGTTACATTGACAGAACCAGGCAAGAGTTGAGGCTGAAGGCGACCTCTGGAGATTATGTAGTCAGCCCCCTCGCCAAAGCAGGGGTCAAGTAGAGCAAGTTCAGCTACCCTTCCACCCATCCAGATATTTTTCCATCTCAGAACCTACAAAAAGCTGCACAGTTTTTCCACCAGTCATTTTTCTTGACTTCCTTTCTGGAGGTTAAAGAGTTCAAGAAGTAAGATACGTGAGGCTCCAGGACAAGGAGAAAAGCAAGGGTAGACAGGTACTTATTCACATCAGCCTTGATCAACTGCTCTTTACTTCCTAGAGCTCATCAAAAAGACTTGTGTTGTAAGATGGGAGAAGGACGATGTGCTAGTCCATGTGAGTCAGCAGGGTTCATTTAAAAGAACTGAACTAAATTCTGAACTAGAACTTGAGACCGCAGCTCATCCACAGGGTTACTTGTTAGGCACTCACATTTAGCTCATGAATACCTCTTTAGAAATCATGTCATATGGGTTCTCATTGAGAATGTGTCACATGACAAAAGAGGAATAAGAAACACGCACTAGAAAATGCAGTGTTCCAGAAAGGTGTCCCAGGGCAGGAGATCTCTCTGCAGGACCAAGGAGCAACCTGTATCAAGATATTTCACCTCTTTTCAAAGTGGTCCTCAGTCCTCCAGCCAGCAAGAAAACAGAGAGCTATGAGAGAAGAAATTCTTAACTGCATGGCATTGAAACAAACTGAACATTAGAAGGGTTTAAAGCTGTTGAGATCTTATACAGCTGCAGTCCCAGACCTAAAAGAAAAATAGTGTGCGTGGGCCAGTGGAAGACAATACTACATAGCAAAGCTGATTTTAAGTGCAGACACTTCCCAATCATAAAATATTTAAAGCATCCATAAAAATAATAGTGCTTCCTGAAGCTAATGTAAAGATTAACAACAGCAGTGTCAAGCATGGTAAGAATATTCAAGCTAGTGGCAAAAGCATTACTGTACCAGGCTACAGAGGATAGCAGATGGACCATGATACACAGGTACAGCCAACCTGCAGCCAAAAAGAAGCAGATTTATTTTTGTCCTCTTTCCTAAGGGTAGGGATCGTGGCAGCTAGCTGTCCCTTCTCTGCTGCCCTCTTTCTTCAAGCCACATCTATATTGGGCAGCATGAGCAGAGGCAGGCGGATGAGCACAACATGCAGATCTGATTATTACTGACGGGCCCCACTTGTGGGACGGAGCAGGACCACAGTACCTGGCCCACCACATCAGCCCAGCACAGCACCTCCTGCCTCACACTGTTTGAGGAGCAAAAGACTTCACCTGGAAGCATCAGGCTTCACAGATTAGACTCCCAGAACAGAAGCTTTTCTATTTGGACTTAAATCCAATTGAAAAGACACTGATGCTTCAAGTCAACAGAAACTGCAGGAGCCTAGCCCTTTACCAGTCTCGCTACATTTTCCCACCTAAAGCAGAGGCTGAGCAAAAGGATTTATCCAAAAGGATAAATCAGGCAATCAGACTTTGGTGCCCCTCTACAGAGTTTCAGCAGTATGGGTCCATCTTGAGTTCGCTCTCCTTCCGACAGCCTGCTATGGCATTGCTGTGACCAGTACTTTACGCAGCCATATCAACACTCATGGCATCCTGGAAGGGCAGCAAACACTTGACTAAATTCCGCAAGTTGATTCTGTCTTCCAAATCACTAGAAAAGCAGCACATAACACAGCCACTTTTCTGGGTCTCCACCAACATAATTCTCTCAGATCCGCTGCTGCTAATAAATGGCAGAACGGGTGACATGCAAAGACTGGTCTCACTATGGACAGCTCTGAAGAGCATGGAGGAGGAACAGAATCAAGTGATTTCCAAATAGTTGTTTCTAGTTTCAGGAAGCTAGTGAGTCCCTCTGTAAGGCTAGCAATATGACAATTTTCTGACTGCTGTTAGGTAACTTAAGACATTGCATATATGAATAGAAGGCCCCGGAACCCCTTCATTTTGGGAACTCAATCATTTTGATTTTGGATGACTCTGTACTTCTGCTAGAATTACACCACCTCTGTTTACAGCTGACACTGTTGCATAAGCAGCATCTCAGCTGACATCCTTTTCAGGTTAAGCACTTCATTAAAATTGCTCAAGATACAGGTTATATGAAAATTAAAATGATCCAATCAATCTGAAAAGCATTAAATACAGAAATACATTAGCTGCATATGCAACTGAACACACCCTTAAATTATGCCTTACTCCTTCCTAAGCTCAGCTATTTCTCTAGTAATGTGTCATGGGCCTTTTACAGAGGGACTTGAATCTCCTACCACAGAAATCCACAACTCACTTTCAAAAACCATGTGCTGCATGCCTAAAAATACCTTTAACAGATCCCAAATCCTAAACCCATTGCCTCCACACAGGGATTTGTGACAACAAAGAAGGACAATCATCAGTTTAGCTGCTGCTGTCAAGTCCCACTATAAACCCAACTTGCTACAACAAACCTCTTCCTTCTATTTTTCTTACTTAGGCCAGCGAGCTCCTCATAGATAGATCTCTTGGAAGAGTTTAGCAGACATTCAAAATACTACATGAAGAACAGGAAAAATGCAAGGAGTGAGAAAGTTTATTCTTTTCTGAATATTATCACCAAAAGGAAGAAGAATGCTAAAAACCCTCTCTGAGCAGAGCACTAATTCTGCTATCATGTCTCAAAACATCTAACCTCTAAAGCTGAGCAAAGCATAGGAGACGAAATAAATCTAGCAGTTAAGGACTGAAGACAACCAAGGTATCAAGCCATATATGGAAACATGTAGCAACCGTCACTGAAAGGCAGCAACTTCACTTGCTATTTTAAGGACTTGTTTTCATAACACTCTCCAAAAACAAGTACTACCACTTTGTGCAGTATCTGGAGTGATGTTTGACAATTTTTCAAACATTAGAGTCACTATAAAAAGTTGCTATTACTCAGAGATACTCAAGCAGATTTCAAATTAGGAAGTGAACTCTTATCACATTATTTCTTTCACTTAATAAAATTTTCCCCACTAGCACAATTGCGACTGCCATGCTTGTTAGAGCAAGGGAGTGTTTAATAGTAAAAAGTGACTTTTTTTAAATTTCAAAGCCCCCAGCACCTGCTCAGCTAGTAACAGGTGCTGGCTCAGCTGGGAGGGGTTAACCACAATACAGCACTTCAGGGGTTTTTTTTGGTTATGCATGTGTTAATCTTGCAGGTAGGAAATGTCAATAAAACATGGAAAAAAGTGTACGTATATTTTTTCAATAATATTTACCAGTCATGCTGCTGTCTCTGTTTATTCCATTATGAAGTTTACAGTGAACAAATGCTGCATCAAACAACCAGGATCCAAAGAGGTTCAAGATGCTGTTAACCTTTGGCCTGCGAGGAGCTGGTAGTGGCCGTGGCTCAGAACTTGTCTGGTTTGGGCTAGAGAGTGGAGAAGTAGAGGAGGGTTGGTGCTGCACTTTTGAAGTATGTGCAGTAGTTACCTATTTGAACAGAAGAACAAATCAGCTCCTAGAAACAAGGAAATTACTTCCTCTAACCGAGGAAACTATCAAAAGAGTCAGCTACTTAAAAAGAGAGTATGAAATCTTACAGTGCTGGTTTTCATCGTTGCTTTATTCACAGTCACTGCCCGATGCCTTCGGTTATGGGGTGGAGTGGTGTTGATAGCAGTGTTCTGGGGCATGCTCAGCCTGTTTACTGGCGTGGGCGGTGCGCTGTCTGACCGGGGTCGTGAAATGCCTGTAGATCAAGAAATAAAGCAAGCTTTCAGCAAGAATTCCATAGGCTCATACACAGCAGTTAGTAAGCATCAGGCCCTTTTGTAAATAGACTAGCTTCCCCCACTGCCCCCTCCAAAACAGCAGTAGTAAGAACATCTTTCCCCTTTTACTATTAGCGGAAATAAAAACACAAGCAAAAGAAAACCCTGCTTACATTAGATAACCAAATGATTAAAAAACACCAAAGAAACCCACACCTTAACAACGTGGGAAATGGCACACAGGAGAACCAAGTCTAGAAGCAGGCAGAGGGAAAGGGGCAAGGTTCATTTGCCAAAGCCAATTTAACAGCTCACTCCTGCCAAAACTCAGATGCCTCTCACCTTTGCCTTTCTTTCCCAACCATACCTCCCACACCCCATTCTGAGACATCTCTAAGATGTCTGACCCTTCAAAGCCAACTTAGCTCACTAAATTAAGATGAAACCCATCCACCATGCAGTTTTCTGCTGTTTTTGTGAGCTGAATCAGCTTGCTGAGCAGCCAAATACTAAGTCAGTACAACAGATGGAGTAAGAAAGCAGAGCAAGCTATAATTTTTCTGGCAGCAGCAGGACATTAGATCAGTCTTTACCCAGCTTCAGGGAAATACTTGTGGTGTATAAAGCCAGTCTTCCCAGTCAGAATCAGAAGCAACTAGCCCTCTGCAAAACTGGAAGTGACAAACACCACTTCTTCCCATTTTAATGAATACCACCACCCCTACACCCCATTTGAAAAATTAACTGTGGAATTGCAGTGTGCTTGAAGATTTGACACAGATTTTTTTGACCATGTTAATTAAAGCACCCAAGTACTTTTCGTAACACATTACAGAACAACTAACTCCTGCTAAACCATCAGTGTTACAGCCCATGCAGAGGGCAGAGTATACACTATGAAATGTATTGTTTTGGTACACTTTTTTGGGAAAGAGGATACAGTATTTTGCCAAACAACGCACACATCATGTAGGTACATATCAGGGAGGGCGAGATAAAAACCATGTGCTTTGGCACTTGGGGTAGAAGGCAATGAGATCTCCCATTAGCCTTAGCTGAAGGGGTCCATACTGCAGGCCTAAAGTCTGCCTGGGCACGCTCTCACATCCACACCTACAGCTTGAATTTAATTTCACCGAGAGCTTTGCTGTGCCCGAGTGCATCATAGTCTGCAGTCTTTGTCTCTGAACTCCAGGTGGGCTATCATCACCCTAGGTGTTTCATCTCACTACGTGAGATCTTCAGAAGTCTGAAGTCTCCAATTCAACATCCTATCAAAAGCTCACATAGACAGCAAAGCCCCTGCCATGCTTACAGGAGAGTCTGGGCTGCCAGGGGCCCACAGAAGCGCTCCACAGCTGGCCAGTGTGGAAGACCTCAACCCCAGATACCGTCACAGCCCCCTCCACTGCATCCAGACACAGAGTTGTGTATGTGATCACTGTTGCCCCAGTGGGAACGGAGTCTCAGGCAGCCAGATGCGGGACGCAAAAAGGACTACCACACCATTAGTGGGTTAAAAGTCTCAGATAAGAACCCCATGCTATTTTTAAGGTCCAAGAGGAATTCACTACAACAGCTATCCCAGCAGAGGTGCATGCACTATGCAAAGCTAAGAGCTGCTCAGCTTCTTCCTCTGCCGCCACTGCAAGATGCCCCCCTCATGAGTCTTACATCACAAACTATGTTCTTCACTGAAAATTAATTACTAACCACACTTTCACAAAAACCTTGGATATAGTATGTTTTTCTTCAATACATACTATATTTAACAGCTTTTAAAAAAAAAATTAATTCAGCTTACACAGCCAGTAAAAGACACTTCAGAGGAACACCTTCTACCAATGCTCAGTTGGACTTTTTTTTTTAAATTATCGTTTCAGTGCAGACTGCCAAATCCTATTATCATAGGTAGGAAGATAGAGTTTGACAGAGTAACACAAGGACGTTGTTTTCGTAAGGTTAGGCCATATATTGCCTATATACAATCCTCCTTTAACAAATTATGATATTATTTGACAGACTACTGAATATTTTGAATCTCATATCCGGTATTAGTAAAAAGCAATCATTAAAATTCCTTAAAATTGGTGGCAAGACATCTGGAAGAACACAGCAGACACAACAGGTTTCAAGATTCAATATCACAGCTTAAGAAAAATGACCATTTGCTCTTTTACATCACTTAACTTTTTAAACAAAGCTATTTCTACAAAAGTGAAATCTATAGCTACAAAAACTTGTTTGCAGTGGGGAATACAGTACTGATAAACCTTTTCCTTGCAATATTTTTACAGAAACACAGAATGCATTTCTAGTAAAAAGGATCTTATAATTCAGTGAGACAGGAGGATCTTAAGGTGCTTTGCCTAAAAGGACTAAAGCATTCAGTTTTTTCCAAAAGACAAACAACATGTAAAAGCTGACAGTCTAACTCCACAGCCAATTTTTTTTCTGAACACAGTTTACATATCTGCTCAAGTCTTCTGCAGTCTCACGTCAGCTCACACTTCTGGTAGATGACAACATTTGTTTGCATACATTTAAGCAAAAAAAGCAGTAGGAGACAGGCAGCTTCTCAGAGTTTACAATAGCACGTTTTCTCTGAAGAATTTTTAAATAAGCCTGAAGCATACTAAGAATAATGCTTTAGATTTCAGGTGCTATATAGTGTTACTTAAAACTTACCAGCTAGTGCTTACATCTACCTTACCTTTCAGTCAAATTTGAGCTACTCAGTTACCAGCAGACACAAAGAAACACAGCTTTTCTTCTCAGCAGTACTAGTTACCCACTAATCATAAACTAAGTGAAACTGGCACTTGTAGTATAAAGATCTGAAGATGACAGTCAAAATTCAGTACCTTATAAAAACAGGCACTGCACACAGCTGTTGCCACAAAGTGGTCAGTGCTCACAACATGCTAAAAGCATAACACTTGCATTGTTGATTAGACAAAAAGAGAAAGAAGCCTTGTTTGGGAAAGAGATGGTTGGTTTTATTTTAGACTTCAGATTTATTTATTTGTTTTGCATTTGAAACTAAGGCCATCTACAACTTTGTGCATTCAAATATTATTATTGTGTATACAGATGGTCATTTAAAATTGACCTGAGGTCCCCTCCCCATCAATTCCAGGATATACTTGCAAGTGATAAATTGTTATGGCTGTATTTATGGAGAAGACAGATTTAAAGAGAATAAAATAATGATTAAGTTACTCTTCCTAGCTACCTACAGGTAAGACAAAAGCATTACCTAGGAATGCATCCACTAAACAGCTGATCCCACGCATGGCACGAAAGAATATTTGAGGCAGATGTTTAAGGCAGGGGTACTGATTCAGTTCTTGAGTCATCCCACTCACATTCAGAAACTGCTCCTGAAATTTGGGGGTAGAGCTAATAATGGCTGGGTTACTCAAATCCACAGGATTACTGCACACAAAAAGAGCAAAATATATTTTAGTCAGTTTAAGAACAGCTGTTAGGACTTTTAAAATACTTAAAGATGCAATAGTTTAAGGCATTTCAACAACAACAACACAAACCAGCATCCAATATAAATATATTTTTAGCTGTTACTCCATCACAGGAAGTAAATTTTCATGTCCTGGGTTGGCATTACTCAGTTGTCTTCATTTCAAACACTACCCAAATACACTGAATAAATTTATTAAGATCCAATGAACCAGAGTATACACTTGATAGAATAATCCCACTGTTGCAGTAATATTAACTACTTATGAGGTCTTCTGAACTCAGTTTAAGAAGTCCTTACATTGTTAAAATTATTCTCAAAAGGTAAGCAATTAATAAAATATTGCCAGCAAACAGTGACAAGAAAGGGAGTGGGTTGTAAAAGTCTGAGCAATTTTTTCTGACTGATACAAATCCTGTAACACCAATTCCAGATTTCTGGAGTACAGTACTTGTCACATTACCATCACAAATGAAGCAAAAGAACAGACTTTTTTTTTTTTTAGTTAGTTAAGAAGTAGTTTTTAAACAGTCTAACATTCATGTAGCTTTAATTAGTAAATAATGTTTTATATTAAAAGTTTAATATTCTGGCCATTCAGAAAGTTAATGCAATGCCATTCCCAAGAATCTTTAAAAATCAAGCATGCCACTTGGTTCTGTTGTGTGTTTAAGGAAGAGTAACATGGATGTTAAAATTAACTGTATAGCTTTCTTCATAAAAACAGAGACACCCATTTTAAAAATAATCTTTTGTAGGTTAAATTTAACACCCTGGAGAATAAATGGAAGCAGTATACATCTCTCGGAGCTATTGTTCTGCTTTTCCTGTTTGCTATCTCAGAGAAACAAAATTGTACTGAAGTCTTGTTTTTCAGAACCTCCAAAATGCCAAATAGCTAAAAACTTTTAAATTAAATGAACCAGTTCACATTCTGAAAGAGTCAAAGAGTTCAAAGTTGAACAATCCACTCACAACCTTGCCCTGAACTGCCGCAGGGCATTGGTACAAGTCTCTCGCACTTTATTCTATTTAGGTGCTTAATCTTAGCAATCTCCAGAGAAATTTTTCATTTGTCATGCAGATTTATAGAAATGATGCAAGAATACGAACAATGGATGGCTGTAATTACAATACCTCAGCATATGTAAAAAGCGAAACCAAGTTTGTGCAATGCACTCATTATCCATTTCAGGAGGAATCAGACCAGCATCTTCATCGGGAATTTTAAATGGAGGAAATGAAGGTCCATATGTAAAACGCAGCAATCTAGAAAGCAAGTCAGACAGATCTGTCATTCAGTTAATACCCCTCAAAAATTAACAGTGCATTTGAGCCTCAAAGGAATCAGCAGTCCACAGGTGAGCCCACAAGCAACAACACAACATCCCAAGTTTTCCTAGAGATCCCCATTTTATACAATCACTTAGCCCTCTTAAAGCTTTGAAGGGTACACACCTTGGAGCCCGCCCAAAGGTCCAACCAAATCAAAGAGCTGTTAAGGCCTAACACCCCATAGCAGCTCTCCCATCTGTTTAGCCAGTGCGGTTACCAGTTAACATGGGCACATACATAACTGACAAGATGTTACATAAGGGGGGCGGGGGGAGCGGGAAAGAAGGAATTTAAGCTCTTATCCTCAAGGCTCTTTAGCTAAAGTGTGCAATGACACCAGCAAGTCACATTAAGTTACAGGTCTAAATTCCCAAGTTCCTGATGACTTACAATTTACACCAGCACACTGAGCAACACTGGGTGCCATCCTACAAGCAGCATGGGATTTACAATCCACGGAGTAGCAAGCTCTTCAAAAAAGATGCACCACATTTTGCAGAAGCTGGGAGTTGCAGAACAGTGAAGAGCAAACCCACGGAGGGCTTCACAGCAATGCAAGATTGTGAGGATCATGGCTTAGATAAACAGAGATCTTTCTCTAGAAGTGCTATAACTACCTGACCCATCACCAATAAGCTTCACCGAGCCACTGCTGTCTGATTTGACCCCTGCCTCATCCCCAGCTTTGCAAACTTATAGATCAATTCCCCTGATCAACATAATCTTGGTGTTCTCTAAAAGGATGGAAGAGATCAGAGTTGCACCTTCTCAATATCCTAGCATTCCCAGAAATCAGTTTTTGTCTTTCCCTAAGCTAAACTCACTTTTAGCACCATTTCTTGCTTCAATTATCACACCCTTATTTCTAAGCTTAGAGTTGCTTGTAGTAGACAAGACGTCCCATTCATCATTGCCGACTTATAAAGCCATATAGTTTTATGGAGATAAAGTCATTACAACTAGGAGAAAGGGGAGGAGAGCAGAAGCTTACGGCTGACTGCTAAACCAAGAGTGAAATAGGCTGAATTACCATCTTCCACTTCCCCCAGCACTGGGCACTACAGTAACTTGCAGCCAGCTAATGCAAAATACACTCAAAGTGTGTTTGGAATCACAGTCTATCATAGTAACCAGCTTGGATAGAAAAGCAAATGAGCTTTAGGACACGAGGTCTTCTTCAGGTCCAAACCAGAAACGCACACGCCTGTACCAGGCAGTAACTGCTTTCCAGTATGCCACGCTGATGCCCCAGCACCCATCTACATTTACTGCCCCAGAGGCACCACCCCATAGTAGGTTTTTGCTGAGGAATTACTGACAAACCCAGAAGAGTCCGGGCACACCCCATGCAAAGTCATGCCCCACAGCTCTGTTCTGCAGTAGACTGCACTACTTCACAATTCGCCCCTTGTGAGCTGCAAGAAATCAGTTTTTCAAGGAGCATGGCTGACTCTTAACTGAAATTTGGGACATTTTCAAGAATGACTGAAAACAGAAATAAATTGTAATCCACACATTCAAGACAGTTAAAATAGACTTAAAGCACCCTAGATGGGTGAAAGTAGTATCTATTGGTATGGCAACACAAGTAAGACCCTAGTTTCATCCTGCTGTGAAGTCCTAGCCATGGATACAGATTAACACTGCATTAACAGATTTCCAAATAGAATTTTCCATATGGTTTTGAGACATTTACTCTCGGCCTATTGCTAACAACCCAATTCAGAAAACTGTTTACTAAAACAACACTTTCACTGTTTGAAGCTGGAGCTTCACTGAAGTATTAAAAGTGCATCTTAAAATACCACTTAACTTAAAGTTAGCCTCAGAGGACTTCAGCTTTCTATGTATTAGGCATAAACCAATGTTACTGAACAGCAGGCTAAAACATTACAGAAAACCTGCAGATTACTGTGCATCAACAGAACTAAGACTGTTAGTCAAGAGTGGAAGATAAAGTGTGGGCATAGTGCATGGAGCAGAACACCAACGCATGTTTTGAGACAGAGCTGTTCTTTTCAGATCAGTGAATCATAAAATATTTTCTGTTATGCAACGCTGCATCTAATGAGCTAAAAATAGCTAAAGAAATAGCGTGGGAAATACGCAGACCTTGTATTGCAGCTTTATCTCCCACAGGTTTAACAAGTAGCTGCAAAACCTGGGGAAAAAAAAAAAATCTATCCACACTTGGAATTTTGACAGGTAATCCAGAAGCAGAAGTTTTCAGAGTTAAAATAAACCCTTGTGGAAAAGCATAGTATTTAATTTTTCACAGTGCAGCAATTTTAATACTTCTTTGAACTTCCATAGAAACAGTTATTGACATCTCAGGAGAGCTGGGAAGAGGAGACCCAGACTCCTGCTCCTCAGCAACTGGTTTAGTTCTTTCCTCCAAGAGGCTGAGATTTGTCCAACAAAGACTTCGTACCACAAAGACCCCAGTATTAAGGGTACTGAGACTCACCTCACTGTTCAGGGCCTTCTACTACAGCCTCACCCCTCCCGCAGCCCACAGATCCTCACTGTTCCCATGCCCAGCAAGGCTTGGTACAGCTCTCCTCCAATACTCTCTGGAGGAAAGCGTCACTGCTCAGGGGAGAGCCTGCAGCCTGCCTCTGGCCCACCGCATCCCGACTGCCAGGGCACAAGCGCCACGCAGCTATAGCATGGCTTCAGCTCCGCAGGGCAGGAGAGGCAGAGGCCAAGAGTCACCTCAAATGCAGCAACATGCAGTAGTAACAGCACCTAATAATTTTGGTGGTGACTGCCATTAAACATACAGACTATAATGCTACACTAACATTCATGACTCATTCTTCACAGGACATGATGAAGAGTCACAGTGATGGAGACTAATATACACACACTGTTAAGTGCTAAATATCAGAGGGATGCTGAGATTACACAATAAGAGACGATCCAATTCAGATCTTCACTTGCAGAATGAAGACACACACACAAACAGTAAAAGCCACGGATACTAGCAAGATCTCTCACTTTGTTTTGCTCATTCACTTTTGGATTGCTGTGCATTCCACAAATAAGCAACTCCAGAGAAAAACATGTATAACCGTGATCATCCCCGTAAACACGTGTTTATTTCCATGGGATTTCTCCTACCTGGAAGTAAGGGCACAGATGACCTTGCTCCACTGCTCAACTACTGCAGGGTGATGTCGCCAGTTGGCCACCATCTCTTTGGCAGTTTTCCAGTAAGGTGGTGTTGGAAAGCACCGCGTACAAGCTAGTAACCACACCTCAAACAGCACGCCAATTAATTTTTCAGCCAGATTCTCAGCAATGCCACCTTATAACAGAAACAAAGCATGCCTTTAGTGAGTATTCAATCTAAGTAACTTCAAATATCTCCCCAAGGAGATTTCAGTTTAAGTGCATAAAGATTAAGTTCATTTTTTTCATCATTTTTCATTTAAGGGTGATTCCTGATTGCTTCCTACAGCCAATTAGCCTTTTTACAAGACCAAACATAATATATAAAGCCCAGCCACATACGTGTGTTACTAAGGGACACTGGGAACTCACTGATCTTAGGCTGTCTTCTATTGGACTCTATCTACATGGATGTCTTTTTTAAAAATAGGTATAAACTGACAATATTATTTTCCAGTAGGCAGGCCAAACAGCAAGAGACATAGGGGTTTCAGTAAAACAAATAGGGAACAACATTGTCTGAAACTGTTCACCATGAACTGTTCCTGTACAGAGCCACTGTTCTCCAAAAATACGTTTAGGAAAACTGAGCTCCAAATCATTCAGTCTTTTCTGACAATGCTTTATTTCAGAGTAGTGTAGCAGAATTAGGAGTGAGCTATTGTGCTTTGGTGGCTACTAAGAGCTTTTAACAGGTTTCTCCCCATTCCCCTGGCAGCTCAACATCAAGCAGAGCCAAAGGCTTTTCCAGTAATTGAACCAAATGGAAGTTGAACATGAACCTTGTACAGTTGGAGCTGCTAGAAGAGTGTCATTGATCTGAAGAAGAAATAACAACAAAACCTCCCAGGTTTCTCTTGCCATAATTGTCGATTCGCGAGCCAGTTTCTGGACAGCTTTCAAAACCTGCAAGCATAGTCTAATCTGACTAGATCCTGGGTCTGGCCTGCAAGAGAAGAAAACAATATTTGAGTCTCTACACAAGAGCTATAAAGTGATGCGTACAATAATCTGAACTTTGAGCAATTACAAGAGGAAACATCAATATTATTGAACGAGAGCCAAGAACATGAGCTAATATGTTTCTATGCACCCTAACTCTGTCTCTAAGCATCCTAACTCTGCCTTAATGAGTACAAGATGTACCGTAACATTCTTTTCTACATGACACAGAACTCGTCGCCATAGAGTGAACACTAACTGGTGCAAGCACAACCCATTATCCCAAAGGAATTTATCTTAGACCAAACAATGAGAATGTAGCTGAGACATCACTAATTGTTACATAGGTAATACAGAAGGAAAGTGGCAAAATTAGGTGAAAATATTGTTAGCAAACTAATTTAAATTCTTCCTAGTTCTCCTCTTGCTTCCAAATGTAGATCCAACTCTTACTCCCAATTCCTTGGATTTAGGAAAAAAATATCTAGAAGAGGGTCATTAAATAGGAAAATCAGACTAAAGGAAGAGGGGATAAATAAGGAAGAAAGTTGATATTATCAAGGTTTTCCCTATAGTAACAACCTGTTCCACACTGTCACTGCTGAGTCACTCAACATGAAGCATTGCAGAAGCAGCACAAAGCAGCATGCTCTCTTCCCATCAGTTAGTTTGGACAAGGCAGAACAGGTACAAAATAGTAACGTGAAACGTTCTGGACAGTATCTGAGGACACTGGTAAATAAAGCTGAGGAAGCCTAAAAGTTTAAAGGGTAAAAGAGGAGATTACAAATTAGAGCATGCAATATATGCAAGCCATATTTCAACTTGTACGCCATTTTCTCATCCCTCCTACTGCTTACTGAAGGAATGACAAAAAAAAAAATCATAAAAATATTACCTTCCACTGGACTACTAAGTAGTATTCCCAGATTCCTACCAAACACTTTCAGTGTGGTATAATCCACAAGTCATGTTGCACAGTAAGCATCTCAAGAACATGCTGATCCACTAGATAGAGATCTGCTTTTCTTAGAGAATAGTAGCTCGCATTGAGATCACTTACTGACAGACACGCTTTAAAAATACTGTCAACTCTTATCTTGATAGAATAAATGTTGTATTACAGTACTGGAAACAAGATTACAAAGAGACAAGATAATATCTAATGCAAAATTGCAGACTACTAGTCACAGTTCAGGACTTCAGTGGGTTGCTTGATGCTAGTGCTAGATCCTAACAGATAGTCTCCATAGAACAACAAAGCTTGGGACAAGTAAGCCCTGCCTTGGTTACAGCACTATTTTTTTCCCTGAGCAACAACAGAGCAGATACTTTAATGAAAAGATATCCTTAATCTTGATAGGCTTGAAGTTTCAAAGCCTGTTTCAAGACTTGTTTCCTTAATAATTTAGGGAATCTATAAAAAGGGGGCTTATATGTAGGAGCTCCATATGCAAGATGACTAATGGGATACTTCCGAGCTAATCTGGTAAAGGCAACTCTGAAGTCCCCGTCCATCTATAAGTTCCTCTTGTCCACAAAGTCAACTGAATGGCAAGTTTTGGTTGCAGCATTTTGCAGACTCATATCTAGATTTCTACAGAACCTGGCCTTTTGGTTCCCACACTCCTTTGCAACAAGAATTGTTCTCATGATTTCATATGAGAAGCAGAAGTTACTAGAAAAAAAGCATCTATTACACTTGGACAGTCACATGTTCCATGGTTTCTCAAGCAATTCCAGACATTTTAGTTGCACAGAAGACCCTGGTACCTACACCTCAATCTCCTAGGGATGGGAGGCAGGGGGAGAGAGTTCTCCTATTTTCTTTCCGTGCTTCCAACAAGAGTTTGTGGTACTGAAACTTTATCTGACAGCAGTAACTACCACTACTGCTTAAGTAATCTGCAAGGCTTCCTGAATATCATAGGGTTGCTAGAGACGGAAAGCCTGGGGGTTGCCTGGGGACTGCTCAAATACGTCAAGAAAAGAAGTGGTCTTTTCATCAGGGTGGACAGAAGGCAAGTGCTGGAGGGAAGGATGCAAGCACCCTCTCTCTAGTCAGTCCAGCAGACAGAGGAAAGGCAACTTGACTCACCCATCTTTCACTGTTCTTATTTTTCAGCACCACACTATTTCAAGGACTGTGCATGTAAACATTTGATTCCGCTGAGCACTCAAACTAGAGTGATTTATACACACCTGCTTTGTATTTGGTGTATACGTGTTCCTGAGATGCTATTTAAGTGGACCTGCTCACTTAAGGCTGCTGCATTTCACACCTCATCTATACATCCTCCTCAGGGTCTGAAATCCCCACCACAACTCTGGGCCACCACTTTTAAGACAGCCAAACCAACAGCTATATAGTTTCCAGGAAACCAGGACGAGGAAGGAAGCTATTTTAATCACAACCCTCCATAGGACATAGGCTTATAATAAAGGCTTAGTATTTTCAACACAAGAATAGGAGATTTTTCCAGGAGACAGTTCAATGCAGGTTGCTACAAGAGCTCCTAGGCAAGTATTCTACAGCAGCCCATCAGCACCAGCAACCTGCATCAATTGGGTAAAACCAGAAATTATTTTCCTCTTCCCCTCCACAGGCACTTAAGAACATGAGCCTTTGCTTTCACTCAAGCAAGGTGTGCACAACTCAGTTCTGCATTTAATTTCCATTATAGAATGTCTTCCTGTTGTTGGAGTGAATTCTGAACACAGATCCCTGGAGGACAAAACTCGAAATTTAAGGTTTTTTTTCTTGAAAACAGAGTAGAGACTTGAACATCAAGTGTTGACAGCAGCGGTCATGAAAAAACAGTGGTTTAGGGACATCTCAGAGGCTTTTGAGAGAAAAACAATAGAATAGTTATACTGGGGGAGGAAGTGGGGAAGTGTTTAAAATAATGATTTTTACAGCCCTCCCTGCATCTGGATGTTAATTATTTCCTTCAACAGCCATCACGTGCAGTCTACCACCCTGCACTGAGCTCCATCAATGAAACTGGGAGAGAAGGGTGGAATGGCAGCTTATGCCAACAGCATGCAAGAAACAGGACTACTCAACTGTCTGCTACCAGGGCCCCTGGTGTGAAAGCAGTCAAGGGATCAAAGCAAGAACTATTTAATGGACTAGTGAAGAATTCATTCTCTACTGTGCCAAGGGAATAAAGATTCCCAGACAGTAGACTATTCTGCATGTATTAAAGCTTAGAGACAACCTTCCGCAGAAGTCTAATCCAGAAGCATGCTTTCCTCAGATTTGTGCCACTGCCCTGACCATCCTTTAATGGGAATTAAAATGCCTTTTTCACTACAAGTCAAGAGCAATGACAGCTAAGGTTAGGTGGTAGACTTTGAGGCAATCAATAAATAGCAATGAACTTCTCGTCTGAATTTGTATGAGTCATTATTCAAAGCCCTTTATTAACAAAGCCTTCAGGTAAAGTTAAGTGGCCCAAACGCAGCAGAACACTTTGAAGGCCACTTGCAGTGATACATTATTAATACTGATAAAAGTAGATGATCTGGTACTTACAGACATATACTAAACATTGATCTGAAGTAATTTCAGGTAGCTAATATTTAAGTACAGTTTCACAGGGCACCATTAAACAATCTCCTCTTACTTATCCAACATGTGTGTTCAACAGCAGCAGGTAAACTTGTCATAAACTATAAACAAAGTATGATGTTTGAGCACTATGACAATGTAACTTTGTCTAAGACCTAGAAGCATATGTATCTCCACATTATCATCCGAGGAAGTCTCGCGTAACACCAGGTTGTCAGATAGCAAGCACTCCTCCGCAGGATTCTTTCTACCAGCGAAAGACGGTCAGCATAATTATGCCCATTTACCAGGCAGCAAGATGCAGGCACAAAGCAGCCACTTACTGCAAGATCCTCCAGCACATCAGAAATGCGGTCTAGTCTTGAGTAAACAAAGCATGGGATTGCCATGATGTGCTCTTAGTTACCTCAGTTTTACACAACACCACAAGCACGTGGTCACACAGTGATGCTATTTAACCTTTCCCCCCGCCATCCAGTCATCTAATAGAGATGGTTCTTGAAGTTCTTAGAACAGTAAACATTCAAGTCTATGAACGATCTCTAATCCTAATTACCTAAACACAGCAGCAACAATTCAATTTGCTACTGAAAATTACGAAACAGGTTTGGAGAGACACCTTCCTAACTTTGCAACGACAGCAGTCTTATTTTAATCAAGAGCCTCCATGGCTCATCAGGCATCTTTGACAGATTACCTGCTGACTACAGCTTCGAATTCCTGAGCCTCCTGAGCGTCCCAGCCCTAATACTCACCTCGGTACGAAGAGATTTTGGAGATGTTTGAGAATGCTTTGAACATAAAGGTTTGGTTCCTTAATAACTGGTAAAGGAATGGAGTCCTTAGGTAATACAAGAGCCATAATCCAATCTGTATATACGTCGACACAGTATTTCACAGTATCGCCATCCAGAGGGAGGGTCAGTCCATAACAAACCACCTCCATAGTCCATTTTACCTAACCAAACACAAAGCAAAAGTTATTAAAAATAAATATTAAGTAAACAATGCCCAGAGCACATTGGTTCTAACTCAACAAAATAACAGTAGTTATTTAACATATACTGCAAGAAAACACCAAGGCATTAATTTGTACATCATGACATTATGAAGATTATGAATAAACGCACATCACTCTACATCCTGAATCTCTTTAGTCTAACCTGTAGAGAGAACTCTTCAGAACGCACAAGAGCTAATGCAATGGAAGATTTTCAAATTCTAGTAGATACTTGTACTACACAAAGACTTCTTTTAAAAGTCACATACTGTTGCTTCAAAAACGAAGGTAACTAGAGAGACTTTATGTGTTTACTGCTAAATTCCTTGGTTGGTTTTTTTTTTTTTTCAGTTTTCTGGGGGTTTTATTATTATTATTATTATTATTATTATTTGCTTTAGCCTGAACTTCCTGGCACAGTAGCTCAGATAAACACGTACTACCAGGTCATGAAGTACACCATTGCTATGAACTAGCTGTTAATAGAAGCCTTATGTAGATTACTAACCTAAAAAATATAGCACACTTCATAAAGCTTGGACTATTAAAGAGAGAAAAATAAAAGAGACTACAGAAAATCATTAAGTTGCCACTCTAGCATGAAGGAAAAGATGATCTCTAAGGAAATGCACTTACTTCTTTGTCTGTTTTTAGTAAACTCTCACTTCCAACAGATGATGTAATTAAAGCTTGTCCAAGAGGACGCACCACTGCATTTGCCACTTCTCTCCCCACGTTTTCAGGATAGCTGTGGAGTACACTGGTATTACCCTGATCATTTTGAATGACAAGATGTAAGGATCTCCACTCTGAGTACATAGTGCCTCTATGCTACAATCCAAATAACACCTGGGGGACAAGGAAGAAAAAAGACATAATTAGTAGAAATGTCTATGACATGAGTTACCAAAACTGAGGCTGTTTGCCATGATACAGACCCTTGTAAATTCAAGATGCTTGTGTCCATGTCATACATTTGAAGATCTGGAAGAGCTTTCAACAGCTGTTTTTCAACCTTAATATGTTGTGGGGTTGTTTTTAAACATAGCTGTGAGCTTTTTTTTTTTTAAAAAAAGATTACAGTAAGTTTCAGTTAGGGACTAGCAGCCCATTTGAGACACTTAAACTTGAGAAGTGACTTCACCTCACACAACGTCTGCTTGCGCCATCCTTGCAGGAAAGATGCTCTTACTTACATGACATCTTTGGCTAAACAGAGAATAATTCTACAAGTATTTTGTTCATATAAGCAATGGCTCCAATTTATACCTTGTTCCCTTTTTCAGCTCAATAGTAGTTAAAAATACATACAAGGAAATTCTCAGGAAAATCTTAGTCATCTTGGAAGACAAAAATTCAGTCTCTTTTTACATTCATAAAGTATTTCTCCTAGAGGATGCACTATTCAAAACTCGTAGTTGAAAAATTTGATTGACTGGTGATGAACAGTGCACTTTATCTGAAGTGATTTCAAGACTGACTGAGCCTTGGCGGATCACTACTTAAACCCAATATCACTTATAGTTTCATTATAACATTGCATACTGGTACCAAACCCAAGGCATTAGGGTATGCCCTAATGCATTTCCAATCCTTCTAAAGTCAATACACACACAGTCACTCCCTAATCTAGATTTGTCCCAAACACTCAGGATAGAAAAGCCACTAGAAAATTTCCCAGGTAGCGCTCTCAGAACTAGACAGGAGAACAGAGTTCTCCTTTCAACAACACTCCCAGCACAACTGCAGTTGTGCATTTTCCCTTACCGCAGATTAAGCCAGCTTAGGGAGCCAAGCTGATAGTGAACTAACCAGGTTCTTGCAGCGGTGAGTGGTTTTTTTTTGGGGGGGGGGGGGCATTGTTATGAAACCACAATCAAGAGAGGCAGATTAGAAACAACAAAAGTTAAGCTATGCTTCCACAGTCACTCTCAGCCAGCATCTGCCCAGAAGCACGGCAGGGTATGCCCTTCTGCCCCGAGAGCAGTGGATCGTGCTGCACCATCAGCACACACACAACACCTACCTGCTGTACAGAAACAAGCTTGGGAGCCTGGCCAGAGCAAGCAGCCCCGGGCAGCAGGGAGGCACAGTGTGGGACAAGGCCAGCAGCTAGTCACGGGACTGCCGTCCAGTCCCTCCAGGCAGCACTGGGCAGCTCAAGAAGATCTGCCATGCACTGCCAGTTTTGATCTACGCATCAAAACATTTGGAAAGCTAAGCCAGCACAAACTTTTTTTTCTGCTGAGAGAGTTTTTAGCTGGATCAAGATCTGATCTAACTCAGGTGAGATGAACATCTGTGCCAACACAAAGGAGAGTGAGGACACGTGGCCGGGAGGGGTGGCAGCAGCATTCCTTCTGGCAGGAGGAGGCTTCTGTACCCACTCACAGCAACATTAAAACTGCTGCTTAGGCAGGTGGTACCACGGCAGCCTAAGCCATCAGAATTGGGACTGCACTATCTCCCTCCTTCCTCCTCTCCCACCAACACCGGCAGTCTTTTATCACTCATCTGAGCCAGATGACCACGTGAACAATAAAACAAGGAAAACAGGGTTAGCACGGCAGAAAAGCAAGGAGCGTTCAACAGCCACAGCTTAGATCAGCTCAAGCTGTAACAAATGGCACCCTGAGGACCGTTTGCAACTACACTTAGCTGGCACATTTTGGAAGCCAGTTAGTTATACAGGGAATGTTTTGAATGCCTCCCTTAGACATTCCTTGGCCCAAAACCAAACAAGAAGCCAGGCCTGGAAATACACCTTCCGAGGGACAAGCCACCATTTAAACAGGTCTGCCTATTTAGCTGACTCCCCGAGTGTTTATTTACACCCAAAACCTACTTAAAAAGCCTGATGATTTCCTTCAAGGGATGAGGGAAGGCAAGGCAGCAAGATCTTGGTCTTCCAAACTACGTCCTTCTGGTTTGAGGCAGCAATCACATGTGCTCCTCTGATAGCAAATTAATCAGAGCAGCCACAGCCTGCAGGAAGCATATCCTCCCCATCCTTTAGGCACTTACTCTCCTCTGGGGGCCGTGGCAGGGGGAATGCGCGTGCCACTGCGGTCAAAACCCTTAGGCTTAGAGGAAAACAACAATTCCAAGACACCAGCTCTTGGGACACAGAGAAGTCACAACAAAAAAGCAAAATAAAAAAAACAAACAAAAAACCCAAAATGAACATGACCCACAATCCTTAGTGATGGCTTCAGTCACCGCTTAACTTCATTATATAGGTTTCCCTACTGCTATCTTTTCCTTTCATATCCTATACCCACAGGGCCTCTTCACCTTCCCCTTTCTGTCCCACCTGAACACCGCCTTCGTCTCCAGCTTGTGTTTGGAGTGGAAGAAGGAGACACAGAAGTGAAATATCACCACTTTGCAAGACTTCCCCTTCCTCTCTCAGCCCCACAGCACTGCCTCTACCCCCAGAGCAGTGTGCTCCTTCCCCTTGCCCCCCAGCTTTGCTGCTCACCACAAGGGAAGGGTGAAGGCACTCTCCATCCCTCCCATTTGACACTCAAGTTCATTACAGAAACACATAACACCATTTCAGGAGCGTTGGTTTAAATAAACTGATTTCAACTGATAAAGCAGCATGTACTTTCCATCGCTGCACTCCAGCTGAAGGACTGGCAGCTAACAGCTCATGGCAGAACTTATCAGCATGCTGATAACTGCAAGCACGCTTACTGTGGCTGCCCTTATACCAGAACAGGGCTCCCAGAAGCATGGAAGCGTTGCACAGCACAACCAAACTGTAGGCAGTCCCTATGCAGGAGCTTTCTCGTCTAGAAGACAAAAGTCATCAGAGAGGACAAGGATTCCCAAATCCTGCTGCATTCTGGAAAACCCTCATTGCACTAGGGCAAGGCAATGGGAGGACGCAACCACCTGCCTTCACACAGCTCCCTGCCGTGCTGAAGCAAAGATGCAAAGCTCTTTTGGATCAACCTTCCACACGTCTGAGAGGAGCAGCATTTGTAACAGATACAGTATAATATGCCATGTTGAAGAGAGGTTTAGCAGCAGGACAGGGTAACCAAAACCTCTGGTGCCACACATACCCAGCCTGCTGCCTGACCTTCATACATAAATTTAATGATCAAATCTGTATCTTATTAATACTCAAGACTTCCTTTGGTCTTGCCATAAGAGAAATCTTCTGCTAGTCTTATCAATACACAAGGAATACTGAAACAAGTAATTGCTTCAGATGTAAAATCCTTTTGAGGTGGGATTTCCTAGGGTATTGATCTATTCCCCCCTTACATTTAGCAGTAAGAAGTTTTTATTTGCAAGGACTAGAAGTTACTTTTCATTTAAGACTCCACTTCAACTGCTATTTGAATTGGAAATTGCTGCCATCTGTTAGGATTGGGGTATAGCTAGAGCCATCTACTATGCAGCTTCTTGTAACTGGACATAAGTTGAAAAAGGCTGGTAAGTCTCCCCACACAATTGTATCTGTTACAACGTTCTGTTTCGACAAAGTCAATACACTGACAATTCTATAACTTGCTTTAGACAAAAGGCACCTAATGCTTCGTTGAAGCAGGACTCTCTCCCTCAGAAGAGGCTGTATTTATCACAAATTTTTTAAACAGCAACAGTAAATTGGAAAAAAATAAAAAAGGCGACTGTCACACCACGCAAACAGCATACCCTGATTTTTACTTCTGTTTTTGCAATGCTTCTGCATTTCAGCTTCAAAAAAGCACTCTCACTGGCCCAGATAACATCTCCTAAGTTTCATGCAGCTGAATATTCATATTTCACATAAACATGTGTCTTACTGAGGTTCAAATCACTAAGGACTCTCAGAATGACAGGCAACCTAATTAAGAGGAGGGGTGGGAAGAAGAATAAATAAAACCCTGAAGTTTATCAAGCAGTTTTACACACTCTCAAGTTTGGAAAGGGGTCGTGCTTATGTTCCTGGAGGCTGCACTAAATAAAACATCCCCAGATTCTCACAGACAGATCTGGAAAGAAATTGTCAGCATTAACACTGGCAGAACAACTGAGAGATGTGAAGTTAAAATATTTACCATCTACTATGAAACTGAACATAATTCAAATATTCCTTAGTGTGGTAAATAATTTGGGTTTCAATATGTTCCCTCCAGATCCATTTCAGCTTAGGAATTTTAGTAGCTATCACCATATAAACCACTGAAAATGGCTGTTTCAGCATTTAAGACCTAAGATCCTCAGTTCATAAACACCGTAGAAGTTGGTGAGCGTGAAAGAACTTACTAATGAGCGCATAAAACTCCAAAACCAAAGATATTTAAGTTCTATTTCCAGTCCCCAAAGACTTAATATGAACAGCTGCAGCCAAAATATTTAAACTCCTGGATCAGTAAAGTTAGACAGTGAGAATCACCTAACTAAATAACAGACCCACATTCTGCAATTACTTTGAAGGAACATGCAGGAGCTCAGAGGCTAAAGCAGAGGTGGGGTTTTTGGAGTGTGTGCAGGGGAGAGGTCAGGGAACCAATATTGGTGTACGAAGCGGTTCCTCAGTGTGTGCTGAGTGAGGCGAGTGTTGGAGGCAAACGTGAACATTTAGCCCTTTGTGCTCAGCAGCTTCATACATAAAATGAAATGTTCGCCTACAATGCAAAAGGATTTCAAGCACAAAGACAAGCTGTCCCAAAAATGGATGCTTCTTGGGTTTTATCAGAATCAAAAAAGCAGAGCGGAGGCAATTGTTATTAATATAACAGATGCAAAGACCATCAGCAGAGATGCCCAAGGAAGGCTGAAGACCTAATAGAGGCTAAACCAGAGAAGCATCAACATAAAGGGCCTACACCATAAAGTTCTAGGATATTAGATATACTTTATCAGTATTCCACAGAAAACAAGTAATCCCTCTCTCTAACATGACCCCTACTACACCAATAGTACTGACATCTGCTCTCTAGAGGCGACAGTTACTATCGGAAAGCCATCTTGCCACAACCCGTCTTCGCTGCATCATGTACCAAAGAGGCTCATGAGCAATTTTTCAAGCCAGGTAGGGCCTATGACGTCCTGAGCATGGACAACTGCCACGTACCCACTTGTCCCACCTTGACGCTGCTGCCCCTCTGCCCTCCAAGTTTCTGCTGGAGAGAGCGACTTAGATCTTGCCAAGACTCACTCAGCACCTCTCATATTAAGCCCACCAGGACTGAAGCAGTGCAGACCTCTCCAGGCAGCTCACCTTTGGAGCCCATCCAACGGGTAGGCTCTGCCCTAGGCACACACCATGTGTAAAGGACAACAGGCAGAGCAGATAGCAGGCAAAAAATAAAAAAGGCAAGAGCCAAACAGAAGACCCATCTGAGAGAAACACTAGCAGAAAGTTGGTATTTTATTAAGTCAGTATTTTGTTAAAGAATAAATGGAGATGCATGTCAGGATTACTGCTAAATGAAAAAAAAGTCTAGATTCAAGGCTGGAAGAGCTCAGGCACAGAAAAAACAGGAACCCATGTCATCCCTTCCCAGGCCATTCAGCCACAGTGCTACTGAGCAGAAGAGAAGAGAATTACATCTTCCCTGGGCAAGGGTGGCTGAATTTGTCAGATATTATGACCTAACTGCAGCAAAAGTTAATACATGCATGTGACACAGGGAAGGCTGGGTCTCAAACGTAAGGTGCCATTTAAGCCACAGGACTTGGGTCTCACTCCCCGCAGCACTCCCTGCTCACTGACTTCAGAGACCCCATCGCCATTCTGGTTCCCGAGAGCACCACTGGACGTCAACATTCCCGAAGCAGGGCACCTGCCACAGAGAAGAAGGCTGCCTAAAAATTGCATACTGTAATATCTGAAGGTTAACAGAGCCATAAGAAAGCAAAAACATCAGTCAATTTTGTATGTTTTGGCTATTACTCTGCTTTCAAGCTTCATTAGTCAGACATCAGTACTACTTTGCTTCTATCATTCTCATCTTTAAAAGCAGGGTTGAGAAAATTATCTTCCAGGCAGGTCATCTGAGAATTTAAGGAGTTTTGACATCCCTCACTTGTGCCAAAAACCACGTAATGAACTCCACCGCAAAACAGTGCGTTTCCCAGACGCAGACGGAGAATAATTTTTACTCAACGGTTTATTTTACATTCGCGCTTCTTTCTCAGTCCAGTTCCTTGTGCAACTCTACAAACTGCACAACCGGGAAGGGATCTCCTGAAGCCGATGGTCCCCTTAACCCGGGCAGCAAGCCTTGCTGTGCTTTTGCTGCTGTTCACCGCTTTCCAAAAGAAATCTGATCTACTGCCCGCAGGGCCCTGAAGATCAAACGAAACAAAAAACAAGGAAGGGAAAGCAGAATCACGGCAAAGCCCAGGAGGCCTGCAGCCAGGAACACAAGGCACCACCAGATTATTTCTAAGAAAGTCTGCAGGGAAGCAGTGACAAAAACTTTTCCCTCCCTCACGGCCGCACTCCTGCTCGCGGGAGCCGGCACACAGGGGGAAGGGAGCTCACCGACCGCGGCTGACACCTCACGCTCGCTTCGGGGACCCGAAACGCGGCTCAAAACCGGTCCCCGCGGCCGGGGCCAGGGCACAGGCCGAGAAGGGCCCCAGGGCCGCCGGCCGGTGCGAGGTGGTCCCCCGAGGCCCGCTCCCGCCCGCCCTGCGGCGGCTCCGCGGCACCGGCCGGGCCCCCGGCGGCTGCCCGAGGCGACCGCGGAAACCCCCGGGGGCAAGCGCGCCCCCCGTCCGCTCCGGCCCGGCCCCGCCGTGCCCGCAGGCCCGGCCCCGCGGCGGGCAGCGCAGAGGGCAGCGCGGCGGAGGCTCCCGGGCGGCGCCCCGCCGCCACAGGCCCCGCCGGCGGCAGGAGCGGGCCGGGCGCGGACAGCGCCGCCGCGGGAGGGCCCGGGCCGCCTTACCTGCGCCGAAGGGCCCGGCGGGCATGTCGGGGCAGGGCCGGCCGCTCCGCCCTCAGGCCGCCGGCTCCATGGTGCCCGCGGCGGCCGAGGCGACACAGGGGAGACGCCACTCCGCGCTGCCCCGCTCCGCTCGGCCCCGCTCCCCGCGCCCGCTTCCGGCAGCGCCACAAAGCGCACGGCGGGCGGCCGGGCCCCGCGGCGCCCTGCGCATGCGCGCCGCCGCGCTGCAGCATGGCTCCCCACCCGGCTACGCGGCCCCCGCCGGCGCCGGCGCCGAATAAGTCGCGGGGGAAGGCTGCGCGCGTGCGCGGGCCCGGCGCCGCCGCGCCTGCCGCCGCCGCCGCGCTCTTCCTCTTAAAGGGGACGCGCGCGCCTCGCCCGCCCCGTCCAGCCCCGCCCGCGGGCCGCAGCCCTCCGCGCCCCGGGCCGCCCCGCGGCTCCTCGCTGTCCTCAGCCCCGGGGAGGCCTTCGCCCTCTCCCCGCTCTTCTCTGAGCGCTGCTCCCCCTGGGCTCAGGGCAGGGCCCCGTGAGGGCTCACCGTCACCCCACGCAAGGGCCTGGGGCAGCAGCCTCGGTGCAGCAGCGGGGCCCGTCCGCCCCCGGGCCCCCCCGGGGCGTTAGGAGCTGCTGCCGTCCCCACCAGATAGAGCCAGGCCTCGTCCAGGCTGAGCCCTCACGGGCAGGGGGCCGAGCGGGCAGCGTGCCCCTCCTGCCATCCCGGCAGCCGCTGACTCTTCCAAGTGCCGCTGCTGAGGGGTCCGAGGAGGCCGAGGGGCTCTGCGGTGCGCTGGCGTCCAGGCTGGCCCTCGCCCTCTGCTCAGGCACCGCTGCCGGCTGACAGCCCCAGCAGCGGCAGCCGAGGCCAGCCGTAGCTGGGGGAGGTAGCAACGAGCAGCATCAGCTTTGTCTCCCCTTTCTGTGGGCCGCGGGCCATGTCTCTCCCTCCCAGCTTGCTTTATTCCATCCTGCTCTCGTTTGCTGTCCCCCCTGTCCCTCGGTGTTGATTAAAGTTCTCCGCAGGCTCTGAAAGTACTGAGCCACAGCGTTCCAAGTTACCTGTATTCAAACACAGCCAGTAGAAAAGGCCGCACAGGGTGCTCTGCAGGGAGCAGGGCCCGCGCCCCGCAGCCAGGCATCGTTTGGCACGAGGCGGCAAGCGAGGCCGTTGAGGGAGGGCGCAGGGCACGGGGCCCTGCAAGCCCCTGGCAGCGGGCCGGAGGGCAGCAGCATGGCCGTTCTCGCGTCACTGCCTGCAGCGGTTGGTGAGCGGCACCGTGCAGCTAGCTGCGTGTCCCCTGCGCGGCACGTTGCGTTCACCTCGTCCGCAATGTTCTCTGACCTCTGCAAACCACTCCGGCGGGCGCGTTGCTGGGGAGCTCGGCCCAGTCTTACAGATCCCTTACCGGCTGCTTCGCAGGGGCCTGGGTCTCCAGGCCCCTTCTGTAGCATTCGCCTGCGCTGCTCCTTGTTCAGTGCAGCGGGAAAATGTCAGCCCAAACAAACAGCAGCCTGCAAAGAGATTTTTAACCCCTTCTATTGCCGTCCATCGAAGGACCACCATGTATCACAGTGCAAACTGTACCCCTGTCCTGCAGCAAGACCTGTGTCCTTCTACGCACCCTGTGCATGGGAGGCTGCTGACGGCAAGGGGCGAGAGTTTTATGGTAAAAATTTGCTCAGTGCTTTTACTCTAAATCTGTTCCGCCCATTTGTTCTGCCCCTGAGGGGAGAGGGGGGCCCTTGCAGGACACAACCCTTCATCGCACCATGAATCTCTGGTGCCTACTGAAAAAAAGAAGCGCTCTGGAGAGGTGTTAGTGAGGCTGCTGGGGTGGTACGTGCAGCAAGGACTGAGAAGGCTGAGTGGAAAGGGAGTTCGGTGCACAAGCAGGGGCTCAGAGAGCCAACAACCACACGTGCAGAGACATGATGCAACTAAAACTGTGCAGAGCTGGCTCACGGGTCCCCCGTCCCCCAAACCACAGTCTGCTGAGCCCATCTTCCTCTCGGCCCCTTGCCTGCTATATCAGAGGTGCAAACACTCCTTCCAGTCTCCTACATTAAGCCTGACAGCGGCAGAGGAAGGGAACACGGAGTTTATCTGCAGCAGCCCGTGGTGAGCCACCTTTCTGCTCTTTTCCTTTGCGCTTGTGGTTTTCAAAACCACTGAGAATGGCCTCAGGACTGCCTGCTGCTGCCTGTGCGCTGCCTCCTCAGCTCGGTGCAGTTTGCCCTGCTTGGATTCTCACTGTCTTATCACAGAGTTCATGCACCTTACCGTTGTCATGTTACCTGTATTTATGTATAAAAAAAGTTAAGATCGCTGTCTCTTCCTTCCCTGTCCACGCAGGGTCCCCTCTCCAAAGCCAAGCCACAGCAGGACTGCTCCTGGAGCACGCTCGAAGATCCCCATCCCCGCGCCCGCATTGATCCTGATGGGAGACTGCTGGGCATCGAGGGGCCGGTGACCCACGCAAGCGCTGACCTGAGGGGCACAGGCCTGGCTGTGTGTACCACGGGGGGAGCTCGGTCTTCAGGCTTGCACCGGGCTGCACGCACCTCCTGGCCGCAGGATGGGCTTCGCCAGCTGATTGCACCAGAGAAGCCTGTAGGCAGCTCCCGCTCGGCACCTGGCGATGACGCCACGGCCTGTCCTTGTCTTTATCTTGAAGTGAAGCAGCGTGTTTTCATTAAACAGCCTTTTGCTTAACTGCAGAAATGATGAATGGAGTTGTTTACTTCGAGGAAAACCCGATAAAAACCCCAAAGACCGCGATGCCGGTGAACCTCTCCCCTGCGCCCTGTGCCACGCCCTGGCTGGACGTCCATGCGATGTTGCACGACTCGGGGTTCCCAGCATCCGAAGGGACGTAAGATTATACTTTTTCTTGTTTCTCCTGTTATCCCCAGATCTTTTAATTTAAAGGTATTTTAATCAATACGTTACAGAGTCTGAGTGCCTTTCTTGCTGGGATCTGTAACGAGCATTATATTTGGTGTTGGTGGCAGGATCCTGGCCAGGAATGCCTTTCTGGAAAAAGGGCAGTGGGGAAAAGAGTGCTGGTGTGCCCGGCTGGCCCCACGCACAGCCATGGGCAGCCATCACACGGTTTTTGGCCCAGCTGAGCCCCCCGGGGAGCTGGGAGAAGGAGTTATCCGTGAGTCCTACCCCTACTGAAATATTTCCTTGTCTCCAAAAAGAAGGGGCAGGGAAAGGAAAGGCTCAGCCGGAGTCGCGTTGTGTGTGGTGGTTATGGGTGTGCTGGCAGTGGACGTGGGAGCATTTCCGTGTCGCGCGAAGGCAAGCGCAGGCACCGCAGTGCAGGGGGGCTCTGCGGCAGCGGGCGTCAGGGCCGGGGGGGTGCACGGAGCCCCCCGCGAGTGGAGCTGCTGAGGCCGGAGCCGCTCGCCACAGGAGTGAGCGGTCGGATGAGTGCCTCTGGGACTTGGGTGCTGAGGAGTGGGCAGAGGCCTTGGAGGATGGAGTACGGCAGCAGCATCGCTGCCCAGCCGTCAGCAATTAACAAAGCCAAGGGGTCCCCGGGGGCAGCCCCACACAGCCCCGTTTTCAGACAAACTGAGTTGTGAAATTTGGCAGAGATGCCGGGAGAAAGGCTGGCACCGCGGCTGCGGCACGCCTGGGACCTCGGGGCAGGCAGCGTCCATTCAAACCCTCAACACTTCACGTGCTCGGGAGCCACCTCGCCAAACCTGCCGCTTGCCCGGCGGCTGCAGGGACCCTGTCCTGTGCCCAGGGATTGGGACGACAAAGTAGCGCTTTGGAAAAATATCGGTGAGGCTTGCTGGACGTAGGGAAACTCACCGCACAGCAAGGCGGATATCCACGTGGCTCGGTAAGCCCCCTTGGGGAACCTTTCCCCCTCGGCATGAAAAAACGGGTATTAGCGGCTGCCCCATTTGCCGCTGAGGGCACCGCTAGCCCCGGCGTTGGGGCAGGCGGTGGGGACGTTCTCTTATCGCTGCGGCGGCGTGGTGGCTGCCCGGCTGAGGGGAAGGGAAGGAGCCACTGGGCGTTACAGGTGCAGAAGCAGCAGAGGACGGTGGCTCGGGAGGAGCCGTTCCTGGCATTACTGCAGGCAGGGACGCACCAGCAGCGGGTGGGTGGCAAACCAGTGCCTTACCTGTGGGGCTTGTATAAACAAGGAAAGGGGAAGGGGCAGAGGAGGGGTGCTGGGGCACGGGTCCTGCCTCCTCTGACTGGTGTGTGTGCGTGTCTCCCGCCCCGCTGGAAGCAGGAATAGGGGACGGGCAGCCCCGGGGCTGGGGCCATGACCCCTCTGCTCTGCCTGTAACCCCCGGGGCTGGCAGAATGAGCGCTGGGTATGGATCTTATAGATGCCAGGGCCGAGGTAACCCTAATTCACAGAAATCCATGTTGTTACCCCAGGAATCAACTGATGAATATTAACATGCTGGGGAGCCAGCAGAAGGGGGGGAACTGTCTCAAGAAACTTTTCTGACCTTTGCAACTAGAAAACTCTACCGTTTACTGCTCAAGCGTGGATTACCAGATTCCTGAATATATTGCAGGTGATGATTTCTTAGTAGCACAGACTTTTAGTACCGCTGAGGGAAACTGTCCCTTTGGGATCTGATCGGTCTGGGCCTGGGTGCTTGTAGCACGGAGGGTCACCCCCGCAACGCCTGTCGCCTCGGAGCAGCACACTCAACTCCTCATAGCCCCGTCTGGGTCCTGGGGTGGGACTGTGTCACGAATCCTGATTTAGGATCCTGCCGGCTATGCCAATTTGTCGCGGATGAGTGATTTAGATCACTTAAAGAATCACCATCAAAGGTATTGGCAAAAGTGATTTTAATATGATGGTGTAAAAGTGCAACTTAACAAAGTTTGATGGCAAGGTTCACTCTATTACTCACTACATGAAAGAAGCATACAAAGGAAAATCAAGTTAGAATCGAGCTAGAATGATTTACACAGAGACCAGAGACACAAAAGGGTAAGGGAGACCCTCCCATTGAGTCACGAGGTTCAGAGTGGACCCCCTTGCTTTCTAAACTCCTGATGGAGCTTAGGTGCGGCTAGGTCCAATCTTAGTCTCAGACTTGGACAATGGTTTATGCTGAATGGAAGAGATACAAAGGGTAAGGAAGACCTCCCGTTGGGTGATGAGGTTCAGAATGGACCCCCTTGCTTTCTGAACTCCTTCTCAGAGAGGAGTCTAGGTGCGGCTGGATCCAGACTTAGTCCCAGACTTGGACAACGGTTTATGTCTAATGAATTAGTTACATGGATTTCATTAGTATTAATTCAGCATGCTATCAGTCACTTACCGAGGATCTGTTGCGAATAGGGGTCTCTCCACCTTGGGCAAGGAAGGATCTCTTAGTCTCAGGAAAGGAATCTCAAACCTTGAGAGGCATCCCTGCTCAAGGGGAGAGTCACCTGGCATGCAGGTTGCAATTTGGGCAGAACTCAAATTGGGCTCGTCCAGCGATCTCTCATTGGTAAAAGGTCTTGCTGCTTGAGGAGCAACCTTGAGAGGCGTCCCAGCTCAAGGGGAGATCACCACCATGCAGCCACGCTGCCTAGCAGGGAGAGCTCAAAGAAGGCTCACTGTCGTGGTTTAACCCCAGCCGGCAACTCAGCACCACGCAGCTGCTCGCTCACTCCCCCCACCCAGTGGGATGGGGGAGAGAATCGAAAAAAACCAAAATCCTCATGGGTTGAAATAAAGACAGTTTAATAGGACAGAAAGGAAGGAAAATAGTGATAATAATAATAATAAAATGACAATAGTAATACTAAAAGAATTAGAAGATACAAAACAAGTGATGCACAATGCAAATCCTCACCACTCGTCGACCGATGCCCAGTTAGTTCCCGAGCAGCGATCTGCCCCTCCTGGCCACCTCCCCCCAGTTTATATACTGGGCATGACGTCATATGGTATGGAATATCCCTTTGGGCAGTTGGGGTCAGCTGTCCTGGCTGTGTCCCCTCCCAGCTTCTTGTGCCCCTCCAGCCTTCTTGCTGGCTGGGCATGGGAAGCTGAAAAATCCTTGACTTACTAAACACTACTTAGTGACAACTAAAACATCAGTGTGTTATCAACATTATTCTCACACTAAATCCAAAACAGAGCACTGTACCAGCTACTACGAAGAAAATTAACTCTGTCCCAGCCGAAACCAGGACACTCACGTAGGCTGTCATATTTATGGGATAAAGTGGTTGGCTCGTAGTCAAATTGCACACAATGGGAAAGGTGTGCATGAGACTCCTTGTAGCCACGACTTTCTTTGTTCCTTGATAAATGAGTCTTGAAAAAACCACCTGCTATTCATCTGTTAATTGCATGATCGGTGATCCAAGCTCATATGTATTGATGCTCACTGGGTCACTCTGTTCCTCTGTGGGTTTCCTAGAGGAGTTCTTGGCCCAGCTACAGCTCAGGCCTTTACTTCCTTTGGAGCCTGTACCGAACTATTGCGAGTTTGGTTAAGCGGGGTCGAGTACATCCATCACAGACCGTCGGCCAGCAGGGGTGAGCACCACCCGGGGCTGTGGCTGCTCTGGTTGTGTCACCCTGCTGGGGCCAGCACCCGGTTTGGTGCCGCCGACTTGGTGAATGCCTCCTTCAGCATCCCTGGTGCTGGGGAGTCGCAGGCTGTGGTGGGATGACCTCAGGTGGGGAGAAAATAGAAGGAAAGAGAGAAGACTCATGGATTGAGATGAAGACAGGTTAATAGGTGAAGCAAAAGCTGAATCAGCTCACGGATGGGAACCAGGGAGTCTCGGTTGGTGCGGCACTGCCACCAGTCCACCGTCATGGTAGCAATCGGCACCTGCTGTTCTTCAACCTGCAGCAACCTGTTGCGGAATCTCTCAAAATAGACAAGGCAAGTACTCAACATGAGATTTATTCTAATCAAAAATGTTTAGCACTCTGACAAACATTAGTAAACTATAGGTTCAGATGTCTGTCAAACAGAACTAACACTACACAGCTGACTTAAGCTTAAGTTTTAGGGATGATGACCCAAAATGCACAATCACTCACCCAATAAGGCAAGGGCTCTCAACATCAAGGAGTTACTTTGGGCGGTGTCCTGACCCACAGGGAGAGTCCCCGACTGCAGACTCGCTGCTCCGAGGAGGACCGACTCCATTTGCCCTCTGGCAGGGCACCATTTGTACCCTCGTCGAATCTGATCTGTGGTCATGTCTGGTCAGCGCTCTTGAAACTTCTCTCGACCAAGGCGTGTCATTGGCCGAGGGCCTTGTCTGTGGACCGAGGGACCTTGCCTTTCCCACCCCTCGACCGAGGTGTGTATGTGAGTCCAGTCACCATGCGGCTGGGCGGCTCGACCCCCAAACCGCAGCTTCCAGTTTTAACACTTTCCTTTCAACGGTTGAGAATTTTCGGTCTTTATCGGGTGGGCACACCTGACCTGCCACACAACCCCACAACGGAGGCATCCTCCAAGAGGCCAGGCAAGGTAGACAGCTGTTTAATCTTCTCTGTATCCACGGCAGCTACGCCAAAGGCCCACCAGTACCCTTTTGGTCCTTGAAGTACCCTCCCCTGAGGCAGTCTATGCCAAGGATACGTGGGGCCTCCAGGCCCGTCACCGTAGGTTGCTTTTGCCACTTGTTCCCTGTTAAGTTCACTTCAGCCTCCAATACAGAGAAGCGTTGGGCTCCCCCCCTCTCCTTTCCTTCAGCTTTTATTGCTGAGCATGAGGTCCTATAGCAGGGAATATCCCTTTGGTCAGTTTGGGTCAGCTGTCCCGGCTGTGTCCTCCCCCAGCCGCCTGCCCAGCCCCAGTCTCCTGGCCCTCGGCGGGGAAAATCCATCCCTGCAGAAGTTGTGGCACATAGGCCAGGAGCAACAACTTTGTCTTGGAAGAACAAGCAGACGCCCCTCACCATGTCCCTCAACGTACGCGGTATGTAAAATAATTTCTTTGTTTTATATCTCATGCAGAACTGCTGTGTGGAACCTCACCCAGGTTTCACAGACGGCTTTCACTCGCTGCGTGCTGTGTATCAGCAAATGCGAAGTGCTGGATGCTCCTGCCCTCCGGCCACCCCAAAGCTCCTCCTTGGCTGCTGGACCACAGAGGACTGCTTGTTGGAGTTTGCACCATCACTGAGTTGTGGGGCACGCAACTAGGAGTAGAGCTTAATGGCCCGCAAGGGCGCAGGGCAATAATCTCAGGCTGCACCAAGCGGGAAAGGGGGTAATCAGTGATTGGGCAGTGCGTAGAAAAAAACTTCGATGTAGGATGATATTCAAGCACAAGTGTATATCAGACACAGCTGAACCTCCGAAATAATAGCTCTAAATTTCTTTTGTGTGGACCACACATTTTATAGCACAACCACCAGGTACATTGGAATCTAGCCATGTTAACTGTTTCCTTTCCCAGGTGAAGGCAAAAATATACTGAGATTCCAGATGCACCGGAATACAACGAAAGCTGCACACAAATCAGTTGCTATAAAACACTTTGCATTAGCCAGCATCATGGTTATAACTGTGGAAGGATCAGGAACTACTGGATGCAGTACAGTTACCCATTTATTCATTGCTCGTAAGCCTTGGACAAAGCTATAGACTGGTTTTCCATCCAGGCCTAGTTTAGGTTTTTTAACCAGCAAGATAGGAGTATTACAGGGCTACTGATAAGGAATTAAAATCCCTTTTTGCAGAAAATCTTCAGTTATTGGTCTTATACCTTCCCATGCTTCCTGAGATAATGGGTATTGTTTTAAGGAGGGAGGATTGTCTCCCTTCATTTCTATCTGTATTGGCTTAGCTGACTTTAATAACCCAACATCCATAGAACTTTGGGTCCATCTTCTCCTTAGGGCACCCTGCTCATGTCCCTTCTCATGATCGTTATCTGGCAGTCTAGGCTCAGCAGTTAACCCTTCCATCACATGTACCTCAACAGCTTTATAAGATAAGGTCACAGTTATCACCAGCTGGGATGGTTGACTTTGTGTTGCTCCTATAGACCACACTGGGTTTTGTCGTACACCTCCAGTTCATGAGTGTCATGATAATGTTGGTGTGAGAGCAGTTTGTAATTGTGCATATCACACTTGACCCAGCATATGTCCTGCAGTCCTTACATGGGGCCCCTAACATGGGCTCTCCTTGGACTAAGAACAGCTGGTTTCCTTAACGGCACTCTGTACTCCACAAGAAATTTAGAAGATAACATACAGTCATTGAGAGAAACTGAGCAGCAACGTTCTGTTGCTGATGTAGATGTCTACAACGTGATGTTGTAGAAGTACAAGTGTTACATCAGAGTCAACACCTCATCCATGCCACAAGGCGAGTAGCTGCTGCTGCTGCTGCCGCCCGATGGTGGGACACCTTTTGTGGGTTTAGCTCCAACACCACTGCCGTTGTACACTTGTTCTCGCACCCAACAATTTTTTCACTTGTTGCTACTCTTGTATTGCTAATTGTAGTAATGACTGTGTATATAAGGATCTTTCTAGTAGCCAAAAAGCTTGCTGATGTAAACTGCAAATTACAGTATCCTTAGGAAAGGTCAGCCAAATGTGGATCAAGGGGTGGAGTGTAGTGGTCCTAACCGGAAGACCATTGTACATCGAGGGGTCAGTGATCCACGTAACGGCTGACCTGCGTAGGAGCAGACCTGCGCCGGGCTGCACGCACCTCCTGGCCGCAGGATGGGCTTCGCCGGCTGATTGCACCGGAGAAGCCTGTAGGCAGCTCCCGCTCGGCACCTGGCGATGACGCCACCGGCCTGTCCTTGTCTTTATCTTGAAGTGAAGCAGCGTGTTTTCATTAAACAGCCTTTTGCTTAACTGCAGAAATGATGGAGTTGTTTACTTTGGGGAAAAACCTATAAGACCCTAAAGACCACAATGGCAGGGGCATAAGGCTGTCTCTGCTATCCTCTTTTTCCTTCTCATGCTCCCTCCAGTAAAGGGTACTTTAATCGATTCCTCACAGAGCTGGAGCACTTTTCTTCTGGGGGCCGTACCAAGCACCTGCACCAGGGCAGCGAGCACAAGCCTGGGGCGGGTGGTAGGGGACGACGGCCATGCAGGTCACAGAGTGGCAGGCTCCATCATGGCAGTTACATGACCTGCTATATAGAGAGATATTTATATATACAAACCTATCTCTACATATGCAAAGCTGTACAAATATGTATAAATATATTATACAGATACAGATGCACTTTTATATGTTTTTTTATTTGCAGAACATAAATACGTGTAAAAGTGTATCCATGAAAAGATTGTTTAATAAGAAGTGAACTTAAAGTTTAACTGCAAACAGAGAGAAAATGAAACAAGAAGAAAAGGCAAGCTTGGGGACCACCGTTTGCAGGTCTGCTGGGCAGTCCTGACCACGTGGGGTGCAAACAACCCGCACACGGCCAGGGCTCGGGGCCAGGCCCGTGGGCTGACCGAGAGGGGCCCACCCAACCCCTGCCATGCAAAGGAGAGACCAAGCCTGTGTCTGGCCAGGAGGCTCCCACGCATGGCTCCCAGGCAGCTGGGTGACCAGCCGCTGCTACCGGGGCAGCCTTTGGTGTTTGTGCTGTGCAAAACACGGGCGCGCCACCCACAGAAATGGAAAGCCAGAACTAAACGCCAAATTCCCAGGAGCACGTGTGTGGGGACAATAACTCCAAAGGGATTCCAGGAAAAGACCACGTCTGCTGGGAGGAAAGAGGGCTGGGCCAGGGGATTAGAAACAGAAAACTGGGGTCGGTATCAGGTGGGGGTTCCCTTTGCCCATAGTTGTCAGTTGAGCTTAAAACTGCTTGTAGTCACCGTTTTGCAGTACCAGCTTGTGCTAGCTGTGTTTTCTTATCCTTTGGCCAATGGGGATTTTATGGTGTGCTTCCAAAACACAAGCCTCGCTGACCAGGTAGAAGACAGCAGCGCTCAGCAGTCTTCATCCATGTTTGGAACCACAGTTCTCAAAGAAAGGACAATGCCAGAGAAAGGCCATTGGCATTCAAAGAACAAAAAGAAAAGGCTTGTTTTGAATTTAAGGCCTTTTTGCATGCTAGAGAATGTCATCCGTCCACTAATTGGGCTATTAACTCTAGTCTACTAGTTACATTCTCCAAGAAGCCCTGTTGTGGTTTACATTGCATGCAGCAGTAACTGGGACAAGATACTACTTAAACTCAACTGAGAATGGGGAAGTAAAAATGCAGTTTTCAACTCTTTCTCTGAAAAGCTCCTTTCAAAATTCATGGCTCATTTTCAAATCACATCTGAGATGGTTTGGTCTGCAGTCACTGGTTTCTCCCCGTCCAGTGACTGGGTACTGAGAGCTGCAGGCAGGGGGGCATCGCCTCTTGCACCCTATCTCTGCCCCCTCGTGCTTCTCCCCAGCAGCACAGCCGGGGCACCCTGGGGTGCTACCACCCATCGCCCTTGCGAAGCAGGGGGTGAGCACAGCTGCCAGGGAGCAGCAGCCCCGCCAGGAAGAGGGGACGGGGCTCAGCCCTGGCCTCGCCGCTCCCCAGCCAGGCGCTCTGCTCCGTCTCCTGGGACGTAGATGGACCCCTGCCCTCACTTGCTGGGGAACTCCAGCCTCTCCGCTTCGCCAGTGAAGCACTTTCCCCTCTATAAAATCATCACGACTCATCACTATTTTACCACATTTTTTCCATATTTCTATAAATTACATTCTCTGGTATAGCTTCCATACATTTGCCTGATAGAGGCACTAAACTCAATGGTCTGTAGTTCCCCAAATCCCTTTTAAAAAGTGGAATCGCATTTGCCATGTCCCTTTCCTCTCATATCAAGGGCATTTCATTTTATGGTTACATAAGCAGGTAGATGACTAATTTCTTGTTTAGTCTACAACACAGGAGCAAGTATGATCTAGTGCTAGCAATTTCTTCTTCTGAGCAATTTGTCTTAAGATTTCTTCTACTTACTTCAGTTTGAAACAGATTTTCTGGCTGACTCATTCCCCATAAAGAAAAATCTCAGCCAGGGAGTAGCCTGAAGCTGTTCTGTAGTAAACAGCAATGCAAAGGCTTCAGCTGGCTTCTTGAAAACCTTTCAAATTTTCTCTCGGCATGAACTTCCATACATTTGGATAGCGAACTGGCAGAGATGGGGCTCATCTTGACCCTGAGCCTCACGAGAAGTTTATCATCGCACCTGCGTCCAGGTGCTCCTCCCAGGGTCTGTCTGCCGCTCCCCCTGCCCACGCCTGGCACCCCGCTGGGCAGAAAGCCTGGGAGCATCATCCCACCCTGCGTGCCCAGGAAGCAACCGCTGCCCACAACTGTCTGCTTCAGAGTCAGCTCCGAACCCTGAGAGGAACAGGACTGCTTCTGCCCAGCTTGATGAGACACTAGATTTGTCACGCAGGTGTCCTGCAGACACGCAAGTGTTGTGCTGTGACTGAGCAGCACACTGACGCCTGAGCTTCAGGAGCACAAACACGAGCTAGAGCTCTGTTTTAGACACATTTCATCAGTTCCTTATTACACTGCACCATGCATTTTCTTATAGGCTGTCTTCTATCATGCATGTTTTAATTCGCTAATTATTTTACACACATTGAGCATATTTCCAGTCCAAAGCTCCAGCCCGAACTACTCAGTCTCCAAGACCATGCATTCAGTTAATTCTATATCCATATTACATCAGTTCACTATATATCATACATATAATGCATATAAATAATACATCATTAACATATATCATATACAACATACCTATAATCATAACCATTCATTTATGTACATATACATCTATATGTATAGCTTTAATCTGGATATTTTGACTACTTCCCCAGCGTGCTCTTCTGCATCGAGACAATACCGCAGGTATCTTGTGAAGATTTTCTTCCATCCTTTATTGTAACCCTAGTGTTGTTACACTAGGGGTTACACAAAACCCCACTTAGAGCTTTTTCAGAAAAAAAAAGTGAAAAAATGCTGTCCATCAGTTAGTTACATTCTCACATTTCCCATTACTCCACTGCACATCTCTAATACATAGCTATACTTTCAGGCATGCTTAGCATTCTTTGCTTTAGTTTCCATTAATACTTACTAGGAAGTGAACACAGAGAAAGTAAATACTAAACAAGTAAACATTTACTGAAGAAAAGGCATGGTTTTATAAAAGAAAAAGGAATTTGATGCGGTCTGTTTTCTGGGCTGGAAGCTGTGGAGCCACCCCTACTTGCACACAAAGAGCCAGCACTCCCCGCTGCTGTGCCCAGTGCAGGGCACAGCTTGGGCAGAAACAGGGGTTTGTGCTGAAAATGAGCAGAAGTCTTTCACGCTCAGTGGAGCTGCTGAGCAGGTATATGGTCCTTTCACGCCTGGGCTGTGCCCCTCAACCATAAACCATCTAGCCTGCACAAGGCAGCTTTCCGCCTTGAGAAAACAGAGCAGCCAGCCTCAGTGGTGCCCTTTTCGCTCAGTAAACAGTGCTGCCCCACTTAGACTTCTCAGTAAATGGTCAATACGATGGATGTGCAGTGATGATGTGGGCAGTGTTTTTCAACATGCCAATGAAATAAGAAGAGTGCTCCTTTCAACTCTTCCACTCTCATGAAAGCCCCAGAAAGACACAAGTGAATCATTGGCTGTGATACAAAGAAACGCGGTTTGTGGAGAGCAGCTTTGCAACCCGGCCCTCAGAGCATTGCGTTACAGTGCTCTGTCTTACAGGGAAGGAGCAGCCTTTTGCAGGAGTTCTTTGAGCAGCCGGCTTGAGCCAAGGGCTCCTTTTGATGCTGGCACACCATGCAGTGAGCTTGCTGGACTCAAGCAGTCCACTGCCTTGGAAACACATGCCCCTACATCAGGTCCTCTTGCACAACCTACCTGACGGGCTTGCCATTCTCCATGCATCTCTGGCCTCACAGTGTAGCACCCTTCTTCATTCCCCATCTGTGACTGAGGATGAGCGATCATGACTTCTGTAGGCTGGGAAGATGCTTGAAAAGTGCAGGCGCAGCAGAAGAGCCCCATGCCGGTGAGGCGGAGCTGCAGGCTGTGCCTGCAGGAGAGCAGGCTCCAGCTGCTGCTGCTGGGACAGCTCTGCCTTCTGGATCCAGACAGCTTTGCTCTCTGCATAAAACTGGAAAGGCATGTGAAATCATGCTGGCCCAGTAGATTTGAATGAACCCGATGAGGCATGTGTATGTATAGATGGCATAGTTACGTTTGTAGCCCGCTGTTCCCCTGACTACTGTAACAGAAGACAGAGGTGCCTGCTAAGGGCCAGCCCCAGGCTCTTCACAGGCCGTTACCTGATCCCTGCTGTCCCTTCCTGATGTTTGCTGGAAAGAAGCCATCCATCACCCAGGACAGCCCTCAATGATTCAAATGAGTCTCCTGTGGGAAAAATAATGGAATAGGCTCCTTTTACCTTGCACTGCAGCTGGATATGCTGCATGCTTCTGTCTGTGCTGTCACAAAAGCTTTTTTGTCAGAGGGAGAAATGTTAGATTTTGAACTATTTGCAGAATCAGACCACTCACAGCAGCCTTCTAGCTCAATTAGATGCTTTGATGGGGAGTCTGTTTTGTCAAAGCTGGTATCTCTGGCAGACACTCTCTCCTTGGAGAGAGCTGAATGCAAATATGCAGAGAAGATGCTCTAACATCTCTGACCGCAACAAAAAACAACAGTATTTGGGAAAATCTGACTTGGATTAGGCAGAAGAGAGGTTGACAGAGACAGACTGAATTCTAGCTGTTATTTTCCAAATACAACTTTCCTCTGAATGCAAACACTCCAAGCATTTAGCTACACTAAATGTGCACATTGCACAAGTGATGGATGAGGGTTAAGTTGGCTTAAGACAGTTTTATCACTTTGTAGTGAACAATTCATTTTTCTATAAAGCTTGAAAAATAATTAATTGAATTAAAATACAATATCATTTCAAGATTCTTAGTATTTTGAACTACAGACCTGGATGGGTAGAGTAGTTGCTTCATTGCTACTGATCTCCTAGACCAACTCGTGTAAGCTGCAGATTTTGGCAAGAAAGAACATTCAGCCAAAGCTTTGTGAAGGATTTAGGCTGACATGAGAAAGTTTGCAGTTATACCCTGCTTGTTCGGAAATAAACAATATGACCCATGTTCTCCTGGTGTGAAGTCAGCTGGCCCATCCAGGGCTCATTTGAGAGCTGCCTCAGCAGTCCCATCCCCTTGGTGCCTTAGCCCAGAGCCACACTGTGCCAGGGCACAGGACACCCATGCTGACGTGCAACTGAATGACTGCAAAAGCATCGAGGAACCCCAAGCCTGACTGCCTTTACAGCCAGAGAGCCCTCTGCTTCCCAGCCCTCACTTGTGCCCACAACATGGTTATTACTACACTGGATCCTCAACACAACAGCATACGGTTCTGTAAGTCATTTCCAGCAGGAGTTCTTTTTATTAGTGTCTTCTCTGAGAAAAATAGGAAATAACACTCTCTTCTGTGAGAACTGCAGAAAAAAAGACACAGGTCAGCCAAAAGCACATGGGGAGGAGGTGGTGTTAGCCTAGTTAGGGCAAATGCTGCTGCCTTTTGCAGGGTCCTGGAGTGCTGTGCTGCAGCACGTGCACAGATGAAATAATCCATGTTGACAACAGCAAGCACAGCATGGGGACCAGCCACACCAGAGAGCCTAAAAACAACTTCCTGGGCTGGAGGACTATGGCAACGATTGTACAGTCTAGTGGCAGGAAATTCCCCTCTTTCCACCTCTGTTCAACAGCCAATCTAGTTTACATAATACCTAAAAATTTAAGCAGCGGTACTGACTGTTTCTGCAGATAGTGCCTGCAC